>NC_053023.1:113402169-113719190 GCF_003073215.2 Triticum urartu | reverse complement strand
AAGCTTCTCCTCCGCCTTCTCGCACCGGGCGCGCGCCAGGCTTCGACTTCTCCGCGTTAAGCTCCGACGAGGAAGAAGAAGAAGAGTAAGCTTCTCTTGTTGTACTTGCGTTTCTTCAACTCTTGCTGTTGGTCTTGTTTCTCACTTGCTTTGCTTTGAATTTGTTCCTTCTCAGGACTCTGGCTCAGAGAGCAGCAAAGAGAGCCAAGGCCCCGGTGATCGTCGTCGAGGACGAGCCCACTGCGACAGCAGGTGGCGCGCCCGAGACAAGCTTGCCGGACCTGGCGACTTTCCTCCAGGGCAGCCCCTAGCATAAGTGTACGGTTTACTTTCTGCTGCGAGGCGCGTTCGGGTACTTATGTTTGCTGATATCTGCTTGTTGACTTGTGTAGGAACCGAGCAGCCTCACCAGGAGCCAAGGGAAAATCCCCCGACAAGGGAGAATTCTCCGGCAAGGGAGGGCTTCCCAGTAAGGGAGAAGTCTCCGGCAAGGGAGGGATCTCCGGCAAGGGAGAAGTCTCCGGCAAGGGAGGGTTCTCTGGCGAGGGACAACGCCAGTGGCCCCCCGACGGCGGAGACCACGACTGCGGGACCTAGTGCAGGTACTCCTCTTGCTTCAAAACTTCCCTTGGGTTCTTCTCTTGATCTTCTTGAGTTTTTGCTGGATTTTGCTTGACTCTTCCCCCTTTCCCGGTTGTCAGATCTACCCGCTGCGGAGCAGATGGAAACCGAGGTCGCCGCTGACGAGGCAACCGGTGGTGGCGACGCCGCCGGAGCAGAGGCCGCCAAGGCAGACGCCGCGGCAACTGGCGAGGGTCCGGCGATCGCACTGACGTCCCTGAGGCCGCAGGAGCGCCAGGCGCTACACCGACCGCCGATCCGTCCGCCGCTGCCGCAGCGCCAGGCTCCGGAGAGCCCCAGCTAGGCGTCTACCTGAAGGCCGGCGACGACGTCTTCATCAATCTTCCCTGGGCATCAAGCTCCAGAGCGCCGGTCGAGGGGGAGATCTTTGACGGAGAAGTGCTTGCCTCCGCAGGGTTGACGCTGGTCGACGCGCCAAGCAGCAGCAGCAACGAGCCCGAAGAAGAGCGGCTGCTGCGGAGGTTGATGTCGCTCTACCGCGCGCGATAAGCCAAGCTGGAGTCCCGCGAGGCACTTGTCGCGAAGGCGGGGGTAGACATTGAAAAGCGCGCGGAAGAGCTCGGGGGTTTCCACCGGGAAGCCCTCCGATCCCTGACGAAGGAGCGTGAGCGGCTCGTTGAAGCGCAGAAGGCCTTTCTCCTCGAGAAGGCTGAAGCCGAAGAGCGCCAGCGACTTGCCGCTGTGAAGCTAGCCGCGGAGGAGGGCGAGCTGGCGCAGCGGAAGGTCAATCTCGACGCCCACGAGGAGGAGCTTGCCTCGCGCGAGGAGAAGCTTGGCGGATCCCTCAAGCAAGCGGAGGACGCCGCCGCCGCCGCTGAGGCCGCCAAGGAGGAGTTGAAGACGAAGGTGGCGCGGCTGGAGGCCGATCTCTCTGAGAAGGGCAAGGAGCTCAGCGCCGCCAAGGTCTCCAACGTGGATCTTGAGTTGAAGCTAACCACTTTGACCAAGACTCTGGACGGCGCCAAGAAGCGGGAGGCGACCTTGAAGGAGGAAATCAAGGCCGACAAGGCGCTGCTGGAGAGCGCTGCCACCGCCCAGAACGCCTTCAGGGAGACCGTGACGCACTGGACGGAGAGCCTTGTGAACGCCGCCACGGACATCGACAAGGAGCTGGCGCAACTGGGGATGGAGGGTCTCGGGTATTCCACCGACGACAACCTCCAACCCAGCGCCAAGCTCGTTCTATTCTTCAAGGGCGTGGCGACGGCCCTTCAGCGACTCCGAGAGAGGATCCCCAAGCAACTGGCTGACGAGTCGCGCAGGGTCTGTGCAGGGGCCCTCGAGAAAGTGTTGATGAAGGTGGCCTTCCGCAATCCTGGCCTCCGCCTCACCAACATCCTCAGGACCTTGCCACCGGAAGCTGATCTGGAGGAGCTCAAAGCCCTTGTTGCACCCATTGTGGACAAGGTGAGCGGGATCAAGAGGGTTGAAGGCGATCGCGTAGATTAGGCCGCCCATCTCTTCTTCCCTTGTCGCTGTTTACCTCGTCATGAGAACAATCTATCAGAGCTGCGACAAGCTATTTTTGTAATATAACTTTATTTTGGGTAGCCATTGCAATGTTATTCCCTTTACTTGACTCCTCCCTTTGTATGTCTTTGCCCTACGCTTTTAGGGAACTTGTCGGTGCAGGCACCTGAGCCGCGAGCGCTGAGTGCGGGACGTCAGCAGCCTGCTGGCGGTGCCGCTACCGACAAGAAACCTTGTCGCAACTAGTTGCAGCTCACTTAAATTGCTGAGCGGACTCGAAACAAAGTAAGGGCGCTAGCGGCTTACTTAAGTTGTTGAGCGGGCTCGAAACAAAGTAAGGGCGCTGGCAGCTCACTCAAGTTGTTGAACCGACTCGAAGCAAAGTAAGGGCGCAACTAGCTATGAGTTGGTTCCTCCGCGCACAGGTTTTCCATACAAAGTGCGGTCGTTCTAGGGAGATAACTTAAAATTTAAAAAATCTGATTGCTCAAACTTTGGCAACTTATCTTTTCTGTTGTTTGCTTCCCGGCAAGGCGAAGTTCTTGAACGACGCCTGGTCCATACCCTTTTCTTCTCCTTTCCCCCGCGGCAAACTTGTGCGCGAGGGAGCCTTCCTTTCCTTGTGAAAAAGAAAGAAGAGAAAATACAGATGTGGAGCCTTTATGGCTCGTTATTGCTTACCGTGGAGTAGGTGGCACGGGATCTGCGCCCGGCCTTGTACAAAGGATTACATGCAACAGCGGCAAGACTTGTACAAAAGGTGGTTGCCGGAATGGGTTCTGACAACCGCGCCTTACGGGTGAAACTTACGAAGATGCTCGATGTTCCAGGAGTTGCTCACCGGAATGCCATCTTCGGTCTCAAGGCGGACAGCGCCAGGCCTAATGACTCGTTTCACCCGGTAAGGGCCTTCCCGCTTCGGCGTCAACTTGTTAGAATTTTTGGCGGACTGAATGCGCCGAAGAACAAGGTCGCCTTCCTCGAGACTTCTGGCGTTAACTTTGCGGCTATGGTAGCGGCGCAAAGCTTGCTGGTAGCGATGATTGCAACGTTACTCCCTTTACTTGATTCCTCCCTTTGTATGTTTTTGCCCTACGCTTTTAGGGAACTTGCCGGTGCAGGCACCTGAGCCGCGAGCGCTGAGTGCGGAACGTCAGCAGCCTGCTGGCGGTGCCGCTACCGGCAAGAAACCTCGTCGCAACTAGTTGCAGCTCACTTAAGTTGCTGAGCAAACTCGAAACAAGGTAAGGGCGCTAGCGGCTCACTTAAGTTGCTGAGCGGACTCGAAGAAAAGTAAGGGCGCTAGCAGCTCACTTAAGTTGTTGAGCGGACTCGAAACAAAGTAAGGGCGCAACTAGCTATGAGTTGGTTCCTCCGCGCACAGGTTTCCCATACAAAGTGTGGTCGTTCAAGGGAAATAACTTATGGTGGTCCTGAGCGCTCCGAGATCCACCAGCTTGATCTTGATCTAGCGAACGCATGGTACCGTGAGTACCATGACGCTGCCGATCCCGCGCCTCCTGAGATGGGCGCGGTGCATGCACGGACGCCGAGGTCTTGGAGTGTGCCCGGTCATTGTGGGAGCCGGCTACGCCGCCGATGGGCAGCGCAGCCTTGTCCAGGGACCTGGCAGCACCGTGAGCTCCCTCGTCGACGCGTGTCCTTCCGCCGGCGCCTGCCCCACCAACCGTTTGCTTCGGCGGTGGCTGGCTCGGCGCGGACGGAGCAGCTGCCTCCGAGACTTTCTTCTTCGGCGGCACGTTGATTAAGACGATGAAGATCTAGCTCGCGAGGACGCCGGATCTGGTTCACACAACTTCGACGCCCCCTACCTGGCGCGCCAAAGATGCCGGGGTGCTGATCCGCGGGCACCTATGGGACCGGCGGGCCGGGTCCCTTTCGGTTCGGCGGGGGCGGAGGTCGTGCAAAGAGCAGATCGAGGCGAAGCACGCGAGCGATTTACCCAGGTTCGGGCCGCACGGATGCGTAAAACCCTACTCCTGCTTTGTGGTTTGGTATTGATTTCTAGCTCGGGAGCGCGGAGTGCTACAGTACACACCGGCGGCTAGCAAGACCGAGCGTGAGTGTTCGAACTGGCTCCCCCCTCCCCCCGTTGCACACGGGCCTCCTTTTATATGCTCAAGGGGTTACCGACAGGTGGCAACGGAGGTAAAGGGCAAAATGGAAAGGTGCTGTGGTAGGTACAGCTACCTGTTACAGTGTATCATACCTAACCCTGGCGGCAGGGGACAAGGGCATTAATTGCCCGTCTGTGTCGCCTAAACAGTACCGAAAGGGACCGCTAGGGACGCCACCGTTTGCCACGATGGTTATCTTGTCAGCGCCTGCTTGCCACCGCGCACCCCTAGCTGCACGGCCTCCTGCCACGTGTGCTTGGGAGGGTCCTAGAGCGACACGTTGGCGGGTGTGCTGGAGCGCGGGCACGAAGTGGGGGTTTCCCGCGGCAAGCTCCTTGCCGCGGTCGCCGTCTTGTCGTGTTCGGGAGCTTGTCGCTCACCGGGCCTTGCCGGGACGCGTGGCGCGTCGCGGCAAGTTTTCTTGGTATGCCTTGGTTGGCCTTCCCGGCAAGCTCCTCTTGCCGGGGTTTCGTTTCCTTCCCGGCCAGCTCCTCTTGCCGGGGCCTTGGTTTGAGTACTTTGTTCTTGAATGGTCTTCAAAGGAACCACGAAGGATCTTGGCGGTCACCCGGCAAGCCTTGCCGCGGGATGCTGCGACTGCCCGTGCACAAGTTCGGGATACTAGGGTACCCCTACTCTAGTACACCGACAGCGGCCAAGTATCCGGCTCTGCACAGCTTCTTGACGTGTCCCTCCGTAACGGGGGAAGACATCCATTTGCCTCCCGCTCCGGACATGATTGGAAAAGGTTGAGGGGAAGGATGTGGGCTTGGGCATTGGAGCTCGAGTGCGCAAGAGAGGATGAGCAAGGAGGAAGAAGGCGTGGGTAGGAAAAAGTTAAACCTTGTCCCTTTATAAGGGCGGCCGAAACTATGCGCCCCCACTAGCCTGGTAAAACTCGCTTATCCCCCAAGCGCCGTAATCGATGGCGCGGTTGGGTTACCCACGCCCGTATTGATGAGAATCCCGTAATAAGGGGGACACGATCTCTGCTTTGACAAGACGTGTCAAAAAAACTGCCTCGCGTTATGTGCGGGCTAGTTAAAGGAAACGGTTCGAATAATCACCGGGCCATGGCTTAATGTCATGTTGCCAAAACAAGTCAGCAGATTAGATTTGTGGAAATATTATTCTTTCTACGGTGGTATGTGGAACTTATTTTGTAGGGTTGGACACTATCCTTGTATTCAAATTCTTCCGTGGTGTATTCGGAGGAGGAACCCGCCTTGCAATGCCGAAGACAATACTGCGCGCCGGACTCATCGTCATTGAAGTCTGGTTCACGGGCTACTGAGGGAGTCCTGGATTAGGGGGTCTCCGGACAGCCGGACTATATCCTTTGGCCGGACTGTTAGACTATGAAGATACAAGATTGAAGACTTCGTCTCGTGTTCGGATGGGACTCTACTTGGCGTGGAAGGCAAGCTAGGCAATACGGATATGGATATCTCCTCCTTTGTAACCGACCTTGTGTAACCCTAACCCTCTCCGGTGTCTATATAAACCAGAGGGTTTTAGTCCGTAGGACAACATACAATCATACCATAGGCTAGCTTCTAGGGTTTAGCCTCTCCGATCTCGGGGTAGATCAACTCTTGTAATGCTCATATCATCAAGAATAAATCAAGTAGGACGTAGGGTTTTACCTCCATCAAGAGGGCCCGAACCTGGGTAAAACATCGTGTCCCCTGCCTCCTGTTACCATCCACCTTAGACGCACAGTTCGGGACCCCCTACCCGAGATCCGCTGGTTTTGACACCGACAGATGGTCTTTAATTTGTTAGTGTAATGTTTAGGTCAGCTAGCTCTATTTAATTGCTGAACTTGCTCGATTAAGAAGTGTGGGTGTGCTGTAGTCTCCTTTGTGTATCCAAATTATGCAATGACGTGGATGACCACTATAACCATGGAAATTCGAACCAAAATTTTTGACGTTCAAACTCATCACACACGGGTTAAGCTATCTGAATTGTTTGTGATGTTCACATATCGTAAACAGTTCTCAATAAGGGACTGTGTTTGATGACACTTTATGCGCCAGTTTTTTCGCTGAAGCGATGCCAAATTTTCGGCTTCCATGGAAATATCTACCTCCCCGCCCCCTCCCCCTTACCAAAAGCCACATTTCCCCTCTTTCCGCCTTCCTTTCCAAGTTGAAACCTTCACTCCTTACTTGCAGCGCCGCCGCCTCCTAGCCGGCGAGCCTCCTTCACGCTGCTCGGCCTCGCCTATCCAGGCAGGTAATCCACACCCAACCCCCATCCTCCTCCTCCTTCCACATCCCACATGCCCCGACCGCCGGCGCAAGCGCGACACCTTCCACCCAAATCACCGACCCCTCCACCAAATAAGCGCCGCCCTAAGCCAGGTGCACGCAGTATAGCCAGGATCTCAAGGAGTATTTGGCAGCGGAGAAGCAAATCGTGGCCGCACGGGCGGATGAGGTCGCGATGGCTGCCATTCATGCCGACCCCTAGATCTTGGAGGAGCACCTCGCCGTCGAGGCCACCGTCGATGCCTCGCGCGCCGACGCCGCGACGCAGTTGGCTGCTTTAAGCGACAGTTCGTGGCGTTTTCTCGAGGCCACCGTCGGTGCCTTCGACGAAGACTACAAGGTGTTTTCTCAGCGTGCACGTGCTTACCTCATCTCAAGAGCCAGCAAGTTGGTGCCCGGAGCGGCTTAGGCAACTCACCACTACGACAAGGACACCCACGAAGCGGAGGCCTCGCCCTCTTCCATGTCCAAGGAGCCAATCGTCATCGATATCTTCGACAATGAGGAGTAGCTTGTCTTAGAGCATCTCCAGCCGAGCCCCCCAACACGCCCTTCCCAGGCGATTTTTTCGCGCCGGCGCACAAAAATCGGCTCAGTCGCGCCCCCAGAAGCCCAATTTTCGCCAGCTCGGGCCGAATTCGGCGCCGGTGAACCCAGGCCGAACCCGGCATGCTGGGGGCGCTCGGGCGCGCCGGGCGAAATGGTTTTGGCGCGAAAGAGCCGCGGGCCCGCCGAGTCAGCGACACTCGCCTCGTCGTCCTGCGAACGCCTCGGTTTCCCGCGGGGAATCAATGCCAAGGCTGCCGCGGTTAGCCTTCCATTGATTCCTAACAGGGCGGCTCTTCACGGGCGGCGCGGCACCGCCCCCCCCCCCCCCCCCCCCCCCCCCCCCCCCCCCCCCCCCCCCCCCCCCCGCGTACGCACGCCTCCCCGGCAGCTATAAAAAGCGCCCCCTCTTTTGGCCACAGACACCGTGCTCTCTCTCTCTCTCTCTCTCTCTCCACCGACGAACCTCTGTGTCTTTGTACGCCACCGACGATCCTCTCCTCTCTCCCAGCCCCATCCACGACAATGTGTGAGTGGTTCCCCGGCGACGGAGCGGCGGCCAACGGCTTCGGCTGCCGCTCGCTGCAAACGTGGGAGGCGTACATGCTTTTCGAGGCCAACATTCCGGCGCCTCCAAACATGTGCGCTGGGTCGACAGGATGGAGGCTCAGCACCGGAGGCGTCCCCATCCCCCCTGCCGGACGTCTTCGCGCGCCCCGATCTCTTCGCCGGCGAGGTCGGCCGCGTTCGGTCGTCGCTGACCGAGGAGCAGCGCGCCTCCCCGCAGTACGCCGCCGACAACCACGAGGCGTGGGCCGCGTACTTCCAGCGCCGCCAGGAGCAACGCCTCGCCTCCACCAACGGGGCACCGATGGTGGCTGGCGCCCGGTGGAACAATGAGGGGCGACGCCTGTGGTGGTCCGTCTCCGGCCGGACGCTTGGTGAGGTTCTCGCGCACCTCGAGGGCGGCAACAACCCGCCGCTCGCATACCCTTGGGGCCCGGCCGTCGCTCCGGTGCCCCGCAGCGGCGCCGGGCAATGGATATCAAGGAGGTTTGCCTCTGGTTCGTCGTGATCATCCCGTTCCTCCTCCCACTCCTCTTCCCACTCCTCCGGCTCTCCGGCGGTGTTCGGCGTCAAGGCCAAGCCCGTAGCGGAGACCCAACTCGGCCGGCATCGTCATCAACGAAGGCGGCGGTCGCGCCTCGTCCTTGGCTCCTGCCTGACTCGTCAAGTCGAAGACGGAGCCAGGGCTCCCCGCCATGAAGACAGAGCCCAGGCTCGCCAGCGGCGTCAAGGAGGAGGCGCTCGACGATGAAGCGGCCCTCAAATGGGCGCGTGACGACTGGGTGCAGACAGAGAGGGAGCGCCAGTGCGCCGCCCTCGTGCGGTTCGAAGCTCGTCGTCTTGGCCGGGACGAGGGAGGCATCGTCGTCCTCAATGACAGCGACGACAACGATGCGCCGCCACTGCCTGTCCGCCATGGAGACGCCGGGCAGGGGTCCAGCAGGGGCGGCCGCGCCATCAAGAAGGAGAAGGCCGCCGCCAACGACGAGGACGGCGGCGACGTCGGCGACATCGCCGCACTGATCGAGTTCTTCGCCCCATAGATTAGTTTTTTAATAATTTATGTAAAACGCCGAACATGCTCAATATGAATATCAAGTTTGCCGAATTTTAGCCGAACTTTGCCGAACTTCGCCGAATTCAGCTTTTTAAAAATAAAAAAATGCGTCCGGGGCGACCCTGGGGCGAGCGGTTGGGAACCCGCTCGCCCCCGCACCGATTTAAGCGCCGGCTCGCCCCCAGGGGGCGCGTAAAATCGCCTCCTGGGGGGCCAATGACTGGAGATGCTCTTATTATCTCACTATAAGGACACATGTTCAATTTGCTAGCTACTACCTTTCGTTAACAAATTCTAGTGAATTGTGCTATCTACTTTTACCATGCAATCTTCTACTCCAGAGTACATGTTCTATATGTCGTGCAATGTGGTGTTCAATTAACTGTTTGGTTCAATTCTGCAAATGTGATGTTCAATTCTTCAGGGTGCAATTTTCCAAGTTGTCTAGCATGCTTGGTTTGGTTAACTGTCTGATCTTCTATTAGGAGTATGTTATATTGTGCAATGTGGTGCTCGGTTAACGTTTGGTTCATTTGTTGTGGTATTTAGTTAACTGTTTGGTTCAATTCTGCAATGCGATGATCAATTGTTGTGGCTGCATTCTGTTATTGTATACCATGTGAGAAATAAATCAAATTTGGATGTACTAAATACATGAGAAACAAATACAATTGCTACATTTCCAAGTTGTTAAGCATGTTTCATTTGGTTAACTGTCTGATCTTCTATTAGGAGTATGTTATATTGTGGAATGTGGTGCTCAATTAATGTTTGGTTCATTTGTTGTGGTGTTTAGTTAACTGTTTGGTTCAATTCTGCAATGCGATGTTCAATTGTTGTGGCTGCATTCTGTTATTTTATACCATGTGAGAAATAAATCGAATTTGGCTGTACTAAATACGTGAGAAACAAATACAATTGCTATATTTCCAAGTTGTTAAGCATGCTTGGTTTGGTTAACAGTCTGATCTTCTATTAGGAGTATGTTATATTGTGCAATGTCGTGCTCAGTTAACGTTTGGTTCATTTGTTGTGGTGTTTAGTTAACTGCACGTGCATGGTCCGTTGTTTAATAGCACATTATTGTCCAATTGCAGGAACCATTTTAATATTTAGTTTTTTAACATTTTGGTCTTGCACATGTAGGTCCTGCTGTTAGAGGATTTGACCCACTGTTCGACCCTTTTTGCATATGGGGACATGATTTGTCCATGAATATCAATCAAGTTAAGAAACTCAGAAAGGTTGTTAGGATAATGAAATTAGCGACAAAAAACAACAAGATCTTTGTCTGCACAATGAAGAAGACATCAGTTCACTACGAGATGGTACTAACTATTATGCCTTGCCTTTTTTATTCCTTTGCCCCATTTCCAATATAGAGAAGATATTTATGCACATGCTTGTTTTCGGGCCTTTCCAAAGCAGTTCACTGATGATTACCTCTCAAACCACCTCCATGGTCAGGAGGCGAGGAAGGTTTCATACAACACCCACGGTTCAATATTGAAGTGTTTCTGAAGAGGATGAAGGACGGACGGTCAATCATCCACAAGCACTGGCCTAAAGTTGCACAGACTTTCAACATGAATGAAGGATCAATATTCGCCTTCCGCTCAATAGTTTTCTAGATGAGATGCATCTGTCTATATACCGTCTATAATGCCAATTTCAAAAGGTTCTACATGTTGCATGTGAAACTTGGTGCTGGTGCAGTTGTGTAATGAGGTAGCTGAGTGCTGAAGCTATATCATGTTGTACTCTGATGTATTTCAATTATGAAATTCTGCTTACATGAAATATATTATGTGCTTAATATGAATGTCAATTATATTAATAAATGGATTATTAATAATAGGGAAATTAGCCTGCTAATTGGGTTTTGCTATTGCAAACGGTTATTGAAAAAATACCGTGGTGATGACCTCAGGCAACGCACACAGTTTCTAGGAATAAACCGTGTTGGATCAATGAACAATCACACACGACTTTCTCTTGAAAATTGTTTGTGTTAGGCCACCTTGCGCAAATGTTTACCACATAAAAACTGTGTCTGATGGACAGCCTTTGCCACACAGTTTCTTCTACGGACCGTGTGTGATTCATTCAATAACGCAATCAATAAAATTGTTAATATCATGTGCAATGGCAACGCTATCACAAACGATTTAACGGGAAAAATTGTGTGTGATGTACCTATGAACGGAAACATTTTTCTTGGAGCGACTGTGTGGGATGTATATATGAACTGAGACGTTTAGCGGGGACTAACTGTGTGGGATGTACTTGCGACTGGAAACAATTTTGCCTGTATAATTGTATTTTTTAGTTATATTGTACGTATTTCCGTATTTGAGCGCTCGCCGGTCGCACACGACCTTATTTTGCCGAGCGTGTGCCAGGAGGGCATATCACCGACGGTTTTTGGCTCATGTCAAAAGGACCCCCCTATCGTCGTCACTCACTAGGCGATGGTTCCAAATACCGTCGTGGAAAGGGGTTAAAAAACCATTTGTATAGCACCGACGCATACCAGTGCAAGCAGTGAAATAATATCCCTATTTACAAGTTTAATAGTAACATGAATATTCTCTATCTCATGCAGGTGCACTATCATTCATAATCTCTTGATATAAAGTAAAATGAATAACACTCACACTAGCACCCAAATCACATAAACCATGATAACAATGATCTCATTTTTTAACCGAAACAACATGCATGCCAATGACGGGTTTATTCTTATCTTTAGTACCGGGCTTAGCAATTCTGGTTGCTTCATCACAGAAGTAAATAACATGTCCATCAATATTATCAACCAAGAGATCTTTAACCATCGCAATATTAGGTTCAACTTTAATTTGTTCAAAGAGTCTAGGTGCTTTAACATTACTTTTGTTAACCACAGTTGAAACTCTAGCATGTTCCTTAATCCTAATAAGGAAAGGAGATTTCTCAATATAAGCAGTAGGCACAACCGGATCAACATTGTAAATGACAGTATCATATTTAACTATAATAGGTTCCTCAATATTTTCTACAATGGGGGATGATATTTAAACCACTTCTCCGTAGGGAGATCAACATGAGTAGCAAATGATTCACAAAAAGAAGCTATTATCTCATAGTCAAGTCCATATTTAGTAGTAAACTTATGAAAAGCATCAGTTTCCATAAAAATATTTAACACAATCAAACTCAAATTTTATACCTGACTCTTTACCTTTATCGAGTTCTCAATCTTCAGAATTGCATTTAATTCTTTCCAGAAGAACCCATTTGAATTCAATAGTTTTCTTTCTAAAGGAACCAATAGAAGAAAAATCAAGCATGGATCGATCATTTTGAGAAAGTCGAGCATAAAAATTATGTATGCTAATTTCTCTTGAGAGCCCATGATTAGGGCATGTGTACATCATGTGTATATCTAACGATCCCAACACTACTGCAAGATGCTACTAACGCGACACTATGATTAGAGACCCTTTCACGAAACTGTGTGCGATGCATTAATCACAAATGGGGATGTAAAAAACCATCAAAAAGGTGCAAAACATTTGCAATGGAGGATGCATCAAACACGATTCAGATTTTAGTTGCGTGTGCGATCCAGGGCATACGGTTCAGTCCAATGAACCGTTTGCGATGAGGCGGAACAAAAGAAACAGGCAGCCTGATGAAGGGGTGTGCGATGTACATCACATGGTTCACTCGGATGAACTGTTTGTGCTTAGGCAACACAAAAGAAACGGTCAGTCAGATCATGGTGTGTGCGATGTACAACATACAGTTCACTCGGATGAGCTGTTTGTGATTAGGCAACACAAAAGAAACGGTCAGCCAGATCAAGGTGTGTGCGATGTATGACATGCGGTTCACCCAGATGAACTTTTGCGTTGAGACGAGAGAACAGAAATAGTTCAATATAACAAATACCATAAATATTGCAAGGTTCAAATTCAAAGATTACAATGCCCAAATTCAAACATTGCAAACCGCGTAATTTCTGAAAAGGGATCAGCCGCTGACAAGTCATGTATGGGTTTGACACAATAACTTCCAATTGCTTTGCCATATGCTTTTCCAATACAAGTTTGGCATTTTTGGAGGCACTTCCATTCCGGAGTACCAGCCGCCTCTAATAATCATACCATTGATCTTTCCTAATTAAATGCGTGTTCAACCTCAGTACCCTCAGCACCTTTGCTCTGGCAAGAAAGAACATGGCGAGTGTAATCTGCGGTGGGGTCCCTCGGTAGGAGTTCAAATTAATATTTGAGAGATGCAGATCTAGGCATTCGATGTGATTGTCGTCTTCAACACCTTCCACTGGGCCTAATATGCACTACAAAAGAAGAGAACGTGTTAGTGCCTACATGCAGTTTTGAACACTGCTACACGCCCATTTGGTTTGCAGGATTTGTAAAATGCACCAACGTGCCATCTTCGATCTGTCATGATTAACATGGGCATTAATTTTATTACAATCTAGAAACATGTAGCCTTCTTCACAAGAGGTTGGATTGGATGAAAAAATCCCGAAGAAAACTAGTTCAGATGAATCCAAAGGAGAAATGCTTATGGACGATTTTAACCATATGAATGAAGCGACCAATATGGGGTGGGGGTGTATGTCCTAAAATCCTCCAAAATTCCTTTAGAAATCGTAGTACATAGTCATTGTAAACTTGGGAAAAGGTGCAAAAAATTGAACTCCCTTATGGTTAACATTTAACAGGAAAGGAACATCACCTCGATATACAACTTCTTCACGAACAGAAAGCATCTCAGGCAACTGAAAACTTGGTCCAGGTTGGGGACGACAGATTCTAGTGCCAAGACCTTCACTGTGCCCAGAGTCTGGGTGAAGCTTCGCTGGATGACACACGAACATACATCTTCAAAACTAGAGGTATATAAGGCGAATGTTGTACCTGAAAGTTGTAGTATTTGACAGACGAGTAGCCCACCACTTTCAATTTCGGCGCAGAAATGACATCGATTCTTGTTGGACCTTGTTGATCAACGACAAGTAATCTCTCAAGTGAAGGTGTGTCCTGGATGACCATATTGTGGTCCACCTTTTGTGATCTCTCATTGTAGCACCAGCCACACACATAAATAGTGCGGAGAGTCCTGGAGGTGATGTGCAAGGTAGTCGACCGATTCATCGCCTGAAGACGAAGGAACTCGAGTGCAGTACAGCCGCGGAGCAGGCACTCCATGTTATCCTTTGGGATGCGGATGGCGACAAGCTCGAGGCGCTTCGGTCGTGGTAGAAAAAGAGCGGCCGCGTCATTAAGGGAGGGATGGCAGTTCATGAACTTGGCGAGGCGCAGCGTGGGCGCAGAGTGGAGCGCGGACGTTGGCAGCAAGCTCATATGCCCATCATTATAACTTAGCTTCTCGAGCGGATGTATGGCACGGGATCGGAACCACTCGTAAAGCTTGGCTCGCTCCTTGCCATTGGAACGGAACTTGCCCGCGATAAGGCCTTTGATTGGGCCATGGTGACTGTCGAGGATCTGGGAGAATGCATCCAAGCTTTGGCGATAGCCATGGTAGAGCTTGTGGGCATGGAGGAGGTCGACAGCGGTGCGGAGCCATAGGGTACGCCACCGCCGGGAAACGGCAACTGTCCTCGCCCGATTTCTGATTGGGAGGAGGGATATGATGACTAACAACATATCATCGGGGAGGTTGTTGATGAAGTCTAGGTCTGCTGGAGTCTCTTGCGGTTCTTTCTCGACCCGCCTCCGCTTGTTGGCAGCCTCGTTCTCCACCTTGTCGGTGGGGACGGGAACCTCTGTCTCCATATTCACGCCATGCTCCGGTGCTTCAGCAGCCCCGGCGTTGCCACTCCCTCCGATGGGGCGCTTCGGCGGCATCCTCGTACACTGACGGCTTTGAGGACTCAGAGCGGTGTCGAGGATGCGGGCGTAGATAGAGGAATTGTATGTGTGGCGAGGATGGGGAGTGCGGCCGCTCGGCGGCACCATTAATATAGACCAGTGGGAGCAAGGCGGGTGGTGGTCCAAGGCTGTCTCGCTTCCTGGTGAGAACGACTGCTTAATCTCTAGTATGAATGAAATGTATGCTTAATTACTGAATTCTAGTTGCAAAAAATAGATAGTGATATTGATTTTTAGCTGCATATTTTGACAAACCGCAGTGTCTCTTGGCTTAGCGCCAAAGTCTGGCTCTAATTTGCATACCGTAATCTGAAACCGTTTGTGTTGAAAAGATGCACATATCCTGCGTTGAACAGCTTGTACGCTTCCCGGTGAGCCTGCGCACCGGACTGCACTCGCACGCCTCCCGTTTAGTCAAGCAATTGTCCACACGGCACCTCCTATAGCCATTAAAACCAAGACATGTGGCGTCACGTAAATGGTTAACCGAACGCACACGGTTTGAATTATACAACCATTTGAGATATTGAAGTGGCAGCTATTTTTTTCAAAATGCCTTTGTTGGCTGTCATTATTCGAGTGCGCCTTCTCTCAAAATGGACGCGAAAAATACCACAGCATGTCGGGTGCCCTTCCATGATAGCATACCAAGTTTCATGAATTTCAGACGTGTTTAGGATTTACTAGAATTTAAAAACCAGGCATCTCAATGTTTTGCCGGCAATCAATGGTGCCCTGGTGTTTGAAATTCATTCCCATTTCTTGCATGGGACCTAAGCATGCACCCAAAGACACATATTTGATTTTTCAACCAATTTATATGCACTGGAGCATGCACATGTAGTTCAAATGTGAATTATGCACATAAATGCATTGAAAACTCAGTTAATGCACAAAAATGTCCAAAGGAACCCCGAAAAATCACAAAAATTCACACAACACTCCTGTTGTTCTATGTTGACATGAGAAAAAAACTTGAAAGCAATAAGAGGCAATGGATATCGTTTCGTCCCTAAAGGTGGGATGTTCCCTACCGAAAACCATCATGCTTGTTGTGAGAAGCTCCGGTTTGTGAGAAGCATATACCCAAACCTGCCCCAAATGGGACAAAATTTGTACCACGACATGTTGATGCCACTCCATGATAGCATGCCAAGTTTCATGAATTTCAGATGAGTTTTGGATTTACTATAATTTAAAAACCAGGCATCTCAATGTTTTTCCGGCAATCAACGGTGCCCTGGTGTTTGAAATTCATTCCCATTTCTTGCATGGGACCTAAGAAATGGACCCAAGACTACAAAAAAGACACATCCGTGGCATTTGGGCCGAACGAATTTTTTTCTATCATACATATGACACTTCTATGACGATAATTGTGACAAAACCCGGTATCATCATAGATGTGGTGGGCTCCTACTTCTATGACAAAAAATCATGACAGAAAATGGGCTTTTCGTCCTAGGCGGGCCAGAGACGCAGCTGCATGACGTTCTTTGGGCCGTCCATGATGGAAAAAACCGTGGTAGAAGCGAGGGCGAGGAAAATTTCGGAGAGTTCCTGGTTATGGTGGGAGGCCAGGGGCTGAGCGATGCGCGTTTCTCTCGTACACGTACACGCGTGTGTGCGAGGCGTTGGCTCTAATTGAACCCGAGCGAGGCGTTGGGCTCTAACTGAACCCGAGCGATTGCACTGCAGGCTACGTGTTAATGAACCCGAGCGATCGATCGATGGTTGTTAATTGAACCCGAGCGATCGATTCCTTCGCTACTTCTGCTAACTAAAGCCGATCGATTGGATGAACAGTGAGCGTTGGGGGGGGGGGCGGTTGGATGAACAGTGAGCGGTGGCATTGCCTCTGGATGAACAGGACCCCGTGGTGTGGAGGGCTGGATGAACAGTAGACAGTGGAGGGGTGCCCGTGGAGGGGTGGTTGAACAGGACCCCGTGGTGTGGGGGGCTGGATGAACAGTAGACGGTGGAGGGGTGCCTGTGGAGGGGTGGTTGAACAGTAGCCGGTGGAGTAGCGCATGGTGCAGGCTGGATGAACAAGAGCCCGTGGAGGCTGGAGGAGGTCGACGGTAGCCCGTGGAGGCTGGAGGCGGTCGACGATGGAGATGAACAGTATTCCGTGGAGTCCCGTTTTGCGGTACGCCACACCCTTCCCGATGAACAGGACCCCCGTTTCGACCGTAGGAGGTCCGTTTCGTCCGTTTTGCGGTACGCCACACCCCTCCCGATCAACAGGACCCCCGTTTCGACCGTAGGGGTCTGTTTCCTCCGTTTTGCGGTACGCCACACACCTCCCGATCAACAGGACCCCCGTTTCGACCGTAGGAGGTCCGTTTCCTCCGTTCTGCGGTACGCCAGGCCTCGTTTCAATCGCCTGTTCCGTCCAAGCCCTCCCAATGAACACGACCACGCATTCCGTTCCGACCTAGCTGGTTGGCTCCGACGCGTTCCGTTGCCTCCCGATGAACACGGCGCATTCCGTTGCCTCCCCTTGAACACGACGCATTCCGTTGCCTCCCCATGAACACGACGCATTCCGTTGACTCCCCATGAACATGACGACGACGTTGTTTCTCCGTTCCGACCCAGCCATGTACACGAGCCCTAGCCGTACGTATGTGCGAGTAGGCGTTCGAGACCCCGCCCGTATGTACACATACGTGGCGGTATTTTCTTTCTTGCACCTTGGCCGATGTACGTACGTGTACATGCTACGTGCGCGCCTCTACTACGACACGTGCACGCCTCTACATCGACCAGTATGTATGTACACGTTCGCGACCAGAATGACAACACCACGTACGCTTCGACCAGGTGGGTCCCGACTGTCAGGTACTTCCTTGCATGCGAAGATGTAGCTGGTGGGTCCCAGTAGTCAGGGGGGCGAATCGTTTTGTTTTTTTTGCCCGGACGCACTTCCTTGCGTGGGAAGGTGCAGCTGGTGGGTCCCAACAGTCAGGGGGAAATGTTTTTTCGCGAAATACAGTGGCCCGTCTGGTGGGTCCCCGCTTTCAGGTGGAGGAATAATTATTTTGCACGTAATAATGAGGCACTTCCTTGCTGCGGCCGTGGACCCAGCTTTCAGCCTCTCCACGTACAGTCCACGTCCGATGGAAGCCGTTCCTTGACCACGTTGACCACGCCGCGCCGAGAGCACTAGGGCGGTGGACGACGGCGAGGCCTAGGAAGGGGACGACTCAGAGCCAGGGAAGACGCGGCAGTGGATGCCCACGCGTAGAGGAGTATGAGGGTTCACTGGTTCGCTGCGGTGTGAGGTAGTCGTCGCCGCAGAATAACAGGGGGTGTGGGTGAGTAGAGGGATGGCCTTGCCAGCGGTGGGAGTAGTAGGGGGCGGTGAGGCCTCCGCCGCATCGCAGCCGGCCATGGGAGGCAGGAGCATGAGGAACGACCGGCGCTGGTTTGGGCGGCTGGAGCAAGAAGACCAGAGGTTGAAGAAGCACTACATTCGTTGGATGGACATCATACGGTCACTGGAGCTAGAATCGTGCATATTGAATAATTTGACAAAGCCCTCCGTCCCCGTCAACTTAGTAGGCCCACAAGTCAGCCTCCCACTATACTGGGTCCCAGCTAACAGGGGGAGTATTCATTTTTTTGTGTAATAAGGAGGCACTTCCTTGCGTCCAAAGATATAGCTGGTGGGTCCGAGCTGTCAACGGCGGTAACGTTTTTTCGCGAAATACAGAGGCCCTTTCGGTGGGTCCCTGATGTCAGGTGGAGGAATCATTATTTTGCACGTAATAAGGAGGCATTTCCTTGCGTGCGGCCATGGACCCAGCTGTCGGCCTCTCCACGTACAGTCCACTTCAGATGCATGTCGGTCGTTGACCACGTTGACCAGGCCGCGCTGAGAGCACCAGGGTGGTGGACGACGGTGAGGCCTAGGAAGGGAACGACACGGAGGCAGGGAAGACTCGGCAGTTGTTTCCCACGCGGAGGGGAGTACGACTATACGAGGGTATACTGGTTCGTTTGCCGTCGCCGGAGAATAACAAGAGGTGTGGGTGAGTAGAGGGATGGCTAGGCCAGCGATGGAAGTACGGTGGGGCGGTGAGGCCTGCGTGGCAGCAGAGCCGGCCATGGGGAGGAGGGAGCAGGCAGTCTCGTCGACGCTTGTTTGAGCGGCTGGAGCAGGAAGAGCAGAGATTGAAGAAGCACGACGGCCGTTGGATGGACATCGTACGGTCACTGGAGCTAGAATCGTTCATATTGACTAAGTTGACAAAGCCCTCCATTCCTGTCAACTTAGTAGGCCCACAAGTCAGCCTCCCACCATGGTGGGTCCCGGCTAGCAGGGGGAGTATTCATTTTTCTATGCGTAATAAGGAGGCACTTTCGGTGGGTTCGAGCTGACAGCGGGGGGAACGTTTTTTTCGCGAAATACGGTGGTCCGTCTGGTGGGTCCCAGCAGTCAGGGGCAAACGTTTTTTTCGCGAAATACGGTGGCCCATCCGGTGGGTCCCA
Source organism: Triticum urartu (assembly GCF_003073215.2). Lineage (NCBI taxonomy): Eukaryota > Viridiplantae > Streptophyta > Magnoliopsida > Poales > Poaceae > Triticum > Triticum urartu. The sequence continues at coordinate 113,700,085 of NC_053023.1, read as the reverse complement.
GCAGTCAGGGGGGAAACGTTTTTTCCATGAAATACAGGTGGCCCATCCGGTGGGTCCCTGCTGTCAGGTGGAGGAATAATAATTTTGCGCGTAATAAGGAGGCACTTCCTTGCGGCTGCCGTGGACCCAGCTGTCAGCCTCTCCACGTATAGTACTCTTCCGATGGAAGTCGGTCGTTGACCACATTGACCACACCGCGCCGAGAGCACCACGGCGGTGGACGACGGTGAGGGCTAGGAAGGGGACGACGCGGAGCCGGGGAAGACACGACAGTGGATGCCCACGCGGAGAGGAGTACGAGGGTTCACTGGTTCGGCTGCGGTGTGAGGCTGTCGTCGCCGCAGAATAACAGGGGGAGTGGGTGAGTGGAGGGATGGCCTGACCAGCGGTGGGAGTAGTATGGGGACGGTGAGGCCTCCGCGGCAGCACAGCCGGCCACAGGAGGCAGGAGCATGCGGCACGACCGGCGCTACTTTGGGCGGCTGGGGCAAGAAGACCAGAGGTTGAAGAGGCACTACGGCCGTTGGATGGACATCGTTGACCACGCCACGCCTAGAGCACTAGGGCGGTGGATGACGGCGAGGCCTACGAAGGGAACGACACGGAGCCAGGGAAGACACGGCAGTGGCTGCCCACGCGGTGGAGAGTACGAGGGTTGACTGGTTTGGTTGCCGTCGCCGGAAAATAACAGGAGGTGTGGGTGAGTAGAGGGATAGATAGGCCTGGGATGCGAGTATGATGGGGCCGTGAGGCCTGCCCGGCAGCACTGCCGGCCACGGGAGGCAGGAGCAGGCGGTTCCGACGGTGCTGGTTTGGGCGGCTGGGGCAGGAAGATCAGAGACTGAAGAAGCACGATTGCCGTTAGATTGACATCTAACGGTCTGACGCTGGTAGAGTTGATTGTTGACTAAGTTTCTTTTTTGACAAACCTTGTGTACACATGAACTTAGTAGGCCAACAAGTCAGCCTCCAAATCTGTGGCAGACAACATAAATCCCATTTGCTATTTTTTATAATTTGCAGCCCATTTGCTAATTCTTAAGTAATTTATTACAGCCCATTTTCTGCCCAGGACCACGGTCAAAAAGTTCAACCTTATTTTGAATATTTCGGTGGAGTCCGAACTGTTGTAATCCCGAAATGATAAACATTTTTTAAGAACTTATTGATTTGCCAAAAAAATCATTTTGTTTTTGTAAGCAGATAAGACGTGGGACAATTGAGTTGGTTTAAGGGAAAACCAGTGGTAAAAAAATCAGCGCTGGGTGGGAAAAAACAACAAAAATAAGGATGTAAATATGAAAATGGAATTTTATGTGTTTTCAAGATGGGTGCCCATGGCAGTTTGGAAACTCTCCCAGAAATGAGAAGTGAAAAGACTACCACGGTCTGAATTGATCTCTAGTGGAACACCATGAAGTGGCACTATTCGAGAAATATATAAGTCAACGAGCTGACTAGCAGTGATACTCTCTCGAACAGGTAGGAAGTGAGCCACTTTGGAAAGACGATCAATGACTACGAAGATATCATTATTCCCTCTCTTGGTCCTGGGAAAGCCGACGATGAAGTCCATACCAACTTTGTCCCATTTCCACTCAGGAATAGCTAAAGGCTGAAGGGTGCCAGCAGGCCTCTGATGTTCTGCCTTAACGCGACGACAAACGTCACATTTAGCAATGAACTCAGCGATTTCTCTCTTCATCCTAGTCCACCAGAACCTCTGGCGTAGGTCCTGATACATCTTAGTACTACCAGGATGAATCGTGAGAGGAGATTCATGAGCCTCCTTAAGAATCAGTTGTCGCGGATGTTGGTTCTTGGGAACCACCAAGCGGTTCTCAAAGAAAACAACACCTCGATCATCCATAGAGAAACATCCACCAACTCCCTTCTTAATGTTTCTCTTGATGCGGATAACACCCCTATCAAACTTCCGGTCAGTAATGATCTGATCCTCAAGGGTAGGTTTCGCCACCAAGGTAGAAAGGAATCCATGAGGAGCAATGTGAAGGTTAAGCTTACATAATTCCTCATGGAGAAGTGGTTGGCCCTGCTGCAACATGAGATTGTTGCAATAGGACTTACGACTTAGCACATCAGCCATGACATTCCCCTTGCCTGGGGTGTAGGTAATCCCTAAGTCGTAATCTAAGATCAACTCCAACCAACGTCTTTGCCTAAGGTTCAAATCTGGTTGGGTGAAGATATACTTGAGACTCTGCTGGTCGGTGTAAATCTCGCAACGTTTACCGAGAAGGTAATGCCGCCATGTCTTAAGTGCATAGACTACGGCTGCAAGCTCTAGATCATGTGTAGGATAATTCTCCTCATGTGGATGCAACTGTCGAGATGCATAGGCAATCACATGGCGATCTTGCATAAGAATGCAACCTAGTCCCTGTCGTGAGGCGTCGCAGTAGATAACAAAGTCTTTAGTAAATTCCGGTGGCACAAGTATGGGAGCGGAAGTCAGGCGTCTTTTCAGTTCCTAAAAACTATGCTCACACTATAGGGATCACTCAAACTTTTTATCTTTCTTGAGAAGTTCCGTGAGAGGTTTGGCCTCTTTGGAGAAGTTCTCAACGAAGCGGCGACAATAACTGGCTAGACCAAGGAAACTCCTAACTTGTTTAACTGTTTCAGGTGGAGTCCAATCAAAAACGGCTTGAAATCTCTCGGGATTGACAGCAATTCCCTTTCCAGAGATCACGTGGCCTAGGTAGGTCACTTCTGGCAACCAAAATTCGCACTTGGAGAACTTGGCATAAAGGCGATGCTCTCTGAGTTTCTCTAACACAAGTCTAAGATGTTCAGCATGCTCTTCCTCGTTCTTCGAGTAAATAAGAATATCATCGAGATAAACCACGACGAACTTATCTGAGTACTCCATCAAGATCGAGTTCATCAAGCGGGACAAAGTAGCTGGAGCATTGGTTAGACCAAAGGACATGACGGTGTACTCGTACTGGCCATAACGAGTGACAAAAGCCGTCTTAGGAATGTCCCCATTTCTGATCTTGATTTGGTGGTAGCCTAACCTCAAATCCATCTTTGAAAAGACTGAGGATCCAGCGAGCTGATCATATAGGTCGCTGATCCTGGGGAGCGGATACTTGTTCTTTATCGTGACCAAATTAACGGGACAATAATCTACAACCATACGGTTCGTACCATCCTTCTTCTTGACAAATAGGACGGGGCAAGCCCAGGGAGAAGAACTAGGACGGATGAAACCCTTTTGCAAGGACTCATCCAACTGTTTCTTAAGCTCAGCTAGCTCTAAGGGTGCCATCTTGTAAGGTCTCCTAGAAATTGGGGCGGTTCCTGGGATAAGATCTATGACAAACTCTACATCTCTGTCAGGTGGAATACCTGGCAGTTCCTCAGGAAAGACATCCAGAAAGTCACGGACTACCGGGATATCCTCAAGGTCTGGAAGAGGGCTGGCATTAAGAGAATAGAGCTGACGCTTTGCAACTCTAGTGGAGACAGTGACTATCTTGCCAGATGGATGTGTAAGCTGAACAGACCTGGTGTAACAATCAATCTTGGCATAATGAGCTTTCATCCACTCCATACGCAAGATGATGTTAATATCTGTATACTTGAGGGCTATAAGTGATGCAAGGAATACAAGTCTGTCAACAAGGATTTCATTACCATGGCTTACACTAGAAGTTTGCCATTTGGATCCAGGACTTTTGAATGACTAGTGGAGAGGGCATATCACAAAATGAAATGTTGTGCAAGCTAGCATAGCTTTCATAAATGAAGGAGTGAGATGCTCCAGTATCGAACAGAACCGATGATGGATGGCAGTTGACAAGGAGTGTACCAAGAACGACATCCGGGTCATCATGAGCATCTTTAGATGAGACGTAATGCACATGTCCACGCTTAGTGGAAGATGACTTGACACTGATCGTCTTGCGTGATGGCTTACCACGAAGAGCAGACTCCTCAATCTGGGGTGGAGCATAGTTGGCTTGAGAGCAGTCACGTGCATAGTGTCCTGGCTCTCCGCATGTGAAGCAGGTCCCTGAAGTAGGACGTGGACCCGCATTGACAAGCGGTCTACCAATAGGCCTGGGTAGATCATACAATTTAACCGGGGGAGGTACCACATAAGATGGCCTCGACGAATAACCGGGTGGAAGAGCGGAGTTCGGAACCCAAATCTGGCGCTTCTGAGAACTAGAACCGAAGGAAGAACCCAAATCACGGGTGTGCTTACGAGACTCCTCGTAAGTGAGTTGAGTTGTCTCTGCATTAATGGCCTTGTTCACGAGAGCCTGGAATGTATTGCAATGGTGCAAGTGGAGATCACGACGCAACTTGGGGTTGAGACCCTTCCGGAACCTAGCCTACTTCTTGGCGTCTGTAGACACCTCCTCTGTAGCATAGCGGGCGAGGTTCTCAAACTCTCTACTATAAGCATCAAAAGCCATCTTATCCTAGGTGAAACTACATAACTCTTCTCTCTTGCAGTCAATGAGAGCCTGAGGAATGTGATGCTCGCGAAAAGCCTCGGTGAAATCTCTCCAGGTGGGTATCTGGCCAACTGGAAGCATAGCCTCATAGTTCTGCCACCAAAGACTAGCAGGACCTTCCAGGTGATATGCAGCATAGGTGACCTTGTCACCTTCAGCTACACTCGTGGAACACAGCTTGTGTGAGATACTACGGAGCCAGTCATCTGCATCGGGTGGCTCAATGGAATGATGGAAGGTAGGTGGTTTCAGGCCAATGAAGTCATGAATGGACGCTGACTCTTTGTACTGATGGGCGGTTTTCTTCTCGATACGTGCTAACAAGCGGTTAGACTCACGCTTGTTCCTCTCCATCTCTAACATGAACTCTGCCAACGAAGGCTGGTCGGGAGGATCCTCATCCCTACCATCTCCGTGGTTCCGGTCACAAGCAAGAGAACTTCGGTTAGCTGACGACATCCTGAGAAACGAAACCAAGGACGGAGTCAACATCAACTATAGGATGCAGATGGTAGCACAAGAAATTAGTATCTCTCGAACTCCTAGGACAATTCCAGTAGCATAACGGCAGTAAAATGCTCAAAATGAGACATCCTGCAAATGATGGGGTAGCACCATACTCAACATCATCACTCTAGGTTCTGAGATATTACTAAACATGCTACACCGGAGGTACTCGAACTGGGATATGACTCTGATCAACTAATCCTAAGAGACTACGGAGTAGTAACACGTGATCCTGATAGACGGAAGAGAAAGCCTAGTTCCTTAACCCCGTAGGAAGATAGGATGACTCAGATTAGAAGTCATGGTATAAGGAGTAAAAAGAGCCTTAAGTTCCCTTCCACAATCAATTCCCCTACATAACTAAAGAATTTCTAGACTCAAATTCGACCAGGTTGGCTTGGAAATCCTACAGGCAGTCAGGCTCTGATACCAAAGCTGTCAGGACCCCGATTCTAAGTCACATCGATCTAGCATGTAACACGTCATATCACTTTGCGGCCTCACGCACGGTATTCCCATGGGTGTCGCCTTACCTGGCACGGGACTGTTTGTGCATTTTGGCTCACGTATATGATAGTGTCGCTAGCATCCATATGACAGAGAACCCGGGCCGACATGACTAGTCGTGAACCCAAAGTGGCACTAACTTACGGGAACATGCATACATGAAACAACATCGAGCATGTCGGTCATCAGCATGTGAATTCGGGCTGTAGCAACTGGGCTAACAGGACTTCGGGAATCCGGGCTGTAGCAGGCTAGCAGGACTCCGGAAGTCACCATGTAACATTTCCCCGAAGGGACAGACACAGGAACGAAGTGAATCACATGCCGGCCAGTCTAAGTGTTCCGGAGCAGTAGTGCTGGGCTAGCGGGACTCCGGTAAACCGGGCTGTAGCGGACTACCATGGCTCGGTGGAAGCACTAGACTACATTTCCCCATAAGAGAGGCTACCAAGGATAGACAACTAGGTTGTCGGATCCCACACATAGCAATACATGTTACACATACACATAACATGCAAGTATGTGATGTACAACATGGCATCACAACTTAACGCAAACTCATATAGATAAAGGCCCAAAGAGCCACATAACATTTAATTCAATCAGGGGTCTCATGACCCATCATTCAAAGCATACAAGCAACGGAAGCATTACATGTCTGAGTATAGAGAACTACAAAAGAAAAAGGCTGAGAAGCCTGATTATCTACAAGACCTTCCCAAGGGTACAAGATCTTAGCTGGGGTAACAAGCTACTCGTCGAAGTCCAAGCGGAACTACTAGTGAGACAGATGTCTTATCTGCAAAACATAAATAAAGCAAACATGAGTACAAAGGTACTTAGCAAGACTTACGTCAGATCCTATCATACATGCATTTGTATCAAGAGGGTAGTGTGGGGTTTAGTTGCAGCAAGCCAGCTTTGACTTAGTGGCTATCCTGTTCTATGACTACGAGAAACCTCTTTGAGGTGAGATGGCGCACACGAGTCCACTAATCACCACACAATACACCACTATGGATTCATCCCCGTCTCCCTATGAGAAGGCCATCCATAGCACTCACACTTGTCTTGAGCATTTTAGAGTATCCACTTTAAGTTGTCTATGTACCACGTAAGCATCCAAGAAGTCCATAACCGAGGACACGGCTATTCGAATAGATCATGATAACCCTGCAAGGGTGTACTTCTTCACACACGCCCCCGCCACTTACCGCCATGTACATGTCATGTACCTCGGCAACCTTCAAGCGGAAGCCTGGCGAGGGTGTCGGCCATGACCTGACTAACCACACAAGTCTCTCATCCAGGTTTATCGCCTATTCGGGTTCCATCCGCAAGGAGATCCGGCCGGGGTGTCGCTCACGGCCCCAAACGATGTGAGCAGGGTTCCCAAGCCCACCATCCGGGTGCCACTTGGTACACCGTGCCACTGTGCCTAGTCTGTCCCAAGCCCACCTGGCCGGGTGCCACTTGGTAGACTACTAACACTACCTACAAACACCAGAAACTAATTGCAACTCCTGGACAGAGATCAAGTTGGTTAATAAGTCGAGAGGGGCACTTAAGCATTCCAATGTGTGGTAGTAGCTAGTCATTGGACAACATACACGAAACTCAGTGCTTAAGGACGGTTCCAGTGAGACAACCCACCATATACTCCTACATGGCCTCTCACCGCTACCTTTACCAAATCATGTTCACACGCTTAACTCTCAGCACCAAAACATATCGTAACACTCCAATTCATTCCCGATGAATCAGACCTGATACAACTCTAAGCAATAGCAGGCATGGCATGGTAGGAACACAAGATGGCTCAATCAACTCCTACACATGCTAGTGGGTTTTAACTATTTACTGTGGCAATGACAGGTCATGCAGAGGAATGGGTTCAACTACCGCAGCATAAAGTAGCAGTTGAATCGTTGTTGTCCTAATGTAATAAAAGAGAGCAGGAGCGAGAGGGTAGGATTGTATCAGAATGAACAAGGGGGTTTGCTTGCCTGGTAGATCAACAGGGGGGCACTGCTCCTCAGACAGGTACTCTGGAGCACTCTCCGGAGCAGGACCTATCGAGAAGGAACGGTGTCAACAAATCAAAACACAATCATATGCAACAATATGATGCATGAACATGACATGTAGATGTGATGTTGTTTGAGCTAATGCAGCTAGCATTCATTTGGATGAAGTCCATTTGAACCAAGAATTTAAATGCAACTCCAAGTTAAGTCTTTATGAATGCCATTAATATGTTTTCACCTATACAGCAAGTATAAGTTGGTTTATCATGCATGAAAATGGTACAGATGGATAGATTGCATTTTTCTGATAATTTTTCATATATAAATTATTTCAGTCTGATCTACGGTTGAATTTCTATGAATTTTAGAAGTTTATATCATTTTCTGGATTTTCCTGAATTATTTTTAAACCAGAAAACGATATATTGCATCAGCACATCGTCATGCTTGCGTCAGCAGGTCAAAGGCGCTCACCAAGTCAAACATGACGTGTGGGGTCCACACGTCAGTGACTCAGTTAGTTAACAGGGGGGTTACTAATCTAATTAAAATTAGTGGCGCTGGGCCCACTGTCAGTGTCAGGGGTGGTTAGCAAAATGGTGATTAGCCTTAAGCTAATCACCTGGCAGGTCGGGCCCCACATGTCATTGACCCATACAGGTCAAATCTGGTCAACTAGGGGGTCAAACCCAGTCAACCCGCCGGCGAGGCCGAACACAGTGGAGGGGCTCGGGATCGTCGCTCCGGCGACCATTTGGGCGGCGGAGGCCACAAGCGAAGAGCCAGGGCTCGTCCGCGTCTTCTGGAGCAAGTGGGAGAGGCGGGGACGGCCGGAGCTCGCCGGAGCGGAGCTCAGCGTGGCGGCCGGAGCACGGCTTCGAGCGGGAGCGGCCTGCGGGGCACGGGGAGGCCACCCGAGGGGCTTTGCGGCACCCTCGTGGCACCAGGAGCACGGTGAGGTGGTCGGGTGCGAGCTGCGGCGACTAACGCGACGACGGCGACATGGACGGCGGCGAAGAGCTACGGCCGTGGTGGTAGACGGGGCTACGGCGTGCCGACAACTAAACGGAGAGAGGGGAACGGAGCAGGAGCTTACCACGATCTCGGTGGGCTTGACGGCGAGCTCGGGGACGCGTTGAGGTCGACGGTGCAGCGATGGGGATCCACGGCAGCCGGAGATGAAGACGACGACGATGGAGGCGCTCCAGGGCCTCCCGAGGCGCGTGGCTCGACGGAGAGGTAGACGGTGATGTGGCGGAGCGTCTGGGCACGAAGCGAGGGCGAGGCCGTGACGGTGGGCGCGACAACGGTGAGCGGTGGTGACGGCGGCGCTCGGGCGTTCGCGGGAGAGAGCGAGAGAGAGGAGGGGAAGGAATGAGAGAGAGTGAGAGAGGTGCAGGGCGGCACGTGGCGTCACGCAGAGCATCCAGGGTGACGAGGGGGAGGCCAGGAAAGCAGGTGGCGTGGCAGCACGGCGGTGCGTGCGCGCTGGCCACACGCCTTGTCCTCCTGGTGAGAGGTCAGGGACGACTGGCGTCGGCCAGCTGGCTAGGCTGGCCTACTGGGCCGCTGGGCTGCCAAGTAGGAGGCCCAGGTAAGTATTTCCCTTTTTGTTTTTCTTTTCTATTTCTGTAATTTGTTTTCTGATTTAGTAAAATACTAAATCAATTTATTTTCTTCTGAAATTTATTGTAGGAGCTAGTTGAAATATTCCAGAGCCCCTCACATAAAAATCAGAATTATTGGACCTATATAAAATATATAACATATATATATATCCAATGCAAATAAGTATTGCATTAATTCCAAAAGGCCAAAATAAATATCTATGAGCTCCTAATAATATTGGTTTGAATTTTACTTCTGACCAATATTTTCAGAGAGCAACATGAACATTTTCTTGGACCTTTTTGGAGCAATTTTTATCTGGGTCATTTCCAGAAATGATTTCTGAGGCTTTCACAATCTCCAATTCAAATTTAAAAGAAATTTAAACATGATGCTCACAAGAAGGCTAGCCTAGGTCATACCAAAACTAGGGATGTGACAATGATGAAAGATTTCGACAGATAATTGGTACTCCAAATCTGAAGTCCAGAATACCCGAACACGCCGCCGGGATTCTTGTGTCCCCTCACGCGCAGTGTGTTGTCACGTCAATTCAATGTGTGGACATGATGAATAATTTGACCGACGTATAGTAGTACTACTACTGTACTACTTACTAGTCATATTTAGTGTCACAATTTATACATAGGTTTAACTAACAAGTACTCACTTGAAGCCTAACTGATATATATGGCTTCTGCATAGCATCTCCATCATCATTATTAGTACATCCTACGCACGTGAGTTAGGATGCACTTGATCCCAGGAAGGTATCTATCCTTCAAACCAGAGGAGTGCTTCAAACTAACAACAGTACATAATATCCAACAAAAGAGGGTCGTGCTACAGCAGCAGAATACATGGCTCAGTCTAGATATTAGCACGAATCAAGTTGTGCATATTTGCTGTTGGCATGAACCACATCTCCGCATGCCGGGTTTGCAAAAGCCATCCATCACATGGAAGCTTGATGCCTTTCACACACTAAAGATTATCTGGCAACAAGCTGTGTCGACGAATCTCTGGATATGGTGATTCATGAAACCCATGGTATGATGTGTAAACACAGCCCCCCTCACGAATGGAAGTTGCATAGCACAGTAATCATCGTCGATGATATGATCGATGATTGGTTGGATGATCGGATAATTGAGCCCGAGGAACAAGGAGTGGTTGCCGAGGCTGTAAACCCGCATCCAGTTGAATACGCCTGGCCCAACGGAGCTGGGATCTTTCTCAAACACGAAGCAGCCATAGCCATCAATGTCACGAACGCCCACGCATTGTACTGCATGTGGTTTGATGTAATGGTTTGGTCAATTTGGTACGTGCGAATGAGCATCAAATGACCGCCGTCAGCTGAACGAGCGATAAACCACCACCCATCGGCTGGTATGATTCCAGGTCCTGGAATCATGAAGGCCAGCGCATTTGTGTCTGCTGCAACAATTCAAATTGGAGACCGAAAGGACAAAAATAAACAATCATGTTCAGAGTATGTGTGGAATTAAGATTATTATAACAGTGACACATATCGTAGACAGAGAATTGCAATGCCGTGGTCATAATCATACCCCAAGTTAAAAAAATAAGCCAATGGCTTTCATATTCTAGCAATATGTCATGGTTCAGACATCATGTAACAATGAGAGGAAAACAGCTATGACAGCGCCTACTCATATTCTACCATAGCACTTACTACTACTGTTCTCATATCAACTCTAAGCAATAACATGCATTGTTATAAATATCTTGTAAACGAGAGTAACATATAGCAATCATGATGTTATGCTCATAATATGTATTCTAACAATCATTAGATGCCAATTGTTCTCATATCAAATCTAACAATAACATGTGTGGTCATGATGTTATAAATATCTTGTAAATGAGAGGAACATATAGCAATGATGTGGTTATAGACATGTTATGCATTCAAAATTTGTAACAAATGAATAGGCAGTCGTATTCATAAGGTAAAGATGAGATGAGATAGAACAATTACACGACGATAGATTCCACCAGTATAGGCAGCCAATCTGTGCGTCGACCGCGTAAACGATGCCATCGTGCACTATAGCATCAGACAGAAATGTTGCCTCAACAGGATTGATGGTGAGCCATAACCATGTATGGCGACCGGATTCTAGATAGACTAATCCCATGTTGAACAAGGCAATGAGCTTGTAATCCATGTAGTCTTCTGATGGTGTGGGCACTTCGCAGATTACAACTTTCTGCAAACAGAGGTCGAGCCAAAAGCTTGACGCGTCTCATGCGTAGTAGGCAGGAGTGTCCGGCGGGCCGCGAGGCTCGATGTCGGCGGTATCCAATGATGGAAGGGTGATCTCTCGCTGGGTGTAGATATCCACGAGATGCCACGGACTACCGTTGTGGTGGATGAGGACGATCCAGTTGGCCTTCATGCCCTCCTAGTAGTGGCCGCGCATGAAGGACAGGTGGACGGGTAGTGGTAGCATGTCGAGGGGCACCACGGCAACCTCCGTAGGATCGTCAAGTCGGTGTCTGGGCCACCTGCGAGGATCGGGCATTAGCAAGCAGGGTGTCTTGAAAAGAGCCGGCCGGTTGCAGTCGAGTAGACGGTACAAAGACACTGAGCATGCGGCCAGACAGACGGTGCTGAGTAGGTCCATACGAGTATAGATCTGCTCCAAGAGAACATCGGGGAGGGAATTCCAATCGCGGATCTGCGTGTCAGTCGGTTCTGCCATTGGGGTTTTCGGTGCCTGCGAGCCAGCGGGGAAGTGGATTCGGGCGGGCGAGCGAAGAAGCTTGTCCTCGTGTGGCCGAGCAGTGAGCGGGGGGATATGGTACGCGCGAGCTACCAAGGAAGATGGCGCGGGCGGGCGAGCAGTGAGTGGGGGTAAATGGTGTGCGGCCGACGATGGGGAAGAGAGGAGGAAGAAGAAGAGATGGCAGTACTGGGTAAGGCTGATTTAGTAACACCAACACGCTAGTTCAGCTTATTAATTACGTGTCCCATCTACTGCAGCGTGTATTGTCACTTCACTGCGAAGACTAGTTGAATAGTTCTCTCTGACCGAGATGGGGAATAATGGATCGCGAGGACTTCCTTTCTACAGTATCCCTATGCCTCTACGCTCACTTCACTCATTTTGCTCCGTACCTAGTCACTTGTTGAAATCTGTAGAAAGACAAATAGTCCGTATTTGGGAACAGAGGGAGGCTTTTACTCCGTACTATTTGGGAACAGAGGGAGTATCACCATACGGAGGGAACAGAGGAAGCTTGAAATATGAGCATGTCGTAAGCCCCATGCATGCATGCATGCATGCAACATGCAACACTCACACGTACACATGGACGCACGCAACACTCACGCACCCATGCGGCACACAGCACACGATGCAACACACACGCTCACGCTCAAGTGCTCAACCTACTCCCTACGTCCGTGAAAGACTGTACATTTAGAGATTAACACATTGACCAGGGCATAATTAACACCCAAAAGTAGCAGACTTATGTGTGCATGCGACCATTGAGATAAGAAGATTAAATGAAGGCCGTTGCATGCTGTAATTAAGGATAGACATGTAGCCTATACCTACAGCACAAGTTGGTGCATTAGTCAATCAATATCGATTTAGATTAAAGGCTAAATGCATTGGAAGTGTAGATGTACATCATGTACTACACTCTTTGTTTTATAGCCAATGTACACTCTTTGTTGGAAGACCGAGGGAGGACACGTGCAGGCACTCACATACACAGCCAGGGCGGTTCGCGCGCAAGGGTTGGACTCGTGTCGCGCATGCATAAAGTTTTGTTTAACTGATTTTTTGCTCTGCCAACTGACAGGTGGGACCCAAAAACCAGGTGACAATTTAGCCAGTCAACAAAGTGCCACGTCGACTATGTGGCCGGTCAGTAGGGTGCAATACGGTGCTCTACGATGAGCTAGTGATCATATAATCGCCGCAAAACTATATATAGTGACCGTAAAGAGCGTATTGTTACATACGTTGACCGCCAGTGTATTTTTCTCGTTTCAAATTAAGCCATATTAATCGGAAAGGACGCAGTATGGACTACTACTACTAGTACGAGTACTGCTTTGATGTGTCCCGTCAACTCGCCGAATGAGGAGAAGCTTGCTTACTACGCCTCTCCCTCGCCCACGCGCGTGGTGGTTCGCAGGACAAGGAGAGGGTTTTGACTATAGCGCCCTCTCCCTCTCCCTCTCCCTTGCCCTCGCCCTCGCCCTCGCGGTGGATGTGCAGTAGTTCAATCGGTGTCAGATTGCCAGAAGCATATTGTACTGTAGTATCATCATTGTTGGACCTTCCGAAGAGGCGAAGAGCCAAGTGCAAGGTTCACACGAGTACGAACTGTTGAACCTCCCGAAGAGGCAAAGAGCCAAGCGCAAGGTTTTATAGGAGTTGTCATCCTAGTAGGAGTGTACTACAACTATAGAGAACGATGCTACTGTATGATACCGCCACGTCACGTATATCCAAAGTTGTGCCACCTTTTTTTCTCAAAGAGCGTGTTGGAGCCCGTGCAACAACCACACAAGTTGCACGTACACATAACACATTTACTAGTAATAAATTCTAAAGGACAAATGCCAGTATGCCACACAAGTTCATCTCCAATTCATGTGATAAATTTGTGCACGACTAGTCTACATATATTCACAGCGCTACCGTTCACAATTACCGTACTCCACTTACACGTTATAGGTGGGCTACATGTCCTCCTCCAGGTTCTAGTCCCAGGTGTTCTTCATGGATGGCACGATCCATAACGGTGGGCAACGGGAATCATTGTCGCAGCTTTCTAGTCCGGTTCCACATGATGGAGACTCATCCAAGCTGAATCGACATAAATCAGGGATAGCGTGTCCCAGCATGTCGTTCATCCGGCGGTGCACACTGAAGACACAACCATGTTTCATGAACGGCATGCCTTCCGTGTCGTGCACGGAAGATGGCATCCGCTTCACAATGGGGTAGTTGTCCCCGATGAAAAGCGAGTATTCTCCAAGAGTGTTCCTCGGCACCCACGTAGCATCACGGGGGTCGAACTCGGCGCCGTTCATCTGGTACACGTGGCATCCCAGATCTGGACACATGGTGACGTACATAGTCAAGGTCCATGCATAATAATGTTGTGCTTAAATATGGCGGTCAGTAATACTGTGCAACAAATAGTACTACTCCGGTATAGAGGAAGTAAAATAACCGGCTTATTATATATAGCCACTCTTGGCTACATGGATAAGATAGTAAGACATGGAAAAACAAAAATGGTGGTAGCTAGTGGGTTCAAGTCTTCAAGGGCCTAGCTAGCTATACGCGTCCTCCAAGGTAAAAGTACTCCTACTAGTACTACATAGTATACTACTAGTACAACAATGAAAGAGAAGGCGAGAGGGTTAAAAATGGAATACCTGGGTAGATGGTGACGGTCCGATCATGGTAGATTGTGTGACCATGTTGCACATCAGTGGTATCATGGGTAACGACTGCTAAGATAGTTGATCCCAATATGCCAAATTCAACTACAAGGTTCCAGGTTAGACCGAATCGCGGATGCAAATGCACATCCAGGATCGACGATCTTATTTTGATCGGGGGATGACTGGTCCCTGCAAAATAATGGAGTACCGTTAGGTATGCAAATGATCGTTTGTGCATTCCATTTGTAATCTCCCGTACCGTAGGATGGCAACCAGATGAAACAAGTCCCCTGGCTTGTCACCGCGAAGATGCGGCCTAGATGGCGCACAGCGTCTTCGAATGTGTAGGGGTACAAATCTGCCGCCGCCAACATGCGCCAGCCTCTGCCGTTACTGCCTCTTGCATTGATGGCAATCCTTATGTTGAACACCGCGATGAGATAGTAATCGTCGTAGCCGCGTCGCTTTGTCGGCGTGTCCACAATTGCTATCTTCTTCAATCTCATGTAGGCATCATCATACGTATTCAAGCCCAGCCAGTCCGGAAGGCCGATCCCAATGATGGAGAAGGGGTCTACCGGAACGGCCGCACTGCTGTGGATGTTGTGCAAAATGATGGTGGTATCCAGCCGGAGGTATGCAAGCCAATCTTCGTTGGCACCGACCCAGACCTATATATAAGACGGTGGGCAGCGGAGAAATTATGGGATGGAAATGGAATAGCTAAGTACTACATGATCAAACTCCATTACTGACCTGCTCATTGGACAAAATCCGACTACCTCTCAACGTCGGCAACTCTAGCGGAGTCAACGTGCAACCATGGCCAGGGAGCGGTGGACTGGTCGAAGGATTGTCCCATAGAAGAACCTTCTCCTTGAGGACGCATGGAAGACCAACAAGCATGGCATTTTCCCAAGCCTGTTTAGGCAGCGTCTTGAAAAGGTTGGTGCAGGAAGCACCGAGTCTTGCGGCGGTGAGGACGTCGGAGCGGCGTGTGATTTCTCCCAGAGGATCGTTGTCCAAGGTCTCCCAGGCCCGACGAGGAGGAGAACCGCCTGGCGAATCCATGTGAGCAACGACGAACTACCTTCTCTTCGGGGGGAGGGGAACTGGCGAGGAGGAGATAAGAGCGTAGTAACCGCAGGGCCTTGTCCCTTCCAACTGTAGATCATTCCTCAGCGAAGGGGTGAGGCTATTATTTACTACTAGTACTAGCATTATGGAATGTTATGGGATTGCATTATACTATAAATAATAGCACTAGTAAGAATTATTTGGCACTAGGTAGTAGTTTTTGGCGTGGATTAAGAAATTTTGGGTATGTTTTTGCCATTTTTTGTACACGCCAACTAGTGTGAAAAAACGTCTTACATTATGTGACGGAGGAGTAGGTACTTGTACTGTAGCAGTACTAGTACTACTTTTCTCAACTAGTAGTGTGATGTACTATACTTCTAGTCTATTCTAGTATAGTGCACCAGTTTTGAACTCTTGAATCTCAGGGCCAAGGAGCTACAGTTGGAAGTGGAGGGTACTACTGTTCTCTAGAACCATCGCTGTACTATCAATGCAGGGGAAGTACACCTGTGTAGTGGCCTAGTGGGTACTCCCGGTGCTCTATTCAGCCGCTCCTCACACGTAGCTGGCCTACTCAGCCGCTCCTCTCACGCACACACTAGCAGCCTATTTATCAGCGACGGTTACTGCGGGGGCAGAACATTTGAGTTATTTGATACAGCGAGACTAGGCTTTTCGCTTCCATTTGTGGAGGTGTAATGGATCTCGTCGAACTTTGTTAGTAGTTCTTTCTTTATGAATGAGATGAAGCAAAGCTATTGCCTTCGTCTAAAAAAACACGTCAAGAGGAATTTATTTTATAGTAGATCCGATAATGGAGTGAAGTCCATGCGTGCAACGCCGCAAGCTATAGAGTAGTAGTAGAGCACTTTACGTACAGAGCCATATTGCACAATTCCCAATGCCCCGCTAGGCTTTTCCGACTCCTCGGGCTTAATTGGGAGGCGCTAGTTTAAATATGCTACTAGCTGATGAGGAAGCTGCAAGCGAGGTGCGGTTAGGGCGAGCACGCGAGCCACGGGATGCTGGGAAGGAAAACCCGTTCACGTGGCTAGGCTGTCCAGTGCACCCAGATTGTGGGCCGCATGTTCGTTTGACTTCAAAACTCAAACTACCCGTGTAAAATATTGGCTCGCAGCGAAGTGTAGTAGTACTATTTTAAAAAAAAGGCCGCTGTGTGTTCGGCCGGGATCGAACCCACAAAACGAGGTATACACTCCCGCGACCACTAGTAGTACTCGTTGGAGTACAACGCAACCTAGAATCGCCTTTTGTCGCTAGTAGTACGTACATTGTTCCTTACAAGAAACCCCTAAGAGCATGGTTAATAGTATAGCCAGCCGCTGGCTATAAGCCAGTGCCATGTCAACTACAGCCCATCTTATAGCCAACATGTACAATAATAAATCAAAAGAGTGTACTACTTTTTTATTACGTGGCCCACTTCTCATTCTCACAAAGTGCCTAGGAGCACGTGCTAGAGCTGGCTCTTCACGAAGAACCCGCTTACCATCTCTCTACTCTTCTCTTTCCTCCAACTAAGTAGAAATATACTAGTTTATTTCTTATAGCCCGCTGACTCAGCTCTATTGTACTTGCTCTAATAATGCAAGAAACCACTAAAATGCCAAGAAACTACTACCACTTGCATACGTGGCAGACTTAAGATAAGATTACCTTATCAACCATTGTACATGCTCTTACCAACAAAAATCCTCGAGTGACCTCCTACCTCCGGCCCGTCCACCTAGTCATCCTCGGCCATGGGACGCACCTACCGCCGCCGGCAGAAGGTGAGGTCAAAACCGCCGGCGGTGCGGAGCCCATGTTGCGGCAGCCTGGATGCCAGCTCCGTCCGGCGCTCGCGGCCGCTAGCTAGCCAAGATAGCTCCGTCCAGCTGCTTGTCTGCAAGGTTTGCTAGCCAGATTGGCACGGCAGCGCGGCGGCTTGCTCGCGCGCGCCGCGCTAAGGCCAGCCATCTGGCTCAAGCGAAGGCCAGCACGGCGGCTTGCTCGCTCACTCGTGAGTCACACTCAGGCCAGCCAGCCTACCCGTGCGGAGGCCAGCGTGGCGTCCGGCCCGTCCAGCGGAGCGGCGGCCAACTCGCTCATCACTGGCGCCACCGACGAACACGCATCAGTATTGTTTGAAGTAATGTTCAGGAAAAATAATGATTTGAGGGGGAATAACAGGATAGAAGGTCAGATGTGGGTCCTGATGAAGCTATGTACCTAGGGTAGGGTCATGGACCTGTCCTAACTGCCCTACCCAAGGACATCTCTAGAAGAAATCACCTTTCAATCGACTTGGAGGTGTTCCCCTCGACAGACTCGAAGACACTCGACCAAGAAGCAATCACTCGACCAAGATCCAACCACTCGACGGCCAGGAGACCTAAAGTCACTCCGCACGCTAACGGTCGGTCATTAAGTAGCTTTTATGGTCATCATAGCACTTTATTAGGGGCGTTACCAGTAACGCCCGACCTTAATGTACTTAAAACCCCGCATAACTGAGGGCCTGAGGGGTCTGGCGAACTCTATATAAGCCACCCCCCTCCTCAGTGTAAAGGGTTCACACCCCTGTGATTCATACACACATAATCCAGTCGACCGCCTCCGGGCTCCGAGACGTAGGGCTATTACTTCCTCCGAGAAGGGCCTGAACTCGTAAACCTCGTGTGCTTACAACTACTCCGTAGCTAAGATCTTGCCTCTCCATACCTACCCCCCTACATTAGTGTCAGACTTAGAACCACGACAGTTGGCGTCCACCGTGGGGCAGGTGTCTTAGCGATTTGTTGGAGGAGTTGCGATCTTTTCCGATCCAAATCATCATGGTTTTTGGCGGAGTTTTGGTGGAGGGCCGCGAGATCCGTCTCGGCGCGCTCACGTTCATCGCCGACGACTCCGCTTGGCTTCAGGAGGCTCCGCTCGACGTGGACGCGCTCCCTGTCTGCGGGGCAATGCACTTTCGCGCGTGCCTCCGCGGTGTCCTCTTGCGGCAACCGTCGACCCATTATCTGTCGGCCCCTGTGTTGTCCTCCCTCCCTGTTTCCCGCCGGCGCAAGCGCTCCGGTCAGTCGAGACTTCAGCGGTGGGTGAGACACGCGGTGGCACGCCAGTCGGCCAACCCTCAAGTCGCGGTGATCGAGCCCGACGAATCCCTCTACGGCCTGTTCGACTGGCTCCGCAGAGACCGCGTCCAACTGCGACAGTAGTGATCCGGCGGCGGAGGTTCTGATGGTCGATGGACCGCCCAGTCCTCCCGGTTTTCCCCGCACCGACGGAGGCGCAGGTGGAGGCGACCTGTCGCATCCCCATGAGGAATATCTCCCCGATCCTCTCACGTCGCTGCAGAGAGAAGAACTTCGTCGCCGGAACATGCATGCACTGCACACTCCTATCGTTGGAGAAACCCCCGAGGCTCATGCCTTGGAGGATGCGCGCTTGGCAAACTTAGCTGAGCGCACTCGATTGGAGAACCTCCAGCGAGCACTCGACGAGCATGCGCGACAACGGGTTCCAAAATCCAGTCGACGTCAGCTCTTTCCGCCTGCACATGTATATCGAACTCTGATTCAGAACTTAGCAGCTACAGCCCGTATAGCAGAGTCGATTCAGCCTTCCCAGTCAGAGGCTGGCAGAGGCTTGCTGCAGATCAGGGCGTTACTCCGGGCAGTAGGAGACCAGAATTCCGCTGTTTCTTAGTCGCGGAACAGGATTCATAGTAGATCCATTGCTGCAGACACAGTCCAGTCGGCTCATAGCCCAAGATCGCCCCCGAGGCGTGAGGGACATGGGGACCGGCGTGATCAGTACGGGAACCGTGAGCAGTATGATTACCGATTCGATCGTGACGATCGACGTCGAGTGCCCACTCCTCCCCCGAGGAGTGGATCGTATGTGCCTCGACAGCAGGATGACATTCGCCCTCATAGTGTTGGGCAAAGGATTCCAGTCGACCCCAGGGAACCAGGCTTTGATGCGAGATCCATTCTCGTTCAAGGTTTGGTCGACAGGAACAGAGCTCACCGAGAAGGTCACGATAGAGATGCACCTACCAGCAGCAGAGTACATGTTTCGGGGCCAGGGTGCTTTAGTAGAGCCATCAGGGCCGCTGCGATTCCTCCCAACTTCAGGTTGGTGACTAGAGTCAGTAAGTTCACTGGTGAGTCCAAGCCCGATACTTGGCTTGAAGACTACCGACTGGCTGTCCAGATTGGCGGTGGCAATGATGAAGTGGCCATAAGCACCTGCCTCTCATGTTGGAGGGCTTGGCCAGAGCATGGCTGAATCAGTTAGCACCCAGCAGCATTTACACTTGGGAAGATTTCGCCCGAGTGTTTGTCACCACATTTGAAGGAATATGCAAGCGACCGGCAGGGCTGACGGAACTGCGGTATTGCGTGCAGAAGCCGAATGAAACTTTGAGGGATTACATCCAGAGATGGATCACGTTACATCACACGGTAGAGAATGTGCCTGATCACCAAGCAGTTTGTGCCTTCAAAGAAGGCGTCAAGTACAGAGAACTGAATCTGAAATTCGATCAAACTGGAGACATGTCTCTGAATCGGATGATGGAGATTGCCACCAAGTACGCTAATGGTGAAGTTGAGGATCGACTCCGGAGTGGCAAGCACAAGTCAGTCGCCCAAGAAACCAGAGGAGGAAATTGCAATCGGAAACAGAAGCGCAAAGCTGAGCCAGCTGCTCCTGTCGAAGCCTTGGCTGTAACTCAAGGAAAGTTTAAGGGGAAACCCAAAGGGCCTTGGAACCCCAAGAAAGTTAAAGACCAAGACGGAAATGATGTGTTGGATTTTCCATGTCACATCCACACCAAGAAAGATGAAGAGGGTAACCTCATTTACCCGAAACATACCACTCGACAGTGTCGGCTCTTGATCCAGCAGTTCCAGGGCAAACAACCCAAAGATAAGGAAAAGGAGTCAGACAAAGTTGAGGACAAGGAAGACAGTGATGATGGATACCCCCAGGACAAGCAAAAGTCGACTGAAAGTTATCAACCGTGAGGTGAATATGGTTGCTCCGGCGACACCCAGTTATCTGAAGTGGTCTCAGACTGCCATCACATTCGACCAGTCCGATCACCCGACGCACATTGCCACCCCTGGGAGGCAAGCTTTGGTGGTCGACCCAGTTGTTGAAGGCACTCGACTGACCAAAGTCTTGATGGATGGTGGTAGTGGTTTGAACATACTATATGCTGAGACATTGAAAGGGATGAGCATTCCGATGTCCAGACTCAGTACCAGCAACATGAGTTTCCATGGAGTCATTCCTGGGAAGAAGGTTGAGTCACTCGGCCAAATTGCTCTTGATGTGGTTTTCGGTGATTCTAAGAATTACCGCAAAGAAAAGTTAACGTTCGAAGTTGTGGATTTCCAGAGTGCTTACCACGCTATTTTCGGCAGGCCAGCTTATGCACGCTTCATGGCTCGACCATGTTATGTGTATCTCAAATTGAAGATGCCTGGTCCCAAAGGTGTGATCACTGTTACGGGCAATCGGAAGAAAGCAGAAGAGTGTTTTCAGAAAGGCTCAAAGATCGTTGATGCTCAGATGGCAGTGGTGGAGCTGCAGGAGTACCAGAAGACTACAGACCCGAGTGATTTGTTGCGAGCCAAGAAGCCCGCTACAGAATCAGCTTTCCAGTCGTCTGGTGAAATGAAGCCGGTTCACATTCACCCGACCGATCCCAGTGCTGCTCCGACTCATATCTCAACAACACTCGACTCCAAATAGGAAGAAGCGCTCATCCAGTTCCTCCGTGAGAACTGGGACATCTTCGCATGGAAGCCTTCTGACATGCCGAGTGTTCCTAGGGGGCTGGCTGAGCACCGCCTACGAGTCGACTCAAAAGTGAAACCTGTCAAAGAATATCTCCGACGGTCCGCCGTCCAGAAGAGAAAGGCTATTGGTGAGGAGGTGGCTCGGCTCTTAGCAGCGGAGTTCATCCGAGAGATTTACTACTCCGAGTGGCTCGCCGATGTTGTCATGGCCCCCAAGAAGGACAAGTCACTTCGCATGTGCATTGACTTTAAACATATCAATCGGGCCTGCCCGAAAGATCATTTTCCTCTCCCCCGCATCGACCAGATAGTCGACTCGACTACGGGATCTGAGCGACTGTCTTTTTTAGACGCCTATTCCGGGTACCATCAGATCCATCTGTATGGACCTGACGAGATCAAAACAGCTTTCATCACTCCATTCGGGTGCTTCTGTTATGTTACCATGCCATTCGGCCTCAAGAATGCTGGAGCCACATTCATGAGGATGATTCAGAAGTGTTTGCTCACTCAAATCAGTCGAAATGTGGAATCATACATGGATGATATTGTGGTCAAGTCACGGAAGGGTTCCGACCTGCTGACTGACCTTGCTGAAACCTTTGCCAACCTCAGGAGGTATGATATCAAGCTTAATCGATCAAAGTGCACATTCGGAGTTCCTGGCGGAAAGTTACTCAGTTTTCTCGTTTCCGAACGGGGAATCGACGCCAATCCAGAAAAAGTCGGTACTATACTCCGGAAGAAACGTCCTGTGCGAGTGCACGAGGTCCAGAAGCTTACTGGTTGTTTGGCCGCTTTAAGTCGATTCATCTCTCGTCTCAGTGAAAAGGCATTGCCTCTTTACCGATTGATGAAGAAGTCAGACAAGTTCGAGTGGACTCCTGAAGCTGATGCAGCGTTTGCAGAGCTCAAAGCTCTGCTCTCCACCCAGCCGGTGCTTTCTGCCCCAATCAGCAAAGAGCCCTTGCTGATTTACATCGCAGCCACGGGACAAGTCATCAGTACGGTACTTACGGTCGAGCGGGAAGAAGAAGGAAAAGCCTTCAAAGTTCAGCGCCCAGTATATTATGTTACTGAAGTTTTGACCCCGTCGAAGCAAAGATATCCTCATTATCAGAAGCTTGTATATGGGATTTATATGACCACAAAGAAGGTTGCTCACTACTTCTCTGATCATTCCATTACAGTCGTCAGCGACGCTCCATTGTCAGAGATCCTGCACAACAGAGATGCAACTGGTCGAGTGGCAAAATGGGCGATTGAACTCCTTCCTCTAGATATCAAGTTTGAGGCAAAGAAAGCTATCAAGTCCCAAGCAATAGCAGATTTCGTCGCCGAGTGGATTGAACAACAACTGCCGACTCAGGTTCACTCGGAGCATCGGACCATGTTCTTCGACGGTTCCAAAATGCTGAATGGTTCCGGTAGCGGGGTAGTATTGGTCTCCCCCCGAGGAGATAAGCTCAGATATGTTCTTCAAATCCACTTTGATTCCTCCAATAACGAAGCAGAATATGAGACACTTTTATATGGGTTGCGCATGGCCATTTCACTCGGCGTCCGTCGCCTCATGGTCTATGGCGACTCAGATTTGGTGGTTAATCAAGTGATGAAGGAGTGGGACGTCAGAAGCCCAGCCATGACTGGTTATTGCAATGCGGTGAGAAAGCTGGAGAAGAAATTCAAGGGGTTAGAACTTCATCACATACCCCGACTGAAAAATCAAGCAGCTGATGATTTGGCGAAAATAGGTTCCAAAAGAGAAGCCATTCCCAGCAATGTGTTTTTGGAACACATCCACACACCATCAGTTCAGGAGGATCCCTTCACTGAAGAAGCCCCGCAGCCAAAAAGTGCCACGGATCCGATTGAAGTTGAAGTTCCAGCTGTGGTCGACCTGATGATGGAAGTTAAGGTCATCACTCCTGACTGGACGGTATCATACATCGCGTACATCCTAAGGAAAGAACTCCCAGAGGATGAAGAAGAGGCTCGACAGATCGTCCGTCGATCCAAGGCCTTTACAGTCATAAAGGGACAGTTGTATAGAGAAAGCGCGACTGGAGTCAGTCAGAAGTGTATAACACCAGAAGAAGGTCAGATAATCCTTGATGATATCCACTCGGGACCTGTGGTCATCATGCGTCCTCTCGGACCATTGTGGCTAAAGCATACCGAGCGGGATTCTACTGGCCAATGGCAAATGAAATGGCGAAAGAAATAGTCGACAAATGTGAAGGATGTCAGTTTTACTCCAATATGTCGCACAAACCCGCGTCCGCCCTGAAAACCATTCCACTCATCTGGCCCTTCGCTATTTGGGGACTGGACATGGTTGGACCACTGAGAACGGGCAGGAGCGGCTTCACTCATGTGCTAGTAGCAGTCGACAAGTTCACCAAATGGATTGAAGCTAAGCCTATCAAGAATCTTGATGCTTGCACTGCTATCAGTTTCATCAGAGAGTTGATATTCAGATATGGAGTTCCGCACAGCATCATCACTGACAATGGGTCAAACTTCGATTCTGACATATTCAGAGCCTTTTGCGCCTCTCAAGGCACACGAGTCGACTACGCTTCAGTCGCTCACCCCCTGTCGAATGGACAAGCGGGAAGAGCAAACGGCTTAATTCTCAAAGGACTGAAACCCCGACTGATGCGTGATCTCTAGCACGCAGCAGGTGCATGGGTCGACGAGCTTCCATCAGTTCTTTGGGGATTGAGGACAACCCAGAACCGATCGACTGGAAGAACCCCATTCTTTCTGGTCTATGGAGCCGAAGCAGTTTTGCCGAGTGACCTGCTTCACAACGCACCCCGAGTCGAGCTCTACTCTGAAGATGAAGCAGAACAAGCCCGGCAGGATGCAGTCGACCTCCTGGAAGAAGAAAGAGAAATGGCCATGATTCGATCGACCATCTATCAGCAAGACTTGCGTCGATTCCATGCCAGAAATGTGAAGAGTCGAGCCTTCCAAGAAGGAGACTTGGTCCTCCGAGTGGATCAACAGAAACCACACAAACTCACTCCTACTTGGGAAGGCCCCTTCATAGTCACCAGAGTCCTCCACAATGGAGCGTACCACCTTTATAATGTCGATCGCCAGATTGATGAGCCACGAGCCTGAAATGCGGAGCTGCTCTGCCCCTTTTATACTTGAATTCTCACTCGGATGAGATGTAATAAGAAAAACTTCTGTAGTTTATTTATCAAAGACAAGAGCGTTATAATTTTCCCAGTGATTGTTATTGTTTTTGTTTGCGTGAGAAATCCCCCAGTGGGTGGCTTAGCTGCGAATCTGTTTCGCCTAAGTTTGTAAAAATAATTTCCTACCGAGTGGTGAGACAGCCTCTCACTCGGAGGCTTAGCTGCGAACCCGTTTCGCCTAAGTGTTTGAAAATCCTACCAAGTGGTGAGCCATCCTCTCACTCGGAGGCTTAGCTGCGAACCCGTTTCGCCTAAGTTTGAACAATCCTACCGAGTGGAGAGCGACCCTCCCACTCGGGGGCTTAGCTGCTGTCGGCGTTCTGGGAACGGGGGTCCCCAGACTTGCCTGCCTGCGGCCTACGGCGTGGCTCAAAGGGGGGCCCAGCACGGCCTATCTTCACCAACACAAACCCAAGACCCTCGCGAGGGGCCAAGCCTCGCGGGGCGGACAACGCGGAGCTTCCTCAGGCACGGCCTCATTAGGCTGGCTCACGAGGGGGCGGAGAGATCAAGGCGGGGTACCTCACGAGGTGCCCGTGACGCAAGCCATGACGATTCAGGGCGCCAGGCGGGTGCCAGCCCGCGCAGCGTCCTCCTTCCCTCTTTGGTGCAAAGGGGGCAAGCGCAGCCGCGGAGTACCGAGGCATCAGGTAAAGGTTGCCATTTCGGTGCAACGAGACCAAGACCAGGAGGACTACGAGGCGGAGGTCACCGTGGAGCCCAAGACGGTGTCATCACCAGAGCTTTGCACAGGCGAAGACTGCTTTTGTCAGGATAGCTGATACTTGTTGTCCCCCATCAAATTAGCCCGCCATTGTTGGCTCCCTTCCCGCTCAATATTTGGGGAGAGGACCAGGGCCCCTATAAATAGGACTAGCCACCCCCAGGGTAGAGGGGATCGAGAATCAGCCAACCCAGAAATGAGCTCGGGTCGAAATCAGGGTCGGACAGTTGGAGGAAAGCAGGGAGAGAGAGAGAGAGAAAAAGGTGACTGAACTCCTCCGAGCAGTTCATCGCCCCAGCCAAGAACAGCCCCTCGCGAGGCTGTTCTCCCTTGTATTGTTCATCATCTTCAGCCCAAGAGGCAATCCACCACACCACACACTGGAGTAGGGTATTACACCACAACGGTGGCCCGAACCAGTATAAACCCTGTGTCTCTTGTGTTGTTCTTTCCTTAGTTTAGATCCTAGCATGGCGGAGGGGTGCAGGTAGGTAGGGGGCGAAATCTCCGCGCGCACCCCAGAGTTCGAACCTCAAGGGTCTGCCGGAACCCGAAATCCGACATTTGGCGCGCCAGGTAGGGGTGCGCCGGAATTCGTCTTCCACCGCTCCGTGCCCCGTCGCGTCGTCATCACCATGCCCGGCGACCAGGAAGGCAACCCAGACCCATGGGCGGCATGGCCCGCCCGCGCAGAGCCGCTCGCCTCGGGCAACCCCGTGCCCCAGGCAGCTCGCGGTCCGCTAGGCGCTGCGGGCCGCGGGCGACGCGGACAGGCTTCGACAACTCTCACACCGCGGCAGGCGCGGTCGGCAGCAAGGGCCTCCAATCACGCCGCGACCACGACATCGTACACCCGCCGGGAGCAAGCGAACTCAAGGGCCGCGCTCACGGTGGCCCGAGAGCTGCTCCAGTGCAGACTGCTGGAGGGTGGCCGCGATGTGCTGCTGGAGCGGGTGGCAGAGCTCCTAGGCTTTTCCGCCTCGGGGGCTCACCCCTTCTGCACCCAGCTCCCATCTCCAACCCAGGGCGGCCCGCGCGGGGGCCCCGCGCGCGCCCGCGGGCTCCAAGGCTACTCCAACACCAGCGAGGCAGTCAGCACCGGACCGCGGCGGTGCAGCCCCCGCTCCTGGTCCGCGAAGAAGAAGGGCTCGACGCAACCCACGGCCCCAGTGGACAGCCGTGCTGCCACCCCACGGTAGGCGCATCAGGCAGGACCGCGTGGCGCGCAGAGCACTACAGCGTGGCCTTCGGGGTGGCGGCGCCAGAGGAATACGTGCCCCTCATGATGGACCAAGGACACTCATATAAGGGCGAACCAGGCTCGCTCCTCAGCCCAAGCCGGGGGGACGAGGCGCCAGAAGCTGAGCCCTTCCAGGAGTCTCGGGACGGTCCCACTGGGCACGCTGGAAGCAACGATTATCGAGTACCGCTAATTATTCAGCAGGCATACGCTAACCATGGATCGCAGGAGGTGCAGGTTGCCACAGCGGGCAACTGCCCCGCTCCCACAGCCTCCTACCCCTCGGGAGGAGGGCGCAGGGGGCTGCAGGAGAGGGGCAGGGATTCGACATCACCACCGCGGCGTTCGGAGCAAGGTGTTCTCAGGAGGTAGGCCCTCCGCTGGGGAGGTGACCCAGGGCCTGCCCCTGGCGGAGGACCCGTGGTCGTCGGGGGAACCGCTGGCGACCGCTCTACCCCATCGGCGGCGTCCTGGTTTCCGGTCGTCATCGATGGCACTAGAGTGTGGCGCAAGGCGGGGCCCTCATCTGGCAATATGAAGCAAGGCCAGTACCTGTGAAGAAGGCCCAGTGCCTGTGAAGCTCGCCGCCCCGTGATACTCTCACGTAATAATGAGTGGGGCTGTACACGCCCCGGAGTCTCAGGGGTGCCGGTCTCAGGCCCTGGGGCTCCCTCCCACGCCCAGTGGCAGCACTTAGCTCCGCGCTGGTGAGAAGACGTCCAAGACTAGACTAGGTGCCGGACGCGGCCTTTTGTTTGCTTTCGTTGCTCTTCCCCTTGGTTGTCGCTTTTCCCCGCTGGATTCAAGTTGGATTCGAATTTGAGATTTGCGTGTGTTCGGGGAAGGGGTGCTTAGTCTCGTTCGAGCAATTTCTCGCGTTTTGGTTACCACTTCGCCTCAGCCGCCTCCCCTCACGAGCCCCTCGCGAGCCGGCTCAGGCCTAGCTTGCGCGCAGCACAGACTGCCGCCGCCGCGTCCTCTCAGGAGGGTGTTTTACTGCAGATCCTACGGATTCAATCAGGGGACACTCTGGACACCCCGACCCCCCGCGGGCTGCCTCAGGGCCAGCGCGGAACAAAGGTATACTAGCCGACCAGCGCGTCGCTTAAGCCAGCCACTTGGCGTGGGCGCATGGGCGATGTAGCTTCTACTAATACGATAAACACAAGTTTTACATGAGGGCCCCCCCCCTCCAAAATGCTCTCACAGTCATCAGGCCAAAACCTGAGTTCTATTCATGCAGGGTAAGGAAGCGGGAACGATGTACAGTCAGTCGGACGAATCCCCCAATGCATCCTCAGGGGCACCACCTGAGCCGTTGCTGGCATCGCTGAACTCGCCATCGCTGTCCGCGTCGCCGCCAGCGGCGTCAGGGCCGCCCATCGCGCCGCCCTCGTCGGCCGCCATGATCGCATCATCGTTGTCTGAGGCGAAGGCCCTGATAAGAGCGTCCACATTGTCCTCCACCCAGTGCGCTAGGTCGCCTCGGACAGCCTGGGGGACTGGGGCGATGGCGGCATCAAAATCAAAATGGCGATCCATGTTCCGGAGGTGACTGAAGACGCGGGAAAAGGCGCGCCTAAGCAGGGCGCGGCTCCTCTCCTCCACCAACCTGTCAGCCCTGGTCGACCGCGCCTCCAGCTGCGTCACCACATCAGTGAAGAACTAGAGATTGCCCGCGTAGTTGACTGCGTGCGGCTCGCCGACGGCCTCCTCGCAGATGTTGCCCAAGGCCGCGTTGGCTCTCTCCCAGAGAGTGGTGAGCATGGGGCCGTGCTCATGCTCCAAGATCCACCGCTGACGTATCTCGTCCGCATTCTGACGCGCGACGGCCTCAGCCTCCTGCACCCGCTGGCAAAGAAGGAGCACCTCAGCCTGGGAGGTGGTTAACTCACCTCGCGCCACCTCACCGCCTCCTCCAGCTTGTCCCTCAAGGTGGCAGTCCTGCCTTCAGTTTCGGCCCGGATCAACCCCAGCTTCTCTTCGAACTCGTGCTCGAGGTTCAAATGCGCCATCGCCACCCGACGTCCGACCTCCTCCACGACGCGGGCTTCCTGTGCAGCAACATCATCCTCCGCCTGCGTCACCAAGCGCTCCCTCGTCTCCAGACGCTCGTACTCGCGGGTACGTTCGGCGGCTTCCAGTGTCAGCGCCTCCTCACGCTTCTGGAGCTCTGCTGAGTCGCCAGAGGCCACCTTCATCGACGCGAGGGCTGCCTCGCGCAGCTCCACCTGCTCCTCCAGCGAGTGGCACCAGGCCAGAAGCTCCTGAGCCCGCTCCTCCGCAGTCGTTCGCCGCTGGTCAGCTTCCCGAGCCTCCTCAGCGGCCCGAGACCGGGCCTCCCGAGAGGCCACAAATGACGCCTTGGCCTCTGCTTCATCAAGATCACGCTGGCGGCGCGCAAGGGCGGTGGCGCCCTCCAGCTCGCGCCTCTCTGCAGCCAGGCGCAGGCCCTCAGTCTCAAGGCGCACGTCCTCATCAGCAAGCTCCTCGCCAAGCAGGTTCACTGCGTCAGCCGCCCTTCGAAGGAATACTTGGCGGAAAGCGCGAGACTCCCGAGCGCGCTCGAGCACGTCTTCCACACCGTCATCCGCTCCAAGCAAGCGCCGGGGGCCGCGAGTCAGCACTCCCCCTCCGGGCCGGGGGCTGGGGGCTGGCACCCTCACGACGGCCGGCCACGCCGCGTCAGAAGCCCGGCCTGGGGCCAGCCCATCCTCAGGAGAAGAGAACAGGAAGCGCCTCAGCCAATCGCAGTTCACGACCAGGCGAGAGGCCCATGGCAGGCTGGCTATGCCACAAGAAGGCCCGCGAAGGAGGATCGCGAGGTGCGCGGGGCCACGGTGCGCCTCAGGATGATTCGCCTCTTCGATCGCCCTCACCATAAGGGCTCCGCTGCTCGGAGCGCTCGAGGACGGTGGAGGGGGAGAAGCCAAGGGGGACGGCTCCTCAGCTGTCTCCGCAAGCTCGGCTGGAAGGGGCCTGCGGAGCAAGGGTCAGTACAAGTAACAGGAGGATCGGGAGCCGGGAAAGGAGAAGGCTTACTCATCAGTGGTGAAGTACTTCCTACGCTTCAGCAGGCGACAAGGGTAATCGTCGCCCAGGGCCTCCCTTCGCTTCCGGAGAGCCTCGAAGTTCACGCGGAAGCGGCCCAAGAGTTGGGCGCATAGATCAACCTTCGACGAAGACGGAGCGTCAAGGCGATCTGCGGCAAAGGCGCCTGCCTGATGTACGCTGCCAATCGCCTCCCCAAGAGACGCAGCTGGAGCCTCAGGGGCCCCAGTCGCAGGCACTGAGGGCAACTGCTCGCCACCCTCAGCCTCAGCGGCACGGGCCCCAAGAGCTGCCTCCTCATGAGCCTCGCCCGGCGCTGTCACCGCACCGGGAGCCCCCTCGGCCTCTGGCGCCTCGTGCCTCCCTGCTCCGCCACCCGAGGATGAGTCGCCTTGGCCGACTGGAAGGGCAGTCACCACCACTGGGTTCTCGCGAGGCCCTTGAAGGCCGGCGGGGCGCGGCCCCCACTCATCAAAGATAGGCATCTGCTTCACAAAGTCGCCCCTACTCTGGTAGAGGTACAGCAAGGCCCCTCCCTGCCGGACGCTGCCGGGGTTGGGGTCCCCAGCCAGGGTCAAGAGCGCCGTCCTCAGCACCTCGGGAGTCAGGTCCTCTTCCTGGAGCCTCATACGATCCTCACGCCCACGGAAGGCCCACATCCGGTGAGAGTGGCGTTGAAGAGGAGCAACGCGGCATAGCAGGAACTCCTTCACCACCTTGGGCGCTGTCATGCCAAGCGACCTCAAGAGCGTGAAGCGGTGCCAGACGAAGACTTGCCGGGGGCTCTCAAGCGTCTCCTGGCCCCAGCCCGAATTGGGGACGGCAGGTGAGGTCTCCTCCAGTAGCAGGGGGCTGGGCACCCCTGCGTCCACATACAGCCACCGCTCGCGGAACCCAACCGCGGGCATGGGGAGCTTGAAGTCAATCCCAGAGGCCGCCGTCTCAGGCGCGGCAACGAAGCTCATGCAAGCCCAGCATTGGGTAGGGTCAACAAGATGCAACGAGAAGAAGTGGCGCAGCAAGGCAACCGAAGAAGGGATGCCCACCATAGCTTTGCAAACAAAGGCGAAGACCGAAAGGAGGGTGATGGATTCAGGACCCAGATGCATCATGTGGATCTGATAGTGGGAAAGCACGGCGTTGAAGAAATCGGAAAAGGGGGGAACCAGACCCGCCCACAGGGTGTCGGCAAGATACGGGACCTCGGTGGCTGTCCTGTCGATGGAGAAGTGGGACGCGGGCCAGGCCGTCGTCCTCCCGCATTCATTGAAGATGGTGGCCAGAGCCAAGCTGACCTTGCCCAAGCCCTCGGCGGGGCCGCCAACGGCGGCAGGCAAGGCAGAGATACGGGTTTCTTCCCTCTCCCCTTCTTCTTCGGAGCCATGGCGATGGGGAGGGGGGGAGGTTCGAGATTGAGTTGAAAACAGAAACCGGAGTTCGAGCGGAGGAAGGACAGAGGGCGCTCGAGCAATAAAAGGGGAACGGCTGTGTACGACTGCGGGTCCGCCTAGCACAGCGCAAGATAAGGAGGGCGTGGGGGAACAGTGCCGCCCACGTCCAATCAACCGCCACGCGGTGCCCAAGGCCGCAGGCTGTTAGGGCCCGCGACGCTTCGCTCTTGCCCTTCCGCCTCCCTGCACGGCCAAGCCCGGGAGCGCCTTGGGCCCGGGGGCTACTGTCGGCGTTCTGGGAACGGGGGTCCCCAGACTTGCCTGCCTGCAGCCTGCGGCGTGGCTCAAAGGGGGGCCCAGCACGGCCCATCTTCACCAACACAAACCCAAGACCCTCGCGAGGGGCCAAGCCTCGCGGGGCGGATGACGCGGAGCTTCCTCAGGCACGGCCTCATCAGGCTGGCTCACGAGGGGGCGGAGAGATCAAGGCGGGGTACCTCACGAGGTTCCCGTGACGCAAGCCATGACGATTCAGGGCGCCAGGCGGGTGCCAGCCCGTGCAGTGTCCTCCTTCCCTCTTTGGTGCAAAGGGGGCAAGCGCAGCCGCGGAGTACCGAGGCATCAGGCAAAGGTTGCCATTTCGGTGCAACGAGACCAAGACCAGGAGGACTACGAGATGGAGGTCACCGTGGAGCCCAAGACGGCGTCATCACCAGAGCTTTGCACAGGCGAAGACTGCTTTTGTCAGGATAGCTGATACTTGCTGCCCCCCTTCAAATTAGCCCGCCATTGTTGGCTCCCTTCCCGCTCAATATTTGGGGAGAGGACCAGGGCCTCTATAAATAGGACTAGCCACCCCCAGGGTAGAGGGGATCGAGAATCAGCCATCCCAGAAACAAGCTGGGGTCGAAATCAGGGTCGGACAGTTGGAGGAAAGCAGAGAGAGAGAGAAAAAAAGGTGACTGAACTCCTCCGAGCAGTTCATCGCCCCAGCCAAGAACAGCCCCTCGCGAGGCTGTTCTCCCTTGTATTGTTCATCATCTTCAGCCCAAGAGGCAATCCACCACACCACACACTGGAGTAGGGTATTACACCACAACGGTGGCCCGAACCAGTATAAACCCTGTGTCTCTTGTGTTGTTCTTTCCTTAGTTTAGATCCTAGCATGGCGGAGGGGTGCAGGTAGGTAGGGGGCGAAATCTCCGCGCGCACCCCAGAGTTCGAACCTCAAGGGTCTGCCGGAACCCGAAATCTGACAGCTGCAGTGCAGTACTCACCTAAGTTTGAAAAATCCCACCGAGTGGAGAGCGACCCTCCCACTCGGGGGCTTAGCTGCAGTCCAGTACTTGCCTAAGTATTTGAAAATCCTACCGAGTGGTGAGCCAGCCTCCCACTCGGGGGCTTAGCTGCAGTCCAGTACTCGCCTAAGTTTGAAAAATCCTACCGAGTGGAGAGCGACCCTCCCACTCAGGGGCTTAGCTGCAGTCCAGTACTCACCTAAGTATTTGAAAATCCTACCGAGTGGAGAGCGACCCTCCCTCTCGGGGGCTTAGCTGCAGTCCAGTACTCGCCTAAGTATTTGAAAATCCTACCGAGTGGTGAGCCAGCCTCCCACTCGGGGGCTTAGCTGCAGTCCAGTACTCGCCTAAGTTTGAAAAATCCTACCGAGTGGAGAGCGACCCTCCCACTCAGGGGCTTAGCTGCAGTCCAGTACTCACCTAAGTATTTGAAAATCCTACCGAGTGGAGAGCGACCCTCCCTCTCGGGGGCTTAGCTGCAGTCCAGTACTCGCCTAAGTATTTGAAAATCCTACCGAGTGGTGAGCCAGCCTCCCACTCGGGGGCTTAGCTGCAGTCCAGTACTCGCCTAAGTTTGAAAAATCCTACCGAGTGGAGAGCGACCCTCCCACTCGGGGGCTTAGCTGCAGTCCAGTACTCGCCTAAGTTTGAAAAATCCTACCGAGTGGAGAGCGACCCTCCCACTCGGGTGCTTAGCTGCAGTCCAGTACTCGCCTAAGGTTGAAAAATCCTACCGAGTGGAGAGCAACCCTCCCACTCGGGGGCTTAGCTGCAGTCCAGTACTCGCCTAAGTATTTGAAAATCCTACCGAGTGGAGAGCGACCCTCCCACTCGGGGGCTTAGCTGCAGTCCAGTACTCGCCTAAGTTTGAAAAATCCTACCGAGTGGAGAGCGACCCTCCCACTCTGGGGCTTAGCTGCAGTCCAGTACTCGCCTAAGTTTGAAAAATCCTACCGAGTGGAGAGAGACCCTCCCACTCAAAGGCTTAGCTGCAGTCCAGTACTCGCCTAACTACGAAACACATCCCAATCTGCAAGGACGACGAGGTGCAGGTCGACTGCCACCTTCTCCTTGGGAGCTTCACCACAAATACAACATGCGCTCCATCCCAATCCGCAAGGACGACAAGGTGCAGGTCGACTGCCACCTTCTCCTTGGGAGCTTCGCCACAAATACATCATGCACTCTATCCCAATCCGCAAGGACGACGAGGTGCAGGTCGACTGCCACCTTCTCCTTCGGAGGTTCGCCACAAATATGACATGCGCTCCATCCCGACCCGCAAGGACGACGAGGTGCAGGTCGACTGCTACCATCTCCTTCGGAGCTGCGCCACAAATACAAAAGTTGTCTCGAGTGAAGAACGAGTTCCACTCGACGGAGAATTCATGAAGATATTCAACGATAAACCAAGTTCAGATAAATCCTAAAGGTTCCAGACCGCAGATCGAAGTGCTCGGGCATTCAGCCCGAAAGAGTTTAACGGTTACAAAAACCACTCGACATTCCGAGGCAAATTTAAGGTGGGCCATAAAAGTTTGTTCACTCCGCAGGAGGAGGACTGGCAGGCTCGACGAACTCGTCCAGGTCGACGCCGTCGGCGATCCGAGTGGCTGCAGCAATAAAAGTCTCCATAAAAGATCGGAAGTCATGCCTCTGGGTGTTGGAGACCTTGATTGCTGCCAGCTTATCTTGTCGCACCTCCTTGCAGTGGACACGAACCAAAGACAGAGCCACATCAGCACCACACCGGACAGAAGATTTCTTCCACTCCTGCACTCGACCAGGGATCTCGTTAAGTCGAGCCATCAGAGACTCGAGATCATTCTGGAGCGTGGCCCCTGGCCAAAGTGCCGTGTTGATTTGTGACGTGGCGACCTTCAGTCGAGCCAAGTAGTCCACAACACCGTCGATGCGGGATTCCAGTCGGAGCAGATTCATGGCAGTTTCATCTTTCATGGGAGAGTTGATGGGGTCCAAACCTGGCTCAATCCGCCCAGTCTCCTCCTCGAAGTTCTGACAAAACTCCGCATTCACGATCCAAGGATAAGTCAATTTTCGTATGCTGAGTCGACAAAAAAAACATTAGTCGGAACAAAATGTATACCTTCAAGCTTGATGAACAACTTCTTGGCAAGGCTCCTCAGATAGCTCTCCAGATCGTCCCTACTGCGAGCGATGCCTTCCATCTTCTTGTTCAGGTTGACCTTGTCCTTCTTCAAGCGCGTGACCTCCTTGTTGGCTTCGTTCAGGGCAAATTTCATCTTGGCGTTCTCTTCTTCCAATTGGCCGACTGAAGCCAGTTTCTGTTCAGCCAGAGCGGTTCTGTCATCAGCTTTCTTTTGAGCAGCAGCCAAATCCTGATCCTTCTTCGCTAGAGCTTCATTCAGTTTTTCTGCGAAGAAATGGTGCTTGATTCAGAAAGAGCAGAAGGGAACTCAATCCCAAGACAAACCAGTCGACAAACTCGTCTTACCATTGGCGTCGTCCTTGGCCTTTTGCAGCTCTGTCTTGGCCAATTCCAAGTCAAGGTTTAGCTGGATCTGCGATTTCTCCAAGTCAGCAAAGCGAGCTCCAAGATCACAAGATTTCTGCAATCAGGGAGGGGAAGTTATTTTACAGCGAAAAACGACAAAGACAATAAATACTAAGACTACGGTCAACTGCCCGCAGTCCACCATAGTCTTGGGGACTACACCCAGTGGGTGCACTTTGCGTGCCTCCACCAGTTTGGTTTACAATCGACACGGTCAGACCAGATCGAGCGAAAGAATCAAAATACAAAGACCACAGTCGACTGCCAGCAGTCCATCGTAGTCTCGGGGACTACACCCAGTGGGTGCACTCAGCGTGCCCCCACTAGTCCAAAAATTCAATCGACGCACCCAGTGGGTGTACAGATGCAAAGATTTTCGGAAAGAGAGTCTTCAGATAGCATATCCTAACAGAACAAGCGGTGACCAACTAACCTGAACATTGCTTTGGAGAGCCGAGCTGGCGTCATAGGCGGCCTGACTGGCGTCCCGCACCATCTTCACCTTCTCCATCATAATGCCCGCCTGGCGTATGGCTTCCTTGGCAGCATTCACTTCGTCCTCTAGGACATGATGGATCGCAAAAACTGAAGGTGGGTCGGCAGGAGCTTGAGCAGTCGACGAAGAAGGCAGGGCACTCGACAATGGTACGTCGAAGGTAACAGAACCCCGATTAGCATCACCAGCGTCCTGAACAACTGGTTCCGCCATCGGTGTCGACTGTGGCACCTTGCTTGCAGGAGCTTTCCTATTTTTCCTCGTCAAAGGCCTCTCAGGCTCTTCATCATCATCATCGGGGAGGTCAATAATGTTAGGAGTTGTTCAAAGATCAATCGCCAAAATCACAACACCCAATGGTACACATTGCAGTTGAGTCGACCAAATAAAGACAGAATGACAGAAATCATACCCAGATTGGAAGTGACTGCATCCTCCATTACCTCATCCTCATCTCTGTAAGCTGAGGTCCCGGAAGTAGCAGCGCTGCCAGTTCCAAAGTTCTTCTTGTTAAATCAAGAAAAAATAAACAACACGGAGCGTCGAGTGAATACAAAGGGAGACACTCACACAGAAGCGACGGGGATGTCAATCTTAATCTTCGGCAACGCCTTCCAAGGCTTCTGCTCTGCAACTTTGAGATGCTTTGACACTTTTTCAGTTGGGGTTGGTGAAGATGTTCGAGGATGCTTTGAAGACTGACCAGTCTGAGCAATCGCCTTTTCACAGGCGCTCGCTCGTTCTTGGTCAATCTTGGATCGCCTCTCCCTGCGAGGAGGCGACTCGACTTCTTCTTCGTCACTTGAGTCATCACTTTCTTCGTCCTCTTCTCCGTCAGAATGCCATTCGCCACTGTCGCCACCGCTCGCCTCTCCTTCCGGGTCTTGCTCTTGCTCTCCGTTGGGCACTGAGTACATTTCGATAAGGGCCTGAAAGAAAGCAGGAAGAATAAAGTCAGTCGACGCAGTATAGGCAGCTGCGCGAGTGAATTCAGATTATAATCAAAAGCTCAGAATCGGACCTTTTCTGGTTCATGGGACTGGTCGAATGGAGGAACTCTCCTGGCTCCCCTAGGGTTGTCCTTGTTTCCGGTGATGCCCGACAGCCACCCCTCTAGTGTGTCATCATCGACCTCCTCCGGGTGAATCCGAGTGGTGTCGTCAAGACCCAAATACATACACATCGGATGGTCTCGAGCTTGATGAAGCTGGATGCGCCGCCGAAGGAAAACCTCCAAGAGATCCATACCAGTGACCCCGTCACGGATAAGCTGGACCACTCGTTCGACCAGCACCCTAACTTGCACCTTCTCCTCCGGGATCACCTTCAAAGAGGAGGGTTTCCTCACTCGGTCCATGGTAAAAGGAGGGAGGCCAGTCGACTGCCCTGGCGTCGGCTGGTCTTTGCAGTAAAACCAGGTCGACTGCCATCCGCGGACCGAGTCAGGAAGAATCATGGCCGGAAAGGAACTTTTCCCTCTCATCTGAACACCAAGACCCCCACACATCTGAATCACTTGTGTTCTCTCATCACTCGGATTGGCCTTTTTCACCGTCTGAGAACGACAGGTGAAAATGTGCTTGAAAAGACCCCAGTGAGGCCGACAACCCAAGAAATTCTCGCACAAAGACACGAAAGCAGCGAGATACACGATTGTGTTGGGAGTGAAGTGGTGGAGTTGTGCCCCAAAGAAATTCAGAAATCCCCGAAAGAAAGGGTGAGGAGACAAGGAAAACCCACGGTCGACGTGGGTGGCAAGGAGAACGCGCTCACCCTCCTGAGGTTGCGGCTCGGATTCCTTCCCCGGAAGCCGCACCGATCCATGGGGGATCAGTCCTCCGTCGGCTAGGTCATCGAGGTCTTCTTGGCAGATCGTCGAGCGGATCCAGTCGCCCTGGATCCAGCCCTTCGGCAGGCCGGCTCGTGAGGAAGATCCACCCCGACTGGTCGCCTTCCCCTTCGCCTTTGCCGTCGCCTTCTTCGCCCGCTCCAGAGCCGCCGTCTTCTCCTTCCCCATCATCGCCAGCGAGACACATACGGAGCGGCGGCGCTGGGCCGAGAACGAGCGCGACGAAGAAGCCTAGAGAGGAGGAAAGGAAATGAGAACACACTGTTCAAGAAACTCCGGTCCGACGCCTTATATGAGGTTACTTTTGAGTGGCTGACTGGTAGGCCCAGACGATCCTGTCAAATCCCGCAACAGTCGCGCGCGCGATACATGGTGAAAAAGGTGGCGCGGGGATCGAGGCGGCTCCGCCCTATCCCATCCGATTACCGCGGCCTCCCCCGTCCCGCGCGCTTCCCAAAATTCAAATCCCACGAAATCCACGGGCAGCAGAACAACTTGTCAGACGGAAGATCTCCTCCACACCGTCACTCGGAGCTCTTCAAGTAAAGAAACTCACTCGACAAAAAACTAAGAATGGATCAAGGAGACTGAAAAGGAAGTTGCTTTCGTCACTCAGGTTCATTGGTCCAAAACAAGATATGCTCATGGCATGAAAAATGAGTCGGAGAAGTTCTCAACTCCTTCCCCACTCAAACCTCGATCCATTCAGGGGCTAATGATGAAGCTATGTACCTAGGGTAGGGTCATGGACCTGTCCTAACTGCCCTACCCAAGGACATCTCTAGAAGAAATCACCTTTCAATCGACTTGGAGGTGTTCCACTCGACAGACTCGAAGACACTCGACCAAGAAGCAATCACTCGACCAAGAAGCAATCACTCGACCAAGATCCAACCACTCGACGGCCAGGAGACCTAAAGTCACTCCGCACGCTAACGGTCGGTCATTAAGTAGCTTTTATGGTCATCATAGCACTTTATTAGGGGCGTTACCAGTAATGCCCAACCTTAATGTACTTAAAACCCTGCATAACTGAGGGCCGGAGGGGTCTGGCGAACTCTATATAAGCCACCCCCTCCTCAGTGTAAAGGGTTCGCACCCCTGTGATTCATACACACATAATCCAGTCGACCGCCTCCGGGCTCCGAGATGTAAGGCTATTACTTCCTCCGAGAAGGGCCTGAACTCGTAAACCTCGTGTGCTTACAACTGCTCCATAGCTAAGATCTTGCCTCTCCATACCTACCCCCCTACATTACTGTCAGACTTAGAACCACGATAGGTCCCTCGTGTCAACGGTCAAACAAAATGTGTTGGTTTAAGCTGCCTCATCAGCATGGACGTGTGGGCCAACCCTGTCATAAATGGGTTTAAACGAACCTAATCGGTAGGAGTACTAGGTAGTTTTTGGCATGGATTAAGAAATTTTGGTTATGTTTTTGCTATTTTTTGTACAATAGATTCTTCCTAGGGCTGGTTGCAAGTGGTAGTTTTTTGTTAAATACTCTACATATTGTAAGTAGGAGTGAAAGTTAAGCTTTGGAAGCCAATAAGCAAGGCTAGTTACATAGTGCATATGTGTACATGATTGAAAGTAAATATCAACCATGAGTGACTAATATCTTGATAGAAAACTCGAAACTATGGAATACTAGGAAAAAATGCATGGTTGGAAATACTAGCAATGTTCATGTCCGTTGCAACGAATCATAATTAGAATAATACTTATTCACAAACTTGGTACAAAACACTCTAATTTTGATATACATATGTCACTAGAGATATATTATGTTTCAATTAGAATATATTCCTTGGGCTGTTTTGGTGAGGTCATGGAGGGATGTGGTTGGTTTTAAGATACTAATTATGGGTTTTACTGTAAATTGGTAGACAAGTGGGATGTTGGTGAGAAAAGGCAACAACTTACCTCACAATCGTTAGACGTAGATCTAATGGTCAGAAACGACGGATGGCAGACACACCAGCATCACCAACTTATTCTTGTGTAGGAGTACTAGAAAGATCCGTGCATTGCACGGAACATCAAGATGCATTTTTTTATAAAACACTTGTTGTGATTGACCCTTGCGGGAGTAATCCCATGTGTAAAAACTAATGATATCTCGAGAAATATGAGATAAGGTGAAGAGGAGTGGGGTGTGGTGGTGGTTGGTGGTCGAACTGAGCGGAGGCATGGGGATTGACGACGCCGGCAGCGGCCACCAGGCCAGTTTGTTCCAGAGGCTTCCTTTCTTAATTTCTCAACAATGAGGTTTGTTGGAGATAAGGATGAACGAGGGAAGTCCTTGTCTACAAATGTGGAGAGGGGTGCGGGTATCTTTTAGTTTAATTTCCATCCGTCAGATATAGATCGGACGGTCTATATTGCAAGATGGCACACGTACCATCATCACCAACTCGGTTTTTTATAAGAGAAAAAATATAAGTATGGAGATACAAACGTATTATCGATACTTGCTTCCGTAAACTAGCATCTACATTCTATTCAACGCCTCGGCATGTGGGGCCTTAGCACAATGACTTCTTGACTGTGTAAAACAAAGATTTTCCGGTCGCTGACAAGGAGGGGGTGACGGCGGCGCGCTTTTTGGCTTGCTCTAGTCCTAGTAGTCATACTAGGTGGTCTAAGCACGTGTAGATTTATTCTTTTTCATGTCTCGTGTTCGCGGTATTGCCACGACTGTTGATGATTAGACGGTAAGTTATTCACAGGGAAACGCTTGTTGAGCGTGTTTGCGAGAGAGAGAGAGAGAGTGCGTGTCTGATATGTTAGAGACTGAGGCAATGATAACAGATTCTTTGTGTCTATGTGTGTGGAGGATAGAGAGAGACATGTACATGGGGCTTTGTGTTGTGTAACGTGGAGACACATATACATAATTAGAGAGTGAGTGTGTGAGATACACATGCGGACATGAGGAGAGATGAGGATCCAGATAAATGGGTGTTTGTGCGTGTCTGTGTGTGTTTGTGCACGCGTTTGTGTGTGAGAGGGAGAGAGTGTATGTGGAGTAGAGAGACCACTGATGATGTAAACCTAGTATAAGGGAAGGGGGAATGGTGTGACATGTGTAGTAGCGAGATAGCACGGGTGCGGGCGGGGGGAGAAAACTATTTGGAAGAGACATCGAGTGTGTGTGTGGGAGAGGGGTGTGAGATCGAGAGAAAGAGAGAGCTAGCGACGGAGAGAGAGAGAGAGAGG
This sequence comes from Triticum urartu, assembly GCF_003073215.2. Lineage (NCBI taxonomy): Eukaryota > Viridiplantae > Streptophyta > Magnoliopsida > Poales > Poaceae > Triticum > Triticum urartu. The sequence goes on along the minus strand of NC_053023.1, from coordinate 113,659,581 downwards.
AAGAGAGGGGGCGAGAGGGGTCGTTTGTGTTCATAAATGGCGTATAGATAGGGAGACAATGTTGCTGTTGTCTGAAATTGTCATATGAACGGAGACGCAAGGGAAGCGAGTCATCGTGTGTGTGATAGGGACTTCATGAGAGATCTAGAATAGATGGTGTAGAGAACAATGTGCGAAATCGAGAACGATTATACATTAGGGAGCCATGCAAAGAGTCACAACATATATGTATACAGGGAAGGAGCTGGGGCGGGCCCGCATGTGGGAGAGATAGAAATAGGAGAGTGGTGCACAAGGAGACAACGTGTGCTTGTTTGTAGTGGGGGTGGTGTGTGAGGTTAGTGCGCGAGAACCACATAGGGAGATAAACGTTTGGGGGCGACGTTTTGTGTGTATGGGAAATATACACTCTACATAGTGCGTGTTGATATGTCTCCAACGTATCTATAATTTTTGATTGCTCCATGCTATATTATCTACTGTTTTGGACATTATTGGGCTTTATTATCTACTTTTATATTATTTTTGGGACTAACCTATTAACCGGAGGCCCAGCCCAGAATTGTTGTTTTTTGCCTGTTTTAGGGTTTCGAAGAAAAGGAATATCAAACGGAGTCCAAACGGAATGAAACCTTCGGGAACGTGATTTTCTCACTGAATACAACTCAGGAGACTTGGACCCTACGTCAAGCCAGCTAACAGGAGCCCACGAGGTAGGGGGCGCACCTACCCCCCCCCCCACGTGCACCCTCCACCCTCGTGGGGCCCCTGTTGCTCCACCGACATACTTCTTCCTCCTATATATATCCACGTACCCCCAAACGATCAGAACAGGAGCCAAAACCCTAATTCCACCGCTGTAACTTTCTATATCCACAAGATCCCATCTTGGGGCCTGTTCCGGAGCTCCGCCGGAGGGGGCATCGATCACGGAGGGCTTCTACCTCAACACCATAGCCTCTCCGATGAAGTGTGAGTAGTTTACTTCTGACCTACGGGTCCATAGTTAGTAGCTAGATGGCTTCTTCTCTCTTTTTGGATCTCAATACAATGTTCTCCCCCTCTCTTGTGGAGATCTATTCGATGTAATCTTCTTTTTGCGGTGTGTTTGTTGAGACCGATGAATTGTGGGTTTATGATCAAGTCTATCTATGAATAATATTTTAATCTTCTCTGAATTCTTTTATGTATGATTGGTTATCTTCGCAAGTCTCTTCGAATTATCGGTTTGGTTTGGCCTACCAGATTGATCTTTCTTACAATGGGAGAAGTGCTTAGCTTTGGGTTCAATCTTGCGGTGTCCTTTCCCGGTGACAGTAAGGGCAGCAAGGCACGTATTGTATTGTTGCCATCGAGGATAACAAGATGGGGTTTTCTTCATATTGCATGAGTCTATCCCTCTACATCATGCCATCTTGCTTAAGGCATTACTCTGTTTTTCACTTAATACTCTAGATCCATGCTGGATAGCGGTGGATGAGTGGAGTAATAGTAGTAGATGCAGGCAGGAGTCGGTCTACTTGTCTCGGACGTGATGCCTATATACTTGATCATACCTAGATATTCTCATAACTATGCTCAATTATGTCAATTTCTCAACAGTAATTTGTTCCCACCGTAGAATACTTATGCTCTCGAGAAAATCCACTAGTGAAACCTATGGCCCCCAGGTCTATCTTTATCATATTAATCTCCTACTACTTAGTTATTTACTTTGCTATTTACTTTGCTTTTATTTTACTTTGCATCTTTATCATAAAAATACCAAAACTAGTATCTTATCATATCTATCAGATCTCACTCTCGTAAGTGGCCCTATAGGGATTGACAACCCCTATTTGCGTTGGTTGCAAGGATTTATTTGTTTTGTGCAGGTATGAGGGACTCGCGCGTAGCCTCCTACTGGATTGATACCTTGGTTCTCAAAAACTGAGGGAAATACTTACGCTACTTTGCTGCATCATCCCTTCCTCTTCGGGGAAAACCAACGCAGTGCTAAAGGTAGCACGTGTGCTTGGGTAAGAGAGATAGCGGGAGACCTAGAGAGTGAGGGAAGAGATGTGTGCATGCCCGAGAAACAAAGTGATAGAGACCTATGTTGGGGTCCGGACTTTAGAAGAGAGAGGGGTGTTAATGTGCTCGTGTGTTGGTGTTTGGGGGAGAGAACGACTTCTCTCTATGTGTGTGTGTGGTGGGGGGGTTGACTTCAGATAAAGAGTGAGCTGTCTATATTTGAGGGACTTTAGTGTAATTGAGATATTGTGCACTCATGGTTGATCAATTTGTTTCACAGTTTGTACTATGAGATAACGATACTTTTGAACATGCGTGATATACCTTGATGTACCAGAATTACAAACCTAAGATTGGAATTCTGGAATTCGACTCCATCATTAGCTTTTGTAATTCATTTAAACGGAGGTACATTTTTTAAGCAGGGATTTCGTGATTTGAAATTCATATATCAAACCTAGAGATATACACATACGGGCATGTTCAAACTTTATAATCATCCACTTTATTCATACACATACACATTTTTGCTTTTGTCATCATGTTTAGGATAAACACATTTGGAATTTCATTTGAATTGGACTGAATGATGGTATTTGCTTGTAGTAGCTCAATGATCCATATTTGAATTGAATGGACAATCTAAGTTTCGAGTTGGAGACATTGATTTTCAAAACTTGCACATTTTTTGCGTGCAAAACAAACAAATTGTCGGCCATGATATCATAGTCGGCCGTACAAGAGAAGAATACTTATAATTTTAGGCGCCAAAAGATTTCAAACTTCCCGCTCACATCGAAATATCACGCGCCCGAAAGTTTAGCCCTGCGATATTCCTGTTTTACCCCTGCCACATGAACGGAAAAGGGCTGCTTTGGTAACTCCATTGTTTTCCCCTCTTTGCCCCCAACATTCTTCCCCAGAGCCCCTCCCTTCCCCTCCTCGACCCTCCCAACCACGGCAAGCCGCTGAATCTAGTCCTTCGCCGTAGTGGTGGACCTCGCACCCCGCCGGATCTACCTTCTGCACCTTGGAACCCCCAACTGCCAACTCACCACTTCACTGGAGCCGCTTCAGCGGCTGGCTTGTCCACCGCTCCAGATCTCCTTGACCGCCATCATGGTCCACCGCACCGGATCTGCTTAACCAGCGCCCTCGTCCACCACAGTGTAGGCCCTTCACTGACTCCCTCGTCCGCCCCTTTGCTGGCCCTTCATATAAGCCCTCGTCCGCCGCAAGAGATCTGCCTCACCGAAAGCACTGTACAACGCGCCCGCCGAAGCCTTCGTCCACTGCACCGGACCCGCTCCACGAACGCCATATTCAACTCCACAGGCCCTGCTTTACCGACGTCGCAGCCTCATCAGGTTATTTCGATTTGTACTCCTTCGGTTTTTCTCTTTATCGTGCAACTGTTCACTTACCACAGATGAGCTTTCTTGTATGTCGACAGGCGCCGCAACCGTAGCACCGAAGCCGCTTCAGCGACGGCGACAGCCGGCCCAAACTCAACCGCAACACGAGCACCATCGACGATCCTTGGCTATCAAGTATGACAACGATACCCATACACCGCCGAGAATCAGGTACTATTATCCAACGGTCGGCGCCTACGTTCACTTTCCTAGCATAAGCACCGCACCTTTGAATTTCTTCAGGGCATCATTCAGTTTTTCATGAGACGCGTTATTCCGCTTGCACCTGTAGGGCCATACTTCTAGCAGTGAACATGTTACATGTGCTAAATTACATACCAGTGCACGTATAGTTAATATGCTTTAGTTTTGTTCTGATGCCACCTGTTGGTTTCATCAGACTACTTAATGTTCTCTATGCTTAATTACACATCAGTAAACTAGCATGTGGTTCCGCTGCTTTTTGTTCGTTTTACCCTACATTTTCTGATGCTAGCTATTACATCACTGCTCCGAGCCTCTGTTCATTACTTGTTTGTGTGTTCTTGATCTTCCCAAGTTGCATGACTAATTTGATGCTTCTATTAATTATGGAGCTGCCAACCCCATCAAGAAAAATATTTGTTTTTTTGGGGCTGGCACCTCGAACAAGCATAAAAATAGAGGGAAGCAGATATATTGTCGTGTATGCACACACCCTTCTTTCATTAGTTTATATGAACCATTGATGATCAATTCGGTCCAGTGCATGCGATTAAAATTAATTTTACCTAAATAGATGGTGCAGAATAAACTACAACAACTAGATTTGCAACCACGGAATGCTGACGATATCTTCAAAGAACATTGCAACAGCAGCTAGGCTTCACAGCAACATATGGTAAGCCAGTGTGTTTTAGTACATGTGAAATGTAATGCAAGTGGGCTGCTTTCTTGGCTTGTGCCCTCAACGTGTAATCCTACCGAATTACAAATAGTTCAGTTGTCTGCTTTGCTGTATTGCTTGATTCAAATACTTATTTGTTGTTACGCTATACCTGAGTTGGCCAATATGTCAGCAGTGTCTGATGTACTATCGTAAAGAAATGCATGCCTATTTCATTTGAGTCCTTAACTTTTCCTCTCAACTTCATCACAAGACTGTCTTCATAGGTTATATGAGGCCACACTGTTAAGTGCTTTCTCAGATTATTTCAACTCCTTAGATGCCTTGGCAACTTAAATATAGCGGTTGTACACTCCCTTTCAACTAGGGATGTCAACTGGGTCCCGTTTAATCCCGATTAAAGTCCACTAGTGGTATGATAGTTCAAAAGAGTTTTTGTTTTTTGAGGAAAATGAACTAGGGAGGTAGCAAAAACTAACTAGATGGGACTGGCGGATGTCGTTTATTTGCCACTTACATCCCTAGTTTCATCTTACCATTTTAATTTCTTTTCGGCTGATGTTGCTTCGAACCATTTAAATATAGTTTGCCATGCTCGGCAATAATTCGTCTGTCGTTTACCATGTAAGCTTATTGCATGGATCATACGATAACTATCTCTTACTGATGTCCAGCGGAAACCTTTCAGGATGTCGTTCACACTAGGACACAATGTACAACCCCAGAATCTATTTGTGGAAGCAGTGCGCCATCCATGTTACCAGATGGTAGCAGTTCAGAGGTAACACCGCCGGAGAGCAGTCTGAGCACAAATATTATAGTGCTTCAGGCTCTACTAGAGGCAGAAAGAGATGGTGTGGCTTCCATGAATGAGGTAATCTTTATCTTGAGGCTGGAAATTACGGAATTAGTGGCACGCATTATGCAAGCAACCCAAGAATTGGAGGAAGTAAGAATGTTGCATTTGAAGACGGAGGAGGTCCTGTTGTTTCTGCTATCTGAAGCCCAAGGTAATCCCGGTTCTTCTTTAGATACCAGTTAAAATTGTCATTAGATTATTGTACTTACATGTTATGTCATGTCTCTGAATGGATTATGTTGCAAGACCCCCTATGTTGTCCATGTGTTGTAATGATCCGAATTTTTAGGCGAGGTAATCCTTAGTACTTGTATGATTCACATAAGGTGAACTATTTTTCGTGTGAGCATATTGTATTGGATGAAATAAATGTTTGACTCAGAGTGTATCCAACCTACTGAATTCAAAGATCACGACATTTCTAAATCATAATCATATATAAAGGTGGAATAAATCTTTGTTGTGGTTTTGAAGAAATAAATAACAAAACATATAATTATCTGTGGATATTTGTAATCGAATACAAATTGGATTTGAATTTAGTTTGCCAGGTCCCAAGGCAAACGTGAATGCTAATTCTCCCAAGTTTTGAACGAAGCGGCTAAACACCCACTATAATTTGTGGGCTGCCCGAAGCAAGTGTTTGCGAGATGGAAATTACTGTCTACCCCTGACACTTGACATCCTTCTCGACCGGATTTACACTGCTGTCGATAGGGGTAGACTAGTAACTTCAATCAGACAAGACACGACAGCCTCTGAGCCCATTCAGACACGGTGGGCGCCAAACGTGGGCGGCAAAACACATTTGATTCAAGCTCGTCCGAAAGACATGTGTCTCTTCCTCCATTTCCCCATTCATACACGGTGGACGACAAAACAAACTCTCCTCGTCTGAAATCGATGTAGGCTAATATTTTAAATAGGGGCAGATGTGTAACTTCCATCAAACATGACACAACCGCCCTACCTGTCAGCCCCGTTCATACACCGTGGGCGCCAACCGTGGGCGGAAAAACACCCTCTCCTCGCCTGAAATAGTTATCGGCAAATATTTGGGAGATGCGAGATTACCATCCTATCCCCAACCGATGCGATGTCCGAAATTTTAAACGGGGGATAAGTTCGTAAATTTCCCCCATTTCAGAGAAGCGCGTCCCAAAGTTTGAGACCCCTCTCCCCTCCAATTCCCCATTCATACACCGTCGGCGGCACGACAACCTCCGCACTGCTGCCAGCCTCCTCCGTCCGCCACCCCATCCTCCACCTTGCCGGAGCCGCTACCCCTACCCCGTCGTCCACTGCAAGAGATGGACGTCTCTCATCCACAGCGCTGGACCAGGATCCTTTCATCGCCTCCTCTCGCTTCATCGGCGCCGTCGTCCACCTTGTCGTTGCCGCTCCTACGACCGCCTCGTCCACGGCAACAGGATATATCCCCCGACCCGGCCGTCTTCCGTCTAAAGTCTTCTTCCCCGCCGCCGACAGCCATCGCACCCGCAGCACCCTCAACGTATCAGCATAGGCCTACATGGCGTAGCAAGAGAGGTGGTACTCTTCCATATGTGCTTAAGTTATTGATCTCACCCGAAAAATAGATCGTAATTTGTTTACTGTACTTTTCTTGTCCGTACCAAATCATAGTGGCTAGTTGAAAGCAAACATTGGTTGCGAAGTAGCTTTGTACGGTTTGTACCTTCAGATCCGCCATGTCACGGGCACTATACTCATAAAGCTTATGGTTTCCCCCCCCCCTTTATATTCACTACCATCATCGTAGGTGCTTCATGTCGTGCTAGCACTGCTCCTCAAGACCTCAACCCAAAGCTTACGTGTTGAAATACGAATCTGATATGATTCTCATATCACTAAAACAGAGAACGTTTAATTGGTCACCTAATGTTCCTATATTCGTTTCGAAAAGCATGTGCGCGACCCACTGGTCCAGCTAGTTCCACTTTCCTAATTTTTCTCTTGATGCTTAGGTTTTTCCCCTTTTATCTACTCTACTATGATCTGCGTAGGTGCTTTCTGTCGTACTAGCATTACTCCACCCTTCAAGCTAAACAACACAACACTCATAATTCGAAAGCTTAGTTGTTCAAATATGATTGTGATATGATACTGATATTAGTTAACCGACACATTTAATTGGTTAGCTAAAGGTCCCACTTGAGTTTCCAAATGCATGTCGCGACATATAGAGAGATAGCATAATTGCATTTCTTTGTCACTTGTTGACCGTACTTTCTTGTCCATACCAAATCTTAGTTGTTATTTCAAAGCAAACATCGGTTGCTAACTACCCTTTGCGCGGTTTGCAGCTTCAGATCTGCCATCCCACTGCCATGGTCAACACTGTACTCATCATGCTTATGTTTTCCCCATTTTATGATGACCACAATCAGCCTACGTGGTTCGTGTCGTAATAGCACTGCTCCACCCATCGAGCTAAACAAGCTTAGTTGTACAAATTCATATCTGATATTAGTAAAACTGAGAGATGTTTAATTGGTTAGCTAAATGTTCCTACTTTAGTTTCGAAATGCATGTGAGCCACATATGGAGAGACCGGAAAGAATAGTATTTCTCTGTGCGCTCTGGTTCATCATGGGTGGCCAACCGACATTGTATTGAAAGACTTGTAATATCTTCAATCTGCTTGCTCTTATGCTCTTCTTTAAGATGATACTCTTCTCTTGCGGTCGACTGGTCACGTCGAGTTGTTCTCCCTTAGTATATTTTGAATCTGTCAGGTCAGGTCGACTTGTTCTTCTTTACTATATGTTGAAGCTATCATCTGCGAAGTGTCATCACTTCTGAAGCTCTCATATTTTGAGTAGTAGGCCACATTATATTGATGCACAAAACAAATTACAGCATGCATGACATCTTTTAAAAGAATTGCAGAGATAGCACAAAGGGGTTTACAGGGAGGCAGTATTGGATTAGAATCACTTCTGCATTACAAAGAAAATCTCACTTGTTTTTATGTTTTCATGCATGTCAGATATTGAACATTATCAAAGTGAATATGAGAATGGGCGCACGAGAGGAATATTGCGGAACGATCCACTGGCTAACAAACTTGGCATGGTGGAGGATGGCCTATCTTATTCACCCATCAAGGTGCTTGCTCTAACTTTGCAAAGTTGTATTGGTCGCACATATTTTGCATCTGACCTCTTGCATTACTTCTACTTTGTTACACCATTTGCTTAGTTTAAGCATCATATATGAGTATATGCCATACCTATCCATTTTCTGTACCTATTCCATGTGTCGTCACACTATGTTTTTCCAGTCAAATGTTGTTCTTTCGTAATAGATGTCCAAAAGGAAGAGGGTGAGTGCATATCCTCAAGGAGTACAAACTAGGTATTTGGAAAAGGTAGTGATACCTGTTAAATCAGATAGATCAGTAGCCACAGAAAACACAGGCCCAACTGTACCACACTTTACCCCTACTCCAGTGGCCAAACCCCTATTAGAACTGCTGGGAGCCCAGCGTCAGGTACTGTCTATGATATCAATTCAAAATTTGAACTCCTAAATTTCTGCTTGTGCCTTACCTTCTCTCTTGTATGAAAACTAATTTCAGATGAATCTCCTTGCTCAAAGGATCATACGATCTCAAAACAATAATGGGCTCTGCATTGCTCTTGTTAGTACCTCTCTCCCTTTTGCCTTGTAACGCTGTACTTAATTAATTGCTATTTGATTATGTATCATCAGTCTGCACCTGAGCTTCATTATCCTCTGTTTCTTCCAATATTATTTGATCTATATTTACTCTTTGCAAAATGTAGAATAATGGCAACGCTTATATAGAATTTTCTTTCGGGAATTTATTGAATTATCCTTCCATCAACATGGAGAAGGGCTTTGTCCAGCCCGTGTTAACATGTAATGTAAGTTCATCCTTCTCAAGCCTACAAACTTTGTTCTAGTATAGATTTGGATAGGCATCATTTCCTCCACTGTTGTTTGCTTTGCTGTTTACATCTGATTGGATGTTTGCAACAACTACTAGTTTCAAATTGTAGTTGTAAAAACATGTTCCTTATGCAGAACAGATCCATTTATTTGCTTATATAATTGTGAAACCTGTTATGTGTCTCCTTGTTTCTCTTTCAGACTCGTATCTCTTACGCCAGGCAGAACTTTAGGGAAGATAGTGAGCCAAACCATCTTGAGGACAACGAGATGACCCCAAGGTCCTGTCTTGATGAAGACAATGAGTTGAAGCTACTCACCAGCAGGTGTGAGACAACCTCTGTGCAGTCGCTGCCTCAACCAGTTCGACTTCTTCAGTCTCAACTTAAAGTGGAATGGCTTGCTTCAGCTCAGCTCCGACTTGAAGTCAAAGATGCAATGAAGATGTCAGAGGACTGCCAAGCGCACCATCATGCCTTAAATCTAGTGTTGATGCATTTATCATTAACACAACTGAGGTCTACTCAGCTTCTTCAGCTGTTTGGGGGGCCCGACCTGGCCAGGCCTACTGCCTTCTAAAGTGCTCTCAGTTTTGTATATTCTTTTGTCGGCGCGTTTATTTGCACTGGTGGCGAACTTTGATGCTCAGTGGATGTAATATGTGTGATAGCCATGATAGCCTAGCGTAAGTTGCTTGCTTATTTATTTCCTTGTTGTCTTGTTTATTTGTTTGCTTGTAGTCATTGCTGTTCTTTTTCCGTGGTTTTCTAGTGGCTGCAATAACCTATTTTTTAAAACTAGGCCACAATAACCATGGGCTAATATTTACTGTAGTGACACTGGGCCTCCTACGGGCCGTAGGAACAGTGGGCCTTCTACGGGCCGTAGAAACAATGGGCCTTCTACGGGTCGTAGAAACAGTGGACCTTCTACGGATCGTATCATCAATGGGCCTTATATGGGCAGTATGATCGATTGGCCAAACATGGGCCAATAACAGGCCGCATTATGGCCGTAAACGGGCTAGAGTTGGAATCGTCCGTTCATGGGCCGACCATAACAGGACATCATTAATAGGCCGTATTTGATGACGCTATGAAAACGGCCCAATGTATTAATGGACCACAAACGGGCCGGCTGTAACCACGGGCTGAATTTGGCCCACAAGCAGAAAATGAAAGTAACAGGCCGTAAGTAAATGAATGCTGGAAATGAGCCCAAGAATAAATGGGCTCTGAGAAGGCCGAAATATAACATGGGCTGGAAACGGCCCAACGGAATAACGGGCCATTAATGGGTATAAAGTGATACACTGTTCATTACGGGCCAGTTTCACCATGGGTCGTTAATGGGTGTAAAGTGATACACTGTTCATTACGGGCGAGTTTCACCACGGGCCGTTAATAGGCCAAGAGTTACATAGGGCCTCATATGGGCCGAAAGACGTCATGGGCCATACATGGGCGAGAAGTGAAAACGGGCTGGAATCATATTGGGTGGCCCAGATGACGCTATTGGGACTAATTCGGATAGGGCGTAACGGACCTTGGGTTAGCGGGCTGTAAGTGGGCTATATGCGAACATGGGTTAACAGGCTTTACATGGTCCGGCCCGCCACCTTTTGACCAAGTCAAACGGGCCGGCCTTTTCACAGGAATGGGCCTCTGTTGGGCCGTGCCATGTGTCGACGTATCATATGCGCCTTATGTCCAATGAGTGGATGACATCTGTCCCAACGATGAGCCCACACGTGTTTCCTCCAGCCAATGATGATTTTACACGTGGAAAATCCCCATTGGTCGGGGCTGTTAACGGGTTATCGGATCCGAAACCCGACCCGATAGCTTAACAGCGTTACGTTACGGTGGATCCCACGTGTCGGTCACCCTTGACGAAAGCACTTCTGTGACGCGGGATTTATCGTCATGGAAGTGGACACTTCCGTGATGATAATTTTGGTAATGTCATGGAACACTTCTACGACAGCACATGTATGACTATCTTGATTCTGTCATAAAATCGTCATGGATGTACATGCACGACAGAAAATGCGACCTACTGTGACAAACACGTATCATCACGGAAGTGTATTTTTTTGTAGTGCAAGGACACATATTTGATTTTTCAACCAATTTATATGCACTAGAGCATGCGCATGTAGTTCAAATTTGAATTATGCACATAAATGCATTGAAAACTCACTTAATGCATAAAAATGTCCAAATGAACCCCGAAAAATCACAAAAATTCACACAACACTCCTGTTGTTCTATGTTGACACGAGAAAAAAAAACTTGAAAGCAATAAGAGGCGATGGATATCGTTTCGTCCCCAAAGGTGGGACGTTCCCTACCAAAAACCATCATGCTTGTTGTGAGAAGCTCCGCTTTGTGCGAAGCATATACCCAAACCTGCCACAAATGGGACAAAAATTGTACCACGGCATGTTGATGCTACTCCATGATAGCATGCCAAGTTTCATGAATTTCAGACGAGTTTTGGATTTACTAGAATTTAAAAACCAGGCATCTCAATGTTTTTCCGGCAATCAACGGTGCCATGGTGTTTGAAATTCATTCCCATTTCTTGCATGGGACCTAAGTATGCACCCAAGGACAAAGATTTGATTTTTCAACGAATTTATATGCACTAGAGCATGTGCATGTAGTTCAAATTTGAATTATGCACATAAATGCATTGAAAACTCACTTAATGCAAAAAAATGTCCAAACGAACCCTGAATAATTCCAATTCTTTTATGATCACGGCAGATAAAAGGTCTAACAATTTAAACACCGTCCATGGTCGCTGTGACCCCATTATGTAATTCAAATCAAGACCAAAAATCAAGTAGATCCCACACGGTTTATTATAACCAACCATGTGAGATGCAGCACAAAATATCTTCGGACCGTGTCTGAATAAGGGACCGTGTCTGATGACACTTTGCGCGCCAATTTTTTGTTTGAAGTGATTCCAAATTTTCGGCTTCCGCGGAAATATCTACCTCCCCGCCCCTCCCCCTTACCAAAAGCCACATTTCCCCTCTTTCTGCCTTCCTTTCCAAGTTGAAACCTTCACTCCTTACTTGCAGCGCCGCCGCCTCCTCGTCGGTGACCCTCCTTCACGTTGCTCGGCCTCGCCTATCCAGGCAAGTAATCCACACCCCATCCTCCTCCTCCTTACACATCCCACATGCCCCGACCGTCGGTGCGAGCGTGACATCTTCCACCCAAATCAACGACCCCTCCACCAAATAAGCGTCCGCCTAAGCCATGGTGCATGCAGTATAGCCATGACCTCAAGGAGCATTTGGCGGCGGAGAAGCAAATTGCGGCCGCACACGCGGATGAGGTCGCGATGGCTGCCATTCATGCCGACCCCCAGATCTTGGAGGAGCACCTCGCCGTCGAGGCCACCGTTGACGCCTCGCGCGCCGACACCGCGACGCGGTTGGCTGCTTTAAATGACAGTTTGTGGCGTTTTCTCGAGGCTACCGTCGGTGCCTTCAACGAAGACTACTGATAACCCACAAGTATAGGGGATCAATTGTAGCCTCTTTCGATAAGTAAGAGTGTCGAACCCAACGAGGAGCTAAAGGTAGAACAAATATGCCCTCAAGTTCTATCGACCACCGATACAACTCTACGCACGCTTAACGTTCGCTTTACCTAGAACAAGTATGAAACTAGAAGTACTTTGTAGGTGTTGTTGGATAGGTTTGCAAGATAATAAAGAGCACATAAATAAAAAGTAGGGGCTGTTTAGATGAAGACACAACTAAGTTAGTTTTAGTAGAGAGCTTGTTGTCACACAAGAAAGTTATTTGTCCCTAGGCAATCGATAACTAGACAAGTAATCACTATTGCAATTTTATTTGAGGGAGAGGCATAAGCTAACATACTTTCTCTTCTTGGATCATATGCACTTATGACTGGAACTCTAGCAAGCATCTGCAACTACTAAAGATCATTAAGGTAAAACCCAACCATACCATTATAAGGCATCAAGTCCTCTTTATTCCCATACGCAAACAACCTACTTACTCGGGTCTCTGCTTCTGTCACTCATGCCACCCACCATAAGCAAATCATGAACATATTGCAAACCCTACAGCGGGGATCCCTCACGCTTGCGCGACACAGAGAGCACCATAGGACAGCACCAATAATAAAACATGCAACTCAAACCAATCACGATCATCAAATTAGCCCATAGGACAAAACAGATTTACTCAAACATCATAGGATAGCCATACATCATTGGGAAATAATATATAGCGTTGAGCACCATGTTTCAGTAGGTATTACAGCGGGCGAAAGAGGGGTTACACCGCTGCATATAGGGGGGAAGATTTGGTGATGACGGTGGTGAAGTTGTTGGTGTAGATTGCGGTGACGATGATGGCCCCGGCGGTGTTCGGGCGCCACCGGGAGAGAGGGGGAGAGAGCCCCCCTTCTTCTTCTTCCTTGACCTTCTCCCTAGATGGGAGAAGGGTTTGCCCTCTGGTCCATGGCCTCCATGGCGCCGGAGGGGCGAGAGCCCCTCCGAGATTGGATCTGTCTCTCTGTTTCTGCGTTTTTAGATTCTGCCCTTTCACCGTTTCTTGAATTCCTGGAGATCCGTAACTCCGATTGGGCTGAAATTTGGACATGATTTTTATCCGGATATTAGCTTTCTTGCGGCGAAAGAAGGGCACCAACTGCCTTACGGGGTGGCCACGAGGGCCCAGGGAGCGCCCCCTGCCTCGTGGCCCCCTCAGGCATCGTCTCGCGTTGATTCTTCTTCACAAAAATCACATATATTCCAAAAAAAATCTCCGTCAGTTTTTATACCGTTTGGACTCCGTTTGATATGGATTTTCTGTGAAACAAAAAACATGCAACAAACAGGAACTGGCACTGGGCACTGGATCAATATGTTAGTCCCAAAAATAGTATAAAAAGTTGCCAAAAGTATATGAAAGTTGTATAATATTGGCATGGAACAATCAAAAATTATAGATACGAAGGAGATGTATCGGCATCCCCAAGCTTAATTCCCGCTCGTCCTCGAGTAGGTAAATGATAAAAAAGATAATTTTTGATGTGGAATACTACCTAGCATAATCTTGATCATGTAATCTAATCATGGCATGAATATTAAGACACGAGTGATTCAAAGCAATAGTCTATCATTTGACATTAAGACAATAATACTTCAAGCATACTAATAAAGTAATCATGTCTTTTCATAATAACGTGGCCAAAGAAAGTTATCCCTACAAAATCATATGGTCTGGCTATGCTCCATCTTCACCACACAAAATATTCAAATCATGCACAACCCCGTTGACAAGCCAAGCAATTGTTTCATGCTTTTGATGTTCTCAAACCTTTTCAACTTTCACGCAATACATGAGTGTGAGCCATGGATATAGCACTATAGGTGGAATAGAATATGATGATGGAGGTTGTGTGGAGAAGACAAAAAAGGGAAAAGTCTCACATCGACACCGCTAATCAACGGGCTATGGAGATGCCCATCAATTGATGTAAATGTGAGGAGTAGGGATTGCCATGCAACAGATGCACTAGAGCTATAAGTGTATGAAATCTCAAACTCAAACTAAGTGGGTGTGCATCCAACTTGCTTGCTCATGAAGACCTAGGGCATTTGAGGAAGCCCATCGTTTGAATATACAAGCCAAGTTTTATAATGAAAATTCCCACTAGTATATGAAAGTGATAACTCAAGTGACTCTCTATATGAAGAACATGGTGCTACTCTGAAGCACAAGTGTGGTAAAAGGATAGTAACATTGTCCCTTCTCTTTTTATTTCTTTTTTGTAGGCTTCTTTGGCCTCTATCTTTTTTTTGGGGGGGGGATTCTTTGGCCACTTTTATTTTGATCATGGGACAATGTTCTAATAATGATGATCATCACACTTTTATTTACTTACAACTCAATATTACAACTCGATACTAGAACAAAGATATGACTCTATATGAATGCCTCCGGCGCTGTACCGGGATGTGCAATGATCTAGCGTAGCAATGACATAAAATAGGGACAAGCCATGAAAACATCATGCTAGCTATCTTACGATCATGCTAAGCAATATGACAATAAATACTCAAGTCATGTATATGATGATGATGGAAGTTGCATGGCAATATATCTCGGAATGGCTATGGAAATGCCATAATAGGTAGGTATGGTGGCTGTTTTGAGGAAGATATAAGGAGGCTTATGTGTGACAGAGCGTATCATATCACGGGGTTTGGATGCACCGGCGAAGTTTGCACCAACTCTCGAGGTGAGAAAGGGCAATGCACGGTACCGAGGAGGCTAGCAATGATGGAAGGGTGAGAGTGCGTATAATCCATGGACTCAATATTAGTCATAAAGAACTCACATACTTATTGCAAAAATATATTAGTCATCAAAACAAAGTACTACGCGCATGCTCCTAGGGGGATATATTGGTAGGAAAAGACCATCGCTCGTCCCTGACCGCCACTCATAAGGAAGACAATCAATAAATACTTCATGCTCCAACTTCGTTACATAACGGTTCGCCATACGTGCATGCTATGGGAATCACAAACTTCAACACAAGTATTTCTACAATCCACAACTACCCACTAGCATGACTGTAATATCACCATCTTTATATTGCAAAACTATTGCAAGGAATCAAACATATCATATTCAGTGATCTACAAGTTTTATGTAGGATTTTATGACTAATCATGTGAATGACCAATTCCTGTCAACTCACTCTAGATAGATATAAGTGAAGCAAGAGAGTTAAATTCTTTCTACAAAAGATATGCCCACTCTCTAACAAATATAAGTGAAGCAAAAGAGCATTCTACAAATGGCGGTTTTATATGTGTAGGGAAACAGGCAATCCAAACTTCAAATGATATAAGCGAAGCACATGAAGCATTCTATAAAGCCATACTCAAAAGATATAAGTGAAGTGCAATGAGCATTGTATAAATCAACCATGGAATATCTCATACCAGCATGGTGCATAAAAGAAAAGTGAAAACTAAATGCAAAAGACGCTCCAAGATTTGCACATATCGCATGAACGAAACGAATCCGAAAACATACCGATACTTATTGAAGAAAGATGGGATGCCTTCCGGGGAATCCCCAAGCTTAGACGCTTGAGTCTCCTTGAATATTTACTTGGGTGCCTTGGTCATCACCAAGCTTGAGCTCTTGCCTCTCCTCCTTCTCCTCACATCGAGACCTCCTCGATCTTCGAACACTTCATCCACACAAAACTCAAAAGAAAGCTCGGTAAGATCTGTTAGTATAATAAAGCAAATCACTACTCTAAGTACTGTTGCAAACCAATTCATATTTTTTTTGCATTGTAGCTACTGTAATATAAATTTTCCATAGCTTAATCCACTGATAGAAATCGATGGTTTCATCAAAAGAAGCAAACTATGCATCAAAAACAGAATCTGTCTTAAATAGGACAGTCTGTAGTAATCTGAACATTCACCATACTTCCGGTACTCCAAAAATTCTGAAATAATTAGGAAAAAAATAATTTGTATAGAAAGACAGTGCAAAAAGGTTTACAACCGTTTGACATTCCAGTAAAAAAATGTAAAATCGCGCACTACAGCCAAAGTTTCTGTCTTGCACCACACAAACCAACAAGCAATCTAAAACATCCTAAAGGCAAACCTTGGCACATTATTTTTATAATACAATGGAATTGTACAAGGGAATAATTATTTTTGTTGAAAAGTTTCTGTAATCAAGATTAACAAATTCTTGCAATTTTATCATATTGGAAACATGGAGAGGCGGAGATGTAGTTCCTCTCTCATAATAATTGCAAGTAGGAGCAGCAAGCACATGCATATCATATCTATCAAAATCATCATGTGTAGTAGTGAAATGCAACCCATCAATATAATCCTTAATAAGCGCAAACTTCTCTGATATAGTGTAGTCGGGAGAATTCAAAAAGATAATAGGACTATCATGCGTGGGTGTGATAGCAACAATTTCATGTTTAACATAAGGAACTATAGCAAGTTCATCTCCATAAGCATAATTCATATTGGCATCTTGGCCACAAGCATAGCAAGCATCATCAAAAAGGGATATTCAAAAGAATCAACGGGATCATAACAATCATCATAGCAATCATCCTTCGGTAAGCACGAAGGGAAATTAAACAATGTATGAGTTGAAGAGTTACTCTCATTAGAAGGTGGGCACGGGTAGCTAATCCGCTCTTCCTCCTTTTGTTCTTCGCTCTCCTCATCATCTTTTTCATCCAATGAGCTCACTATTTCATCAATTTCCTCTTCCATAAACTCCTGTAAAATATTAGTCTCTTCTCGGACAGCGGAGACTTTCTCAATAAATTCATCAATATCATAATTGTATTTATAATTCTCATAGCAATATTTAAGGATAGCTAAATTTTCAGGTCTATAAACTGAATCATCAAAATCTTCAAACTCTTTAAACAAAGATTCAATTTCATAAGCACCCATAAAAGCAACAATTTCTTCTATTTGTTCCACATCATAATAATCATATATACCATTAGCATAAGAAGCTAAGGTTTCATTATCATTAAATTCGCATGAAAAGGGAAGGTGTGGAGCCTTCATCCTAGAGCAACAAGTATGATCATATCTCAAGCATAGTTGCCGAGCATACCAATGCGACATATAAACTTGATCCCATAATAGTTTCCCTTTTTGAGTCAAGCGATAATCCCTAAAGTATTCACGTTGATCCAACGTTACTCCCATTATAAAGTTGAATGGGGTTTCCTCAGGATTATCAAAGTAGTACATAATATCTTTCACATAATGAGCGTCGAGGGTTTTAGGAGGTTCCCCATCTCCATGAGTAGTAAGTAAAACTAATTTTTTTTGGTATTTCGTGTTCCATATCCATAACTAAAGATAGAGAACAACTTAGAACATCAAATAAAAATTACTTAGTGATAAAGCAAACAAGCACACATGAGAATATTCACCCCACGCTATAACTCCCCGGCAATGGTGCCAGAAAAAGGTCTTGATAACCCACAATTATAGGGGATCAATTGTAGCCTCTTTCGATGAGTAAGAGTGTCGAACCCAACGAGGAGCTAAAGGTAGAACAAATATTCCCTCAAGTTCTATCGACCACCGATACAACTCTACGCACGCTTAACGTTCGCTTTACCTAGAACAAGTATGAAACTAGAAGTACTTTGTAGGTGTTCTTGGATAGGT
The DNA here is from genome assembly GCF_003073215.2 of Triticum urartu. Taxonomy (NCBI): domain Eukaryota; kingdom Viridiplantae; phylum Streptophyta; class Magnoliopsida; order Poales; family Poaceae; genus Triticum; species Triticum urartu. The sequence goes on along the minus strand of NC_053023.1, from coordinate 113,641,217 downwards.
TTGCAAGATAATAAAGAGCACGTAAATAAACGGTAGGGGCTGTTCATATGAAGACACAACTAAGTTCGTTTTAGTAGAGAGCTTGTTGTCACACAAGAAAAAGTTATTTGTCCCTAGGCAATCGATAACTAGACCGGTAATCACTATTGCAATTTTATTTGAGGGAGAGGCATAATCTAACATACTTTCTCTTCTTGGATCATATGCACTTATGATTGGAACTCTAGCAAGCATCCGCAACTACTAAAGATCATTAAGGTAAAACCCAACCATAGCATTATAAGGCATCAAGTCCTCTTTATTCCCATACGCAAACAACCTTCTTACTCGGGTCTGTGCTTCTGTCACTCACGCCACCCACCATAAGAAAATCATGAACATATTGCAAACCCTACAGCGATGATCCCTCACGCTTGCGCGAAACGGAGAGCACCATAGGACATCACCAATAATAAAACATGCAACTCAAACCAATCACGATCATCAATTAACCCATAGGACAAAACAGATCTACTCAAACATCATAGGATAGCCATACATCATTGGGAAATAATATATAGCATTGAGCACCATGTTTAAGTAGAGATTACAGCGGGCAAAAGAGGGGTTACACCGCTTCATAAAGGGGGAAGAGTTGGTGATGACGCCGGTGAAGTTGTTGCTGTAGATTGTAGTGACAATGATGGCCCCAGCGGTGTTCCGGCGCCACCGGGAGAGAGGGGGAGAGAGCCCCCCTTCTTCTTCTTCTTCCTTGACCTTCTCCCTAGATGGGAGAAGGGTTTCCCCTCTAGTCCATGGCCTCCATGGCAGCGGAGGGGCGAGAGCCCCTCCGAGATTGGATCTGTCTCTCTGTCTCTCTCTGTTTCTGCGTTTTTAGATTCTGCCCTTTCACCATTTCTTAAATTCCCGAAGATCCGTAACTCCGATTGGGCTAAAATTTGGAGACGATTTTTATCTGGATATTAGATTTCTTGCGGAGAAAGAAGGGTACCAACCGACTTACGGGGTGGCCACGAGGGCCCAGGGCGCGCCTGACCCCCTGGGGCGCGCCCCCCTGCCTCGTGGCCCCCTCAGGCATCGTCTCGCGTTGATTCTTCTTCCCAAAAATCACATATATTCCAAAAAAATCTCCGTCAGTTTTTATCCCATTTGGACTCCGTTTGATATGGATTTTCTGCGAAACAAAAAACATGCAACAAATAGGAACTTGCACTGGGAACTGGATCAATATGTTAGTCCCCAAAATAGTATAAAAAGTTACCAAAAGTATATGAAAGTTGTATAATATTGTCATGGAACAATCAAAAATTATAGATACGACGGAGACGTATCAACTACGAGGTGTTTTCTTAGCGTGCATGTGCTTACCTCATCTCGAGAGCCAGAAGGTTGGTGCTCGGAGCGGCTCAGGCAACTCACCACTACAACGAGGGCACCCACGATGCGGAGGCCTCGCCCTCTTCCATGTCCAAGGAGCCAATCGTCATCGATATCTCCAACAATGAGGAGTAGCTTGTCTTATTAGCTCACTATAAGGACCCATGTTCAGTTTGCTAGCTACTGTCTTTCCTTAACAAATTCTAGTGAATTGTGCTATCTACTTTCACCATGCAATCTTCTTCTATAGTGTATATGTTCTATATGTCGTGCAATGTGGTGTTCAATTAACTGCTTGGTTCAATTCTGCAAATGCGATGTTCAATTCTTCAGGGTGTAATATTTCCAAGTTGTTAAGCATGCTTGGTTTGGTTAACTATCTGATCTTCTATTAGGAGTATGTTATATTATTCAATTGTTGTTTACTTAACTGCTTGGTTCATTTGTTGTGGCTTTGTTCACTTGTTGTGGTGTTTAGTTAACTGCTTGGTTCAATTCTGCAATGCGATGTTCAATTGTTGTGGCTGCATTCTGTTATTGTATACCACGTGAGGAATAAATCGAATTTGGCTGCAGTAAATACATGAGAAACAAATACAATTGCTATATTTCCAAGTTGTTAAGCATGCTTGGTTTGGTTAACTGTCTGATCTTCTATTAGGAGTATGCTATATTGTGCAATGTAGTGCTCAGTTAACGTTTGGTTCATTTGTAGTGGTGTTTAGTTAACTCTTTGGTTTAATTCTGTAATGCGATGTTCAATTGTTGTGGCTGCATTCTATTATTGTATACCATGTGAGGAATAAATCGAATTTGGTTGTACTAAATACATGAGAAACAAATACAATTGCTATATTTCCAAGTTGTTAAGCATGCTTGGTTTGGTTAACTGTCCGATCTTCTATTAGGAGTATGTTATATTGTGCAATGTGGTGCTCAGTTAATGTTTGGTTCATTTGTTGTGGTGTTTAGTTAACTGCTTGGTTCAATTCTGTAATGGGATGTTCAATTGTTGTGGCTGCATTCTATTATTGTATACCATGTGAGGAATAAATCGAATTTAGCTGTACTAAATACATGAGAAACAAATACAATTGCTATATTTCCAAGTTGTTAAGCATGCTTGGTTTGGTTAACTGTCTGATCTTCTATTAGGAGTATGTTATATTGTGCAATGTGGTGCTCAGTTAACGTTTGGTTCATTTGTTGTGGTGTTTAGTTAACTGCTTGGTTCAATTCTGCAATGTGATGTTCAATTGTTGTGGCTGCATTCTGTTATTGTATACCACGTGAGGAATAAATCGAATTTGGCTGCACTTAATACATGAGAAACATATACAAGTGCTATATTTCCTAGTTCTTAATCATGCTTGGTTTGGAAAATGGGTTTTCCATGTGGCTTGAATTAATCTGATGAATCTGCAATGTGCTTATTTATCATCAACATATTTTGCTGATAGCATGCGAACCCTTACTTAACCTGATGACTAACTACCTTATATGTGTTGCAGGGAAACAACGGGAAGCACTGAGGTTTACAAGATGGTACTAACTACTATACCTTGCCTTTTTGTATTCCTTTGCCCCATTTCCAATATAGAGAAGATATTTATGCACATCCTTGTTTTCAGGCTTCACTGATGATTACCTCTCAAACCACCTCTGTGGACAGGAGGCGAGGAAAGTTTTCATACAACACCCACGGTTCAATAGTGAAGTGTTCCTGAAGAGGTCGAAGGATGGACGGTCAATCATCCACAGACACTGGCCTAAATTTGCAAAGACCTTCAACATGAATGAAGGCTCAATATTCGCCTTCCGCTTCAGCAGTTTTCCGGATGAGATGCATCTCTTTATGTACCTTCTATGATGCTAATTTCGAAAGGTTCTAGATGTTGCATGTGAAACTTGCTGCTGGTGTAGTTGTGTAATGGGGTAGCTGAGTGCTGAAGCTATATCATGTTGTACTCTTATGTATTTCAATTATGAAATCCTGCTTCCTTAATATGGAAATGAAATATATTATGTGCTTAATATGAATGCCAATTAGATTAGTAAATGGATTATTAATAATAGGGCAATTAGCCCGCTAATTGGGTTTTCCTATTGCAAACGGTTACTAAGATACCACCGTGGGCGATGACCTCAGGCAACACACACAGTTTCTAGGAATAAACCATGTTGGATCAATGAACAATCACACACGACATTCTCTTCAAAACTGTTTGTGTTAATCACCTTGCGCAAACGTTTTCCTTGTAGTGACTGTGTGGGATGTATATACGAACGGAAACGTTTAGTGGTGACTGACTGTGTGTGATGTACTTACGGCCAGAAATGATTTTGCATGTATAATTATATTTTTTTAGCACTACTATACGTATTTCTGTATTTGAGTGCTCGTCGGTCGCACACGACCTCCTTTTGCCAAGCGTGTGTGCCAGGAGGGCATATCCCCAACAGTTTCTGGGTCGTGTGGGAAGGACCCCCCTATCGCCCACACTCACTTGGCGACGGTTCTAAATGCCATCGCGAAAAGGGGTTAAAAACCGTTTGTTTAGGACCGACACGCACCAATGTTAGCACCTTTAGGATCGACAAAACCTTCTGGTTGCATCATATACAACTCTTCTTTAAGAAATCCATTAAGGAATGCAGTTTTGACATCTATTTGCCAGATTTCATAAAATGTGGCAATTGCTAACATGATTCGAACAAACTTAAGCATCTCTACGAGTGAGAAAATCTCATTGTAGTCAACACCTTGAACTTGTCGAAAACCTTTTACGACAAGTCGAGCGATAGTAACACCACCGTCAGCGTCCGTCTTCCTCTTGAAGATCCATTTATTCTCAATGACCTGGTGATCATCGGACAAGTCCACCAAAGTCCACACTTTGTTCTCATACATGGATCATATCTTAGATTTCATGGCTTCAAGCCATTTATCGGAATCTGGGCTCATGATCGCTTCCTCATAGCTCATAGGTTCGTCATGGTATAGTAACATGACTTCCAGAATAGGATTACCGTACCACTCTCGTGCGGAACATGCTCTGGTTGAGTTACGAGGTTCGGTAGTAATTTGATCTGAAGTTTCATGATCATTATCATTAGCTTCCTCTCTAGTTGGTGTAGGCATCACGAGAACAGTTTTCTGTGATGAGCTACTATCCAATTAGAGAGAATGTACAATTACCTCATCAAGTTCTACTTTCCTCCCACTCACTTCTTTCGAGAGAAACTCCTTCTCTAGAAAGGATCCATTCTTAGCAACAAATATCTTGCCTTCGGATCTGTGATAGAAGGTGCACCCAACAGTTTTTTTGGGTATCCTATGAAGACGCATTTCTCTGATTTGGGTTCTAGCTTATCAGGCTGAAGCTTTTTCACATAAGCATCGCAACCCCAAACTTTAAGAAACGTCAGCTTTGGTTTGTTGCCAAACCATAGTTCATACGGTGTCGTCTCAATGGATTTAGACGGTGCCCTATTTAACATGAATGCAGCTGTCTCTAATGCATAACCCCAAAACAATAGTGGTAAATCAGTAAGAGACATCATAGATCGCACCATATCTAATAAAGTACGGTTACGATGTTCGGACACACCATTGCGCTATGGTGTTCCAGGCGGCATGAGTTGTGAAACTATTCCACATTGTTTTAAATGAAGGCCAAACTCATAACTCAAATATTTGCCTCTGTGATCATATCATAGAAACTTTATTTTCTTGTTACGATGATTCTCCATTTCACTCTGAAATTCTTTGAACTTTTCAAATGATTCAGACTTGTGTTTCATCAAGTAGATATGCCCGTATCTGCTCAAATCATCTATGAAGGTCAGAAAATAACGACACCCGTCGTGTGCCTCAACACTCATTGGACCGCATACATCGGTATGTATTATTTCCAATAAGTCATTGGCTCGCTCCATTGTTCCGGAGAACAGAGTTTTAGTCATCTTGCCCATGAGGCATGCTTCACAAGTATCAAACGATTCATAATCAAGTTATTCCAAAAGCCCATCTGCATGGAGTTTCTTCACGCGCTTTACACCAATATGACCTATACGGTAGTGCCACAAATATGTTGCACTATCATTATCAACTTTGCATCTTTTGTCATCAATATTATGAATATGTGTATCACTATGATCAAGATTCAATAAACCATTTACATTGGGTGTATGACCATAGAAGGTTTTATTCATGTAAACAGAACAACAATTATTCTCTGACTTAAATGAATAACCGTATTGCAATAAACATGATCCAATCATATTCATGCTCAACGCAAACACCAAATAACATTTATTTAGGTCCACCACTAACCTCGAAGGTAGAGGGAGTGGGCGATGGTGCTCTTATCAACCTTGGAATCACTTCCAACACATATCGTCACCTCACCCTTAACTAGTCTCTGTTCATTCTGTAACTCCGGTTTCAATTTACTAATCTTAGCAACTGAATGATATCAAATACCCAGGGGTTACTATGAACACTAGTAAAGTACACATCAATAACATGTATATCAAATATACCTTTGTTCACTTCTCCATCCTTCTTATCCACCAAGTATTTGGGGTAGTTCCGCTTCCAGTGACCATTCCCTTTGCAGTAGAAACACTCAGTTTCAGGCTTAGGTCTAGCTTTGGGTTTCTTCACGGGAGTGGCAACTTGCTTATCATTCTTCTTGAAGTTCCCTTTCTTTTCCTTTACCCTTTTTCTTGAAACTAGTGGTCTTGTCAACCATCAACACTTGATGCTTTTTCTTGATTTCTACCTTCACCAATTTCAGCATCGCAAAGAGCTCGGGAATCATTTTCATCATCCCTTGCATATTATAGTTTATCATGAAGTTCTAGTAGCTTGGTGATAGTGACTAGAGAACTTTGTCAATCACTATCTTATCTGGAAGATTAACTCCCACTTGATTCAAGCGATTGTACTACCCAGACATTCTGAGCACATGGTCACTGGCCGAGCCATTCTCCTCCATCTTGTAGGCAAAGTACTTGTCAGAGGTCTCATACCTATCGACAAGGGCATGAGTCTGAAATGCCAATTTCAACTCTTGGAACATCTTATTTGCTCTATGGCATTCAAAACAGTTTTTAAGTCCCGGTTCTAAGCCGTAAAGCATGGTGCACTAAACTATCAAGTAGTCATCATACTGAGTTTGTCAAACGTTCATAACGTCTACATTTGCTCCTGCAATAGGTCTGTCACCTAGCGGTGCATCAAGAACATAATTCTTCTGTGCAACAACGAGGATAATCCTCAGATCACGGACCCAGTCCGCATCATTGCTACTATCATCTCTCAACTTAGTTTTCTCTAGGAACATATCAAAAACATAGGGGAGCTACAATGCGAGCTATTGATCTATACAACATATATATACAAATACTGTCAGGACTAAGTTCATGATGGATTAAGTTCAATTAATCATATTACTCAAGAACTCCCACTTAGATAGACATCCCTCGAGTCATCTAAATGATCACGTGATCCATATCAACTAAACCATGTCCGATCATCACGTGAGATGGAGTAGTTTTCAATGGTGAACATCTCTACGTTGATCATATCTACTATATGATTCACGTTCGACCTTTCGGTCTCCAGTGTTCCGAGGCCATGTTTGTACATGCTAGGCTCGTCAAGTTTAACCAGAGTATTCCGCATGTGCAAAACTGTCTTGCACCAGTTGTATGTGAACATAGAGCTTATCACACCCGATCATCACGTGGTGTCTCAGCACGACGAACTGTCGCAACAATGCATACTCAGGGAGAACACTTATACCTTAAATTTTTAGTGAGGGTCATCTTATAATGCTACCACCGTACTAAGCAAAATAAGATGCATAAAAGATAACCATCACATGCAATCAAAATATGTGACATGATATGGCCATCATCATCTTGTGCCTTTGATCTCCATATCCAAAGCACCGTCATGATCTCCATCATCACCGGCTTGACACCTTGATCTCCATCGTAGCATCGTAGTCTTCTCGCCAACTATTGCTTCTACGACTATCACTACCGCTTAGTGATAAAGTAAAGCAATTACATGGCGATTGCATTTCATACAATAAAGCGACAACCATAAGGCTCCTGCGAGTTGCCGATAACTTTTACAAAACATGATCATCTCATACAACAATTTATATCTCATCACGTCTTGACCATATCACATCACAACATGCCCTGCAAAAACAAGTTAGACGTCCACTATGTCGGTGTCAAAACCGGCGGATCTCGGGTAGGGGGTACCGAACTGTGCGTCTAAGGTTGATGGTAACAGGAGACAGGGGACACGATGTTTACCCAGGTTCGGGCCCTCTCTATGGAGGTAATACCCTACTTCCTGCTTGATTGATCTTGATGAATATGAGTATTACAAGAGTTGATCTACCTCGAGATTGTAATGGCTAAAACCCTAAAAGTCTAGCCTATGTGATTATGATTGTCTCTATGGAATAAGCCCTCCGGTTTATATAGACACCGGAGGGGACTAGGGTTATACAAAGTCGGTTACAGAGAAAGGAATCTTCATATCCGAGCACCAAGCTTGCCATCCACGCCAAGGAGAGTCCCATACGGACACGGTTGAGAGTCTTCGGTCTTGTATCTTCGTAGCCTATCAGTCCAGCCCATGTCCAACAGGCCGGACGCCCGAGGACCCCTTAGTCCAGGACTCCCTCACAGTACTTTGTTGTTACAAGTTTTACGTGGCTGCTACGGGCTTCTAGTAAGAACCGTTCTTACCTACGCATCAAAACCACAACGGTGATTTATCAAGTTTGCTGTTTTAACCTTCAACAAGGACCGGCCGTAGTCAAATCCTATTCAACTAAAGTTGGAGAAACAGACACCTGCCAGCCACCTTTATGCAAAACTAGTTGCATGTCTGTCGGTGGAACCGGTCTCATGAACGTGGTCATGTAAGGTTGGTCCAGGCCGCTTCATCCAACAATATCGCCCGAATCAAAATAAGACATTGGTGGTAAGCAGTATGACGATCACCGCCCACAACTCTTTGTGTTCTACTCGTGCATATCATCTACGCATAAACCTGGCTCTGGTGCCACTGTTGGGGAACAGAGCATGCAATTTCAAAAAAAATCCTACGCTCACGCAAGATCTATCTAGGAGATGCATAACAACGAGAGGGGGAGAGTGTGTCCACGTACCCTCGTAGACCGAAAGCGGAAGCGTTTGACAATGCGGGTTATGTAGTCGAACTTTTTCTCGTTCCGACCAATCAAGCACGGAACGTACGGCACCTCCGAGTTCTGCACACGTTCAGCTCGATGATGTCCCTCGAACTCTTGATCCAGCAAAGTGTCGAGGGAGAGTTCCATCAGCACGATGATGTGGTGGCGGTGATGGTGAAGTGATCCGCGTAGGACTTCGCCTAAGCACTATGTAGGAGGAATCCTACTTGGGGTCCTCCCAATTCGCCCCCCCCCCTTTCCTATTTCTATTCGGAGTAGGAAGGGAAGAGGGGGAAGGGGGAATCCTATTCCCTTTTTTCCTTTCCTCCTTCCCCTTTTCTACTCCAATTTGGCCAGACCATATGGGGGGCACCATATGAGGGGCTGGTCTGTCCCTCTCTTGGCCCATTAGGCCCATATAGTTTGCCAGGGGTTGCCCGGAACCCCTTTCGGTGACCCGATACGTACCCGGTACCCCCGGAACACTTCTGGTGTCCGAATACTATCGTCTTATATATGAATCTTTACCTCTCGACCATTTCGAGACTCCTCGTCATGTCCGTGATCTCATCCGGGACTCCGAACGACATCCGGTCACCAAATCACATAACTCATACAATACAAAATCGTCATCGAACGTTAGGCGTGTGGACCCTACGGGTTCGAGAACTATGTAGACACGACCGAGACACCTCTCCAGTCAATAACCAACAACGGAACCTGGATGCTCATATTGGTTCCCATATATTCTACGAAGATCTTTATCGGTTGTACCATAATGACACATACGTTATTCCCTTTGTCATCGGTATGTTACTTGCCCGAGATTCGATTGTCGGTATCTTCATACCTAGTTCAATATAGTTAGCGGCAAGTCTCTTTACTCGTTTCGTAATGCATGGTCCCGTAACTAATCCATTAGTCACATTGCTTGCAAGGCTTATTATGATGCGCATTACCGAGAGGGCCCAGAGATACCTCTCTGATACTCGGAGTGACAAATCCTAATCTCGATCTATACCAACCCAACAAACACCTTCAGAGATACATGTAGAGCATCTTTATAATCACCCAGTTACGTTGTGACGTTTGATAGCACACATGGTATTCCTCCGGTATCCGGGAGTTGCATAATCTCATAGTCAAAGGAATATGTATATGACATGAAGAAAGCAATAGCAATAAAACTTAACGATCATTATGCTAAGCTAACGGATGGGTCTTGTCCATCACATCATTCTCCTAATGACGTGACCCCGTTCATCAAATGACAACACATGTCTATGGTTAGGAAACTTAACCATCTTTGATTAACGAGCTAGTCTAGTAGATGCTTACTAGGGACACTGTGTTTTGTCTATGTATTCACACATGTATCAAGTTTCTAGTTAATAAAATTTTAGCATGAGTAATAAACATTTATCATGATATAAGGAAATATAAAATAGCAACTTTATTATTGCCTCTAGGGCATATTTCCTTCATCTCCCCCCTCTATGCAGCGGTGTAACACCTCTTCTCCCCGCTGTAATCTCTACTTAAACATGGTGCTCAATGCTATATATTATTATCCAATGATACTTGGCTATCCTATGATGTTTGAGTAGATCCTTTTTGTCTTATGCATTGATTGATGCTCATGATTGGTTTGAGTTGTATGTTTTATTATTGGTGTTGTCCTATGGTGCTCTCCGTGTCGCGCAAGCGTGAGGGATCCCTGCTATATGGTGTCGCAATATGTTCATATTTCTCTAATGGTGAGTGGCTTTTTTTGTTTTTTTTAGAAAAGGAGGATGACCCCTGGCCTCTGCATCTGGTCGATGCATAAGGCCACTATGGTGAGTGGCGTGAGTGATAGAAGCATAGGCCCGAGTAAGTGGGTTGTTGCGTATGGGAGTAAAGAAGACTTGATACTTTAATGTCGTGGTTGGGTTTTACCTTAATGATCTTAAGTAGAGAAAGTATGTTAGTCATGCCTCTCCCTCATATAAAATTGCAATAATGATTACCGATCTAGTTATCGATTGCAGGGACAAATAACTTTTTTGTGACAAAAAAGCTCTCTACTAAAACTAACTTAATTATTTCCTTATCTAAACAACACCTAGCTTTTATTTACGTGTTCTTTATTATCTTGTAAACCTATCCCTTTACACCTACAAAGTACTTCTTGTTTCATACTTGTTCTAGGTAAAGCAAACGTAAAGTGTGCGTAGAGTTGTATCAGTGGTCGATAAAACTTGATGGAATATTTGTTCTACCTCTAGCTCCTCGTTGGGTTCGACACTCTTACTTATCGAGAAAGGCTACAATTGATCCCCTATACTTGTGGGTTATCATTAATGTCGACGATGTAAGGCACCTTCCCAGCGACTGTTCCTGGTTGCTTGGCGGCGTAGAAGTACGGAGGCTTGTAATGTTCCGGCCACGGCTTCGTCTGTACTGTGGGCGCGCCCGTCTGAGCACCGCGACCTCCGCCAAGATGTCTGCCGCATCCGCCACGACCACCACGCCCAACGCCACCACCACGCCCACCGACAACCATCTACTTCTTGAGCTTCCCCTCCTTTGTGGCCTTCATTTTTACACGACGATTTTGCCGCGTAGCCAAACTGATCTTCCAGGCGAGCGTGATGCTTGAATCCTCCTGCACCTATGCCACCTCCATCTTCGACAGGTTCTTCGACAATTCCATGCGTCAGTGAACAAAGGAAGGAGAGGGTGGGAGAAAAGGGAAGGAATTGGGTGGAGAGTGGCGGGGACTGAAGAAGAGAGTGGTGAATTTTGGTGCTGAAACAGTCCGGGTTGCTACAAAAGCATGGGCTCCGCCTTCCTTTTGGGTGGGCAAGCGGCGTTAGAGTCCGTCCTTTCTCGTGTCCGAATTCCCGCACACACACCCCACATTTAGTTCCAATTTACGAGAAAATTATGGTCTGGACTGCCCTGCGGATCGATACAGGACCGCGTTGGATGGCTTCTGTGGTCCGGACCTATGCGGGCGGTTATCGCGTGCATCAACATGTACACCCAACCTCTTAATCTGCTACTGGTAGACGCATTCGCCTCCATTACAACAATGGTTCTACTACAATCTACTACACAATGCATGTACTGTGACAGCACAGACATGCTCTTTAGAGCATTTCTAGCAGATCCCGCCAATCGGACTGTCTGCTATAATAACCACTGGTTTGCGGGATCCATCCTGTAAACCCTTACCTGAACACATACTCTAAATTTGTTTTTTTACTTTATGCTTTACAACGCATAATTTCATGAATCATAAAAACTAAGGGCCTCTTTGATTCGTAGGATTTCTAAAACGCGGGAATAGGAAAAACATAGGATTAGAGTGGAATGTCGTCTTGAATCCTACAGGATTGTACGAGCGTTTCATTGTTCATAGAAAAAATGCAGCATTTTTTCAAAGAGGTTTGAGTGGATGGGATGTTTCCTATGAAATCTAGTGCAAATGAATCCTATGAAAAAATTCCTATGGTTTACAATCCTACGAATCAAACAACCAAGATAAGAAAAATTCCTAAGGATTAGAATCCTCCAAAATTTCTTTGAGAATCCTTTGAATCAAAAAAGGCCTAAATTTGTGTGGGATCGCGCCTCCACAAGCCCAATTCCTCTATATGCATATGTATGGAATTTCGTCCGATTTTGAAGGATCCCCTTTTCTTTGGTGGGAAGAAAATTTCAGCCCCAACCGCTTTCCTCGGAGTCGGCGCCATGACTTCCCGAGCTCGATATCGGCCAAATCTCGCCGCCGGTGCCGCACGCGAGCTGCCGCACGCCGCCACCGTCGCCAACGCTGCCTGCCGCACACCGTCCCCCACGAGCTAGTGTTGCCGTTGTTTCCCCCGTGAGCTAGCTAGCTAGCAGCCGCTGCGAGCCAACGAGCTAGGTAGCCGCCGCGCATGTCACGGTCGCTGCACGCGAGCTACCGTATGTTGTTGCCGTCGCAGTCGAGACGGATTCCAATTATAATTAAATGGACATTTTTAAAAGGGTTTGTACAATTTTACCGGGACAATGAACTATTTTATCGGCATCCGATCTGCCAGAACAAAAGTCGTATCATAAAAATGCAAAAAAAACGTTTTGCAGTTTCCTTTGAACCGATTTTTGCAGGACCAGGTATACCGGATCTTTTAGATGCTCTTACAAGTTACTGTACAAACAAAGGAGGAACACAGTTGGCGACCGAGACGACCAGCTACAAGCGAGTAACAGTGGCCACCCGCCAGTGTGCTTTCATTGCAGCTGTACGTTCCCGGTGATTCATCGGACTTTTTCACTATTTCGACCCTTTCAGTAAACTTTGCCACAAAATAAACTCGACATGAAAGTATTTTACAATCTAACCTTTTTAGCAACGTCATAGCCCACGGCGTTTCTTCCCAATATAGCAACGCCGAGGTAGCTAGCGTTTCTGTCCAACAAAGAAGCGCCGAGGTAGCTCGCGTTTCGGACCATGTAAGAAACGCCATAGGCGTTGGCGTTTCTGACCAAGAAACAAACGCCATATGTCTTGGCGTTGCGGCCCTGGTTACCGAGTAGTTTTTTACCTTGGCGTTTCTACGAAGGCCGAAAACACCGCTAGCCTTGGCGTTTCTGGCCCGGCGTCTCTGGCAGCTGGGGAGGAAAACCCTGACGAGGCAGCGAGTGGGTTGGGTGCTAACGAAGAAACGCCAAGGCCTATGGCGTTTCTCACCTGGTCCGAAACGCGAGCTACCTCGACGTTTCTTTGTTGAATAAAAGCGCTAACTATCTCGGCGTTGCTATGTTGGACAGAAATGCCGCGGGCTATGGCGTTTTTAAAAGGGTTAGATTGTGAAATATTTTCATGTCGAGTTCACTTTGTAACAAAGTTTGCTGAAAGAGTTAAAATAGTGATTTCGGCATGATCCATCCATCCATCCATGCAAATGGATCAGCTAGAGCTAGGTAGCCAGGACTTGATTGCGAACCGCCAGCCGCTACTCCTCCTACTTGGCTTGGCTCTGCCGCTACAGCTGCAGAAGCCCGCAGCAAACGCGTCGTCCACCTCCAGTCTTTTTCTACTACCAGTACCTGGGCATCCACGCATGCTCGCAGCCGGCCGTGCATCTCCGGAGATGGACGGCGCGGGTGTCGGGGGTGGTGGTTGGCTGCGTGGAGACTTCAAGGCGTGACCGATGTGGGTGGACAGAGAGACGGAGCACGGGTACGGCCGCTGGCGCGCGGCGTGTGCGCGTGCGCCTCGAGCTGCTTTCATTTGCTTTGCTCTGCTGCCCGGATTGAATGCGTGGGCGCGGGTGATTTGGGAGTACCGGAGCCCGGAGTTAATAATGGCGCGGGGCGTATTTAGTGCGGCATTCACGTCGTCTTTGACGTTTTTTCTCTGGGCAAGGGATTGATTACCGTACCGCCGTGCACTGGACGGGAATTCTACCGGAACCACCGTGCCACGATCGTTGCCCAAACTGATGAACAAGCCAGCAACGAACGCTACACGAGCGGCTCTCCGGAGCCAGGCGAGATTGTGGGTGCTATCAGCACGCAATTGTGCGGGAGGCCCAGCCCAAGACGCGATATATTCTCCTAGCGGCCCGATTACTGAATCCACGGCCTAACCGACTCGGTAAAGCAAGCCGGCACGAAACAACAAGTGTGTTTCTTGTACCGACTACTTTATTATACAATTTGTATATAAATTTCGATAATTTTTTATACACGTTGAACATTTTTCAGATACATGATGTACATTTTTTCAAATAGATGTTTTTCGACTTTTCTATTACATGTTAAACATTTTCTAAATGCACAATGGATTTTTATTAATGGCACGAGACATTTTCATAAAACTGGACGATTATTTTTGCATTGTATATTTTTTTATAAATTTCAAGAACATTTGTTGGAAACATGTGAACATTTTCTAATGTCACATACTTTTTTGAATGGCACAAAATAGTTTTTTCAATTGAACGAACACTTTTTACATTGTATAAACAATTTGTAAAAGTCACGCCATTTTTTGGGAACACGTGAACATTTCCTTATGTATATTTTCTTCATGCCATTATTTTTTGTTAAAGGTGGCATGGACATTTTCTTTACCACATAATTTTTTTCTAAACACTGCATAAACATTTGAAATATAAATAATTATATTCTAGGATATTATTCTATCTTGCAGGAAAAAATTTCTAACCAATATTAATGGTAGTACAAAGAACACCAGAAGTAACAAAAAAAATACATGAACATCTGTAGACTACCTAGCGACAACTACAAGCACCGGAGCGACCGAAGGCGCACCGCCCTAGTGGCCTCTTTCTTACCAAAGCCGGACAAATCTTGTTGTAGTAAACAATCGGCAAGTCGTTGTGCTAATGCCTCACAGAACCAGCGTCCAAAACAACAACCGCCGCCAATGAAGAGAAGAGTAGATAAAGTATCCAACATGTAAACACATGAATACAGACTAACGAGGACCGGAGCCAAGTAGATCCATTGAAGACAAATACTAACCAAATATTGTGAGATCCGTGAAAGAAACACCTCCACTCGCCTCCAATGGTGCTAGACGTACCGCTAGGATAAGGGGCTAGGCGTGGAGAACCACATTTCATTTTCAGAAAGTCGTCGTTGCTTCACCTTCCTAAGCAGGACATAACCCCTAAACAAACACAAAAATATATTTAAAAAAGGAGCAGGAGCCTCATTTTCACAAGGCCCAACATCCACCAGGCCTCCATGGTCTAAAGCCACAGAAGATGAGGTAGACCTCGGCGACGGTGGCGACAAGAGGCAAGGAACCGCTAATCTTCCATGAGCTGCGAGAGCACAGGCTGACGGGTACCTGGTAAGATCGGGTAAAACAAAGTAATTTTAGGATATTTTCACAATATAATTAAAGTACAAATGACTTTTTTGGAAAAACCGAAACGAACGAGCGATTGAAAGCAAGCAAACGAAGCAGCATGCCACACAGCTATGTTTCAACGGCTGGCCCATTTAGGTAGCTTTACAGGCTACATTGCGCTCACGATCGCTCTAACCGATACATAGCCGCGCCCAGAGGAGGGGAGATCCAATGTGCCGCTCTCTACGGCAGTCAGTCGCCCGGACGCACAGGGGACTCCACAACTGGGCCGTCCATGAAGTACAGACCGGCTGTGATCGCATACTGTAGCTAAAAAAAGCACACTTGCGGGGGATAGAACCCAGGAACCTTGGGGAAAGACACAGCGACAATGCCGCTCCAGCTATCAAGCTTCACACGTGATAACGCAGCCCAAGGCCTTAAGAGCAAAACCCTGAATTTTGAAATTTTGAGATTTTGAGCAATTTTTTTGAAACAAAACCCTGAATGTTTTGTGAAACGCAAAAACTTTCAAATTAGTTAGCAAATTGAAGATAAAAAACTGAAACACTTTCCGGAAATCATCGACGCTGCCATTACAATATTTAAATTTGCAAACAAATTTAAAATGTTTTCTGAAGATAACAAATTGGTTAACAATATTTGAATTTGCAAACAAATTTAAAACAAATGTTGGAAAAAGGAACATTTTTTGAAACCATGAATATTTTGGACAAAAAGCAACATTTTGCCTTCTGTGAGCAAAAAAAAGTCTTAACAAAATTCTAGAAAAGCGAACATGGCGAACATTTTTTGAATTTATGAACTAATTAGAAAAGAGGATATTTTTTTGAACTTATGAACATTTTTTGAAAGGTGAACCCTTTCGGAAAAATGCAAACAATTTTTTAAAAGTCAAGAACATTTTTTGAACTTGTGAACAAAATTTGAAAGCAAGAACATATTTTTACATATGACCTTATGTTGAAAGACAAACATTTATTTCAAATATACGAACAAAATTTGAATTAGGAACATTTTTTGAAAGGAGAATATTTTTCTAATATGCGAACTTTTTTTAATAATCACTATTTTTTGTACTTCTGAACAAAAATTTAAAAAGAAGAACATTTTTTCAAATTGTGAACAAAATAAAAAACATTTTATGAAATTCCTGAAAGACTTTTTGAAACATGAACAATTTTCATTGAATTGTGAACAAAATTTGAAAAAGAGAACATTTTTTGAAGTTCCTGAACATTTGTTTAAACTGCAAGCAAATTTTGAAAACAAGAACAAG
The DNA here is from genome assembly GCF_003073215.2 of Triticum urartu. Taxonomy (NCBI): domain Eukaryota; kingdom Viridiplantae; phylum Streptophyta; class Magnoliopsida; order Poales; family Poaceae; genus Triticum; species Triticum urartu. The sequence goes on along the minus strand of NC_053023.1, from coordinate 113,624,452 downwards.
TTATAAAATTCCGAATGTATATTTGAATTGCTGAACAAAATTTAAATTATGAACAAATTGTGAAAATGAGAACATTTTTCAAAACATGAACATTTTTGAAATTGTGAACAAAATTTTGAAAATGATAATATTTTTTTGGAATTGCTAAACATTTTTTGAAAAATGTGAACATAATTTTTAAAAAGATAAAATTTATTGAAAACACGATTTTTTTAAAATTTGGAAACATTTTCTGAAAATATGAACATTTTTTAAATTTTCTAAACATTTTTTGAAAGCACTAACATTTTTTTCAAAACCCCGCTCATATTGTCTAATTGCGAACAATTTTGAATTGCATACATTTTTAAAATTTACGAATTTTTTAAGAAAGTAACAGGAAAAGGATAGAAATGAAAAAAGAAGAAAGAAACATGAAAGATAAAGAAAATGAAAAAAACATAGGAGAAAATAAAGGAAAAAGAAATAACCTAAAAGAAAACCGGACAAAAAAATCAACAGGAAAAAAAAATCTGTTTCAAGGAACTTTCTATAAGGTTCCCAAAACCAGGAGAAACCCGAAATCACTAATTGAGGAGTACTCGTTGCAAAGATCACTTCAATTCCCCTGGTTGCGACAAGTGGCGCACATGCAGCATGCCAGTTGTCGTAACCTGAGAGTTTGCCCTTTTTTCGTAGTTCTATCTAGTCAAAACGTTTTCTCTCTCAAACCTGCGTCCAAATCTTGAATTGCTTTCACCGCTGGATTCCTCGCGTCGAAATCTTCAAAACTAGATACAATGTTGATAGGTTTTGACGAACTTTTCTTCACGAAAAAAACCAGACGAAAAAACCGAATTGGAAGCATGGGTTTTTTCCTTTCCGAAAGAGGCACGTCCGTGCCTCTCACGAAATCACAACCGTGCATCTCGCGGAAGCAAAACCGTAACTCTCGCTGAAGGAAAAAAACGTGTTTTTTTCCATTTCCGAGGAGTCACGGCCGCGACTCTCGTGAAAGCACAACCATGCCTCTTGCGGAAGCATAACCGTGACTCTCCGGAAAGGAAAAAATATACAGAAAACACGTTTTTTTCTTTCCGATAGGCACGAACGTAACTCTCGCGAAAGTACAACCATGCCTCCCGCGGAAGCCAAGCCATGACTCTCGTGAAAGAAAAAAAACTGAAGACACATTTTTTTTCCTGTTTTCGAAAGGCACGGCCGTGACTCTCGCGAAAACACAACCGTGCCTCTCGCGAAAAAAAACAACACATTTTTTTCATTTTGAGAGGCATGGCTGTGACTCTCGCGAAAGCAAAACCGTGACTCTCGCGAAAGGGGAAAAAAATCATTTTTTCACGCATTTTTTTATTTTTGGGTTAAAAAGCTAAGGAAGACCGGTGGAAAACCAAAACGTCAAAAACCCCCGAAAAAAACCATTTAAAAAGCCGAAAACGCGTGCTAAAAAATAAAAAAAATTCGAAGGATACGCCCAGAACGCGACACATGACGAATGATTGAAAATGCGCCAAATAATGCTGATCGTTGTGAGGCTTCCGAAGGAACACTCGTTAAGTAGTTGCTCCCGGAGAACCCACCCGCCCGTACTTACGTTAACAACTAACAGGCCGGCGCAGATCGCGTCGCTCGCGCGTGAACCTTTGCGAAGCCTCGACAGCTTGACGCAACGTGCGTCACATAGGATTTTCCCCAGAGGAGCGCGGAGTTTACTCGGTCTTCCATCTGGCGTCCACGCATATGGCTCGGCCCAACAATCGGGTTCTAGTCAACATGTTCTCTCGCTGTAGCGCACGCCCACTCGCTCGTCATACAAAGCTTTTCTTCTTCTCTGTTGCCTACTGGCTGGAGAAGTCAGGTTTTCATTATTTTTCTTATTTCTTTTATGTGCTTTTCCTTTATAGTTTTCATTAGTTTTCTTCGGATTTTGTTGGGTTTTTTCTTTCTTTTTGGTGCATTTTCTTTATAATTTTCTCAGTTTTTTATTTTTTTATTTCCTTTCTTTTCTGTATTTTTATACACATTTTTTCTTTTGGTTTTCTGTCTCTGTGTTTTAATCGTTTTTCGTGTCAGTTTTTCAAGGGTTTTCTGTGTTGGTTTGCAATGGTTTTCTTCTCTGTTTCGGTTTTCATGCTTGATCACCTTTTCTTATTTTTTTTCTCATGTTTTTTAACACATGTGCTTCATACAAATTGCATATTTTTCATATACATCACAAACATTTTTATACATATTTGTCTTTTTCAAATGCACAATTGCATTTTTCAAGTTTTGCTGACTACTTTTTTTCATACACATGATATGTTTTTTGTACACATCTGAAATATTATCTTATACACGTCTAATTTTTGAAATACATGATTACTTTTTTTCAAATACTTCTGTTTGAACGCAGTTCTGAAACATGATACATATTTTTCTGATACATGTGGAAACATTTTTTTCAAAGAATGCAAATAATTTTGTATGCTTTATACACATTTTGGTCAATATCACAAATATATTTTATGAATGCATGACCATTTATAAATGCTCCGTGCATTTTTGAAATGGTATGAAAAAATATTTTCTTAGTTACACCATTTTTTTTACATTTTGTAAACATATTTTCAAAATGTGATTTTAAATGCGTGAATAGTTTTTAAATGTCAAAATCATTTTTCTGATGCTTTCAGTATTATTTTTAAATTACGCTAACAATTTTATACACTATGTTAATATTTTATGTACATTTAATTTATATAATATATGTATTTATAATATTTAGAAAATATGAACAAGAGAATAAAATAAAACAACATAAATAAAATAATAAAATAAAGTAGGAAATGGAATGAACCTGATTGAAGCTACTTTTTTTGAGCAACTGCATCCTTTATTAGATGTTCAAACACATGGGAATACAGATGATGTTAGGCAAAACACTAAGCCACACATGGCGCCCGGGGCTAAGAGAAGTGGCTGCCTTTGCTAAGGCATGGGCCTCTCCATTATGCTTTCTATTTTCGTGAATAAATTAATATCCTGGAATTGCTTACTCTGGTGCTTAATATCTTGCCGGATGGAATAATACCGACAAGGAACTTCCTCTTGTATATTCATCACTACTTCCAAACAATCTGAGGCCACGCACATGGACTGGACCTGCAAATCTGATGCAAGTGAGAGGGCCTCACTGCATGCCTGTGCTTCAAGTATTGTTGGGTCAAGTCGGCCTTCATGGATGACAACCGAAGCACCTAGGTAGTTGCCTCTTTTATCCATGCATATCACCGCTGAAGCTGCCCGATCTCCGATCTTCGAGAAGCCTTCGTGCACATTCATCTTGACTTCGTGATGCTCAGGAGGAAGCCACCCAGGCGGAGATAGATCCGCACGACTGCCTCTAGTCACATGCGGGTCCCTGGGAATCACATGCAGGTCCCTAGAAATTACATGCAGGTCCTTGGTGCGTGATTTCTTGTCCGGGATCATCTCGAGCTCTGTTAGGAACTTGTTAACAAAAATGTGGGTGCTCAGTGGACTCTAGAACTGATTATCATGTATGGCTTGGCGTCTCGCCCACCATATTGCCCACATTGTTACCAAGACACGTGCTAGGTCCGTCGATGGTAGAGTGTCAATGAGCCATAACATCCAGAGCTTTGCATCTTCCTCCCTGTTTGAGATAATTGTTTCCGTCAGATCCTCATCGGTGAGAGCCCAAACACATCGAGCCATGCGACAGTCAAAGAGAGAATGGCGCCATGTATCGACTGCCGCGTGACAGATCGAGCACTCCGCCGAATCAGCCATACTTTGATGCTTTCGGACAGCCCCTGTAGGGATTGAACTCTTTGCTAATCTCCAGGCGAAAACTCGGACTTTTGAAGGAACTGCAGCGCCCCAGAGTGTCGACCAAGACCGGCGATCTGATTCGATACGCGAGTGTCCCTCATTGTGTTCTAGCCAGTCTGTGCACTGCTGCTTTGTGGAGGACAAGAGCTTGTACGCTGACCGCATAGTAAAGACTCCCTTGCGTTCATAATGCCATGCCCAGAAGTCAGCGCGTACTCGAGAGCTGAGAGGGATATTGAGGATTGCTTCCTTGTCCATTGTGTAGAAGTGTGTTTCAAGCACGTCGCTGTCCCATGATGAGGTGATGGGGTTGATGAGTTCCGAAACCATCTGCGGTGGGTTTGGCGTTTTGGGGCACACCGGTCGCAGCTTAAAATCTCGCGGTATCCAATTATCCACCCAGATATTGGTGTCTTCACCGGACCCAATGCGTCTCACTAGCCCGAGCTATAATGTGTCTCTGCCTTCCACCAGAGATCACCAGACTTGTGACGGGTTCCTTCCCAGCTCTCCTTCAAGGATCGATGAGGTAGGGTAGTAGACAGCCTTAAGAATCCGGGCGCTCAGGGAGTTTGGTTCCTGGAGGAGACGCCAAGCTTGCCGCGCAAGCAGGGCTAAATTGAAGAGCTCGATGTCGCGGAACCCCATACCTCCCATGAATTTCGGCTGTGTCATGACTTCCCAAGAGACCCAAGCAGGTTTCCTCTCACCATTTTTTGATCCCCACCAAAACTTCCTCAAGATACCATTGATATGTTGACACAAACCTCTGGGTAGCTTGACACAAGCCATAGAGTATGCAAGGATTGCTTGTGCAACGGATTTGATGAGCACTTCCTTTCCTCCAAGAGAAAGCGCCTTCTCCATCCAGCCTTGCACTTGTTTCCAAATCCTGTCCTTAAGATACTTAAAGGACCCCTCCTTGGCTCTGCCCACATCGGCAGGAAGGTCAAGCTATTTTTCAGACAATTTCTCATTCTGAACTTCAAGTATTTGCTTGACCTCTTGTCTGATGGTTTCCGAGCAGCCCTTACTAAAAAATATGGAGGATTTCTCCTTGTTGACATGTTGCCCTGAAACCACACGATATTTTTGGAGAAGGGTATCCACTCTATTTGCCATCTTCGGTGTAGCGTTAAAGAATAGAAGGCCGTCATCCACAAAAAGTAAATGGTTTACCTGGGGTGCGCCATCTGCCACCGTGATACCATTGACAATCTCATATGGGCTTGTGGATTTCAAGAGGCAGGAAAGCCCTTCAACAGCTAGTAAAAATAAGTATGGAGATATAGGACAGCCTTGCCTGAGCCCTCGAGAGGGTCTAAATTCCTCTTGCTTGCCTCCATTAAAGATGACCGAAAAAGAAACCGATGTGACACACCTCATCATTGTTTGTGTAAAACGTGGGCTGATCCCTACTTTGAGCATAACTCTCTCCAGATAGTTCCATTCGAGCCTACCATAGGCCTTCATCATATCAAGTTTTAATGCACAAAACCTGTTACCCTTCAACTTCCTTGTTTTCATATAGTGGAGGCATTCATACGCTGATATGAAGTTGTCCGTATAATAAGGCGCCCTAGTACAAATGCTGACTGTTCTTCGGAGATGATGTGGGGGATAATAAGCTTAAGCCGATTAGCCAACGCCTTTGATGCAATCTTGTAGATCACATTGCAGAGGCTTATCGGTCGAAACTGTGCTAAATTGGTTGGACTAGCAATCTTGGGAATTAAAACAATGAACGTTTTGTTGATCTCCTCCGGGGAATCCTCTCCATTAAGAACTCGAAGCACCATAGCAGTAACCTCATCACCACACAACTCCCAGTGCCGTTGGAAAAAGTGTGCAGGCAAACCGTCAGGCCCTGGGGCCTTTGTCGGGAACATTTGAAACAAAGCCGCTTTCACCTCGGCATTGTTGTACGGTGCATTAAGTGAGGCATTCATGGAAGCGTCTACCCTTGGTGGAATGTGAGAAAGGACTTCCTCGATACCCACCATACTTTCTGAGGCATACAGGTTGTTGTAGAAGGATGTAGCCATGTCCGCCATCTCGTGCTCGTCCATACAGGTGGTTCCATCCGTCCGTTGCAGCTCAACAATGCGGTTCTTGGCCTTCAGAGCACTTGCTTTGCGATGGAAAATTTTGGTGTTACTGTCACCTTCCGCAAGCCACTGAATTCGCGCTCTCTGTCGCCACATGATCTCTTCCCGTAGACAAAGTTCCACCTGTTGGAAATATGCCCTAGAGGCAATAATAAAATGGTTATTATTATATTTCCTTGTTCATGATAATTGTCTATTGTTCATGCTATAATTGTGTTATCCAGAAATCGTAATACATGTGTGAATACATAGACCACAACATGTCCCTAGTGAGCCTCTAGTTGACTAGCTCGTTGATCAATAGATGGTTACGGTTTCCTGACCATGGACATTGGATGTTGTTGATAACGGGATCACATCATCGGGAGAATGATGTGATGGACAAGACCCAATCCTAAGCATAGCACAAGATCATGTAGTTTGTCTGCTAAAGCTTTTCTAATGTCAAGTATCATTTCCTTAGACCATGAGATTGTTCAACTCCAGGATATCGTAGGAATGCTTTGGGTGTGCCAAACGTCACAATGTAACTGGGTGGCTATAAAGGCACACTACAGGTATCTCCGAAAGTGTCTGTTGAGTTGGCACGAATCGAGACTGGGATTTGTCACTCCATGTGACGGAGAGGTATCTCTGGGCCCACTCGGTAAGACATCATCATAAAGAGCTCAATGTGATCAAGGAGTTGATCACGGGATGATGTATTACGGAATGAGTAAAGAGACTTGCCGGTAACAAGATTGGACAAGGTATAGGGATACCGACGATCGAATCTCGTGCAAGTATCATACCGGTAGACAAAGGGAATTGTATACAGGATTGATCGAATCCCCGACATCGTGGTTCATCCGATGAGATCATCATGGAACATGTGGGAGCCAACATGGGTATCGAGATCCTGTTGTTGGTTATTGTCCATAGAGATGTCTCGGTCATGTCTGCATGATTCCCGAACCCGTAGGGTCTACACACTTAAGGTTCGATGACACTAGAGTTGTTATGGGAAATAGTATGCAGTTACCGAATGTTGTTCGGAGTCCCGGATGAGATCCTGGACATCACGAGGAGTTCCGGAATGGTCCGGAGGTGAATATTTATATATGGGAAGTCATCATACGGTCACCGGAAGTGTTCAGGGGTTTATCGGTATTATACCGGGACCACCGAAGGGGTTCCGGAGGTCCACCGGGAGGGTCCACGTGCCCCGGAGGGCCCTATGGGATGTATGTGGAAGGGAACCAGCCCCTAAGTGGGCTGGGCGCCACCCCCCTAGGGCCCATGCACCTAGGGTTGGGGGGGGGGAACCCTAAAGGTGGCGCCCCCTTGGCTTGGGGGGCAAGCCCCCTCCCCTTGGCCGCCCCCCCTCTAGATCTCATCTAGAGGGGCCGGCCCCCTTCCCCCTTCACCCTATAAATAGAGGGGTGGAGGGAGGGCAGCAACACCACTTCCAAGGCGCAGCCCTCCCGCTCCCAACACCTCCTCCTCCTCCGTTGAGCTTGGCGAAGCCCTGCCGGAAAACTGCGAGCTCCACCAGCACGCCGTCGTGCTGCCGGAGTTCTTCCCCAACTTCTCCTTCCCCCTTGCTGGATCAAGAAGGAGGAGACGTCCCCGGGCTGTACGTGTGTTGAACGCGGAGGCGCCGTTGTTCGGCGCTTAGATCGGAATCAACCGCGATCTGAATCGCTGCGAGTACGACTCCTTCATCCGCGTTCTTGTAACGCTTCCGTTTCGCGATCTTCAAGGGTATGAAGATACACTCCCCTCTCTCTTGTTGCTAGTCTCTCCATAGATTGATCTTGGTGATGCTTAGAAAAAATTTAATTTTTGCAACGATCCCCAACAGTGGCATCATGAGCTAGGTCTATGCATAGTTTCTATGCACGAGTAGAACACAAGTTGTTGTGGGCGTTGATTTTGTCAATTTACTTGCCGTTACTACTCTTATCTTGATTCGGCGGCATCGTGGGATGAAGCGTCCCGGACCGACCTTACACGTACGCTTACGTGAGACAGGTTCCACCGACTGACATGCACTAGTTGCATAAGGTGGCTAGCGGGTGTCTGTCTCTCCCACTTTAGTCGGATCGGGTTCGATGAAAAAGGTCCTTATGAAGGGTAAATAGAAATTGGCATATCACGTTGTGGTTTTGCGTAGGTAAGAAATGTTCTTGCTAGAAACCCATAGCAGCCACGTAAAAACATGCAACAACAATTAGAGGACGTCTAACTTGTTTTTGCAGGGTATGCTATGTGATGTGATATGGCCAAAAGAATGTGATGAATTATATATGTGATGTATGAGATTGATCATGTTCTTGTAATAGGAATCACGACTTGCATGTCGATGAGTATGACAACCGGCAGGAGCCATAGGAGTTATCTAAATTATTTATGACCTGCGTGTCACTGAAAATGTCTTGTAATTACTTTACTTTATTGCTAACTGTTAGCCATAGTAGTAGAAGTAATAGTTGACGAGACAACTTCATGAAGACATGATGATGGAGATCATGGTGTCATGTCGGTGACGATGATGATCATGGCGCCCCGAAGATGGAGATCAAAAGGAGCAAAATGATATTGGCCATATCATGTCACTATTTGATTGCATGTGATGTTTATCATGTTTTACATCTTATTTGCTTAGAACGATGGTAGCATAAATAAGATGATCCCTCGCAATAATTTCAAGAAAGTGTTCCCCCTAACTGTGCACCATTGCTAAGGTCTGTTGTTCCGAAGCACCACGTGATGATTGGGTGTGATAGGTTCTAACGTTTGCATACAACGGGTGTAAGCCAGATTTACACACGCAATACACTTAGGTTGACTTGACGAGCCTAGCATGTACAGACATGGCCTCGGAACACGGAAGACCGAAAGGTCGAACATGAGTCGTATAGAAGATACGATCAACATGAAGATGTTCACCGATGATGACTAGTCCGTCTCACGTGATGATCGGACACAGCCTAGTTGACTGGGATCATGTATCACTTAGATGACTAGAGGGATGTCAATCTGAGTGGGAGTTCATTAAATAATTTGATTAGATGAACTTAATTATCATGAACATAGTCTAAAACTTTGCAATATGTCTTGTAGATCAAATGGCCCACGCTAATGTTGCCCTCAACTTCAACGCGTTCCTAGAGAAAACCAAGCTGAAAGACGATGGCAACAACTACACAGACTGGGTCCGTAATCTGAGGATTATCCTCATAGCTGCCAAGAAAGCATATGTCCTTGAAGCACCGCTAGGTGAAGCACTTGTTTTCCCAACAACTCAAGACGTTATGAACGCCTGGCAGTCGCGTAGTGATGATTACTCCCTGGTTCAGTGCGGCATGCTTTACAGTTTAGAATCGGGGCTCCAAAAGCGTTTTGAGCAGCACGGAGCATATGAGATGTTCCAAGAGCTGAAAATGGTTTTTCCAAGCTCATGCCCGGGTCGAGAGATATGAAGTCTCCGACAAGTTCTACAGTTGTAAGATGGAGGAGAATAGTTCTGTCAGCGAGCACATACTCAAAATGTCGGGGTTGCACAACCGCTTGTCTCAGCTGGGAGTTAATCTCCCGGATGACGCGGTCGTTGACAGAATCCTTTAGTCGCTCCCACCTAGCTACAAGAGTTTTGTGATGAATTTCAATATGCAGGGGATGGAGAAAACCATTCCTGAGGTATATTCAATGCTGAAATCAGCGGAGGTGGAGATAAAAAAGAAACATCAAGTGATGATGGTCAATAAAACCACTAGTTTTAAGAAAGGCAAGGGTAAGAAGAACTTCAAGAAGGACGGCAAGGGAGTTGCCGCGCCTGGTAAGCAAGCTGCCGGGAAGAAGCCAAAGCATGGACCCAAGCCTGAGACTGAGTGCTTTTATTCCAAGGGAAACGGTCACTGGAAGCGGAACTGCCCCAAGTACTTAGCGGATAAGAAGGCCGACAATACCAAAGGTATATATGATATACATGTTATTGATGTGTACCTTACCAGCACTCGTAGTGGCTCCTGGGTATTTGATACCGGTGCAGTTGCTCATATTTGTAACTCAAAACAGGAGCTGCGAAATAAGCGGAGACTGGCGAAGGACGAGGTGACGATGCGCGTCGGGAATGGTTCCAAGGTTGATGTGATCGCCGTCGGCACGCTGCCTCTACATTTACCTACAGGATTAGTTTTAAACCTCAATAATTGTTATTTAGTGCCAGCTTTGAGCATGAACATTGTATCTAGATCTCGTTTAATGCGAGATGGCTACTCATTTAAATCCGAGAATAATGGTTGTTCCATTTATATGAGAGATATGTTTTATGGTCATGCCCCCCTGGTCAATGGTTTATTCTTGTTTAATCTCGAATGTGATGTTACACATGTTCATAGTGTGAATACCAAGAAGTGTAAGGTTGATAATGATAGTCCCACATACTTGTGGCACTGCTGCCTTGGTCACATTGGTTTAAAACGCATGAAGAAATTCCATGCAGATGGACTTTTGGAGTCTCTTGATTATGAATCATTTGACACGTGCGAGCCATGCCTCATGGGAAAAATGACCAAGACTCCGTTCTCCGGAACAATGAAGCGAGCAACCAACTTATTGGAAATCATACATACTGATGTGTGTGGTCCAATGAGCATCGAGGCTCGCGGTGGCTATCGTTATGTTCTCACCCTCACTGATGACTTGAGTAGATATGGGTATGTCTACTTAATGAAACACAAGTCTGAGACCTTTGAAAAGTTCAAGGAATTTCAGAATGAGGTTGAGAATCAACGTGATAGGAAAATAAAGTCCTTACGATCAGATCGTGGGGGAGAATATTTGAGTCACGAATTTGGCACGCACTTAAGGAAATGTGGAATTGTTTCACAACTGACGCCGCCTGGAACACCTCAGCATAATGGTGTGTCCGAACATCGTAACCGCACTCTATTAGATATGGTACGATCTATGATGTCTCTTACCGATCTACCGCTATCATTTTGGGGTTATGCTTTTGTTGGGGAACGTAGTAATTTCAAAAAAATTCCTACGCACACGCAAGATCATGGTGATGCATAGCAGCGAGAGGGGAGAGTGTTTTCCACGTACCCTCGTAGACCATAGGCGGAAGCGTTAGCACAACGCGGTTGATGTAGTCGTACGTCTTCATGATCCGACCGATCAAGTACCGAACGCACGGCACCTCCGAGTTCAGCACACGTTCAGCCCGATGACGTCCCTCTAACTCCGATCCAGCCGAGTGTTGAGGGAGAGTTTCGTCAGCACAACGGCGTGGTGACGATGTTGATGTTCTACCGACGCAGGGCTTTGCCTAAGCACCGCTACAGTATTATCGAGGTGGACTATGGTGGAGGGGGGCACCGCACACGGCTAAGAGACGATCAACTTGATCAACTTCTGTGTCTAGAGGTGCCCCCCTGCCCCTGTATATAAAGGACCAAGGGGGGAGGCGGCTGGCCTAGGAGGAGGGCGCGCCAAGGGGGGAGTCCTACTCCCACCGGGAGTAGGACTCCTCCTTTCCTTGTTGGAGTAGGAGTGAAGGAAAGAGGAGGAGAGGGAGAAGGAAAAGGGGGCTGCACCACCCCTTGTCCAATTCGGACCAGAGGGGGGGTGCAGGCCTCCTTCCTTTTGGCCTATCTCCTCTATTCCCGTATGGCCCAATAAGGCCCATATACTCCCCGGCAAATTCCCGTAACTCTCCCGTACTCCGAAAAACACCCGAATCACTCGGAACCTTTCCGAAGTCCGAATATAGTCGTCCAATATATTGATCTTTACGTATCGACCATTTCGAGACTCCTCGTCATGTCCCCGATCTCATCTGGGACTCCGAACTCCTTCAATACATCAAAACATATAAACTCATAATATAACTGTCATCGTAGCGTTAAGCGTGCGGATCCTACGGGTTCGAGAACTATGTAGACATGACCGATACACGTCTCCGGTCAATAACCAATAGCGGAACCTGGATGCTCATATTGGCTCCTACATATTCTATGAAGATCTTTATCGGTCAGACCGCATAACAACATACATTGTTCCCTTTGTCATCGGTATGTTACTTGCCCGAGATTCGATCGTCGGTATCTCAATACCTAGTTCAATCTCGTTACTGGCAAGTCTCTTTACTCATTCCGTAATACCTCATCCCGCAACTAACTCATTAGTTGCAATGCTTGCAAGGCTTAAGTGATGTGTATTACCGAGTGGGCCCAGAGATACCTCTCCGACAATCGGAGTGACAAATCCTAATCTCGAAATACGCCAACCCAACAAGTACCTTCGGAGACACCTGTAGGGCACCTTTATAATCACCCAGTTATGTTGTGACGTTTGGTAGCACACAAAGTGTTCTTCCGGTAAACGGGAGTTGCATAATCTCATAGTCATAGGAACATGTATAAGTCATGAAGAAAGCAATAGCAACATACTAAACGATCGAGTGCTAAGCTAACGGAATGGGTCAAGTCAATCACATCATTCTCCTAATGATGTGATCCCATTAATCAAATGACAACTCATGTCTATGGTTAGGAAACACAACCATCTTTGATCAACGAGCTAGTCAAGTAGATGCATACTAGTGACACTCTGTTTGTCTATGTATTCACACATGTATTATGTTTCCGGTTAATACGATTCTAGCATGAATAATAAACATTTATCATGATATAAGGAAATAAATAATAACTTTATTATTGCCTCTAGGGCATATTTCCTTCAGTCTCCCACTTGCAATAGAGTCAATAATCTAGTTCACATCGCCATGTGATTTAATACCAATAATTCACATCATCATGTGATTAACACCCATAGTTCACATCGACATGTGACCAATACCCAAAGGATTTACTAGATTCAATAACCTAGTTCACATTGCTATGTGATTAATACCCAAAGAGTACTAAGGTGTGATCATGTTTTGCTTGTGAGAGAAGTTTAGTCAACGGGTCTGCCACATTCAGATCCGTAAGTATTTTGCAAATTTCTATGTCAACAATGCTCTGCACGGAGCTACTCTAGCTAATTGCTCCCACTTTCAATATGTATCCAGATTGTGTCGGGACCCCGATCCTAAGTCACACCGATCTAGTATGTAACACATCATATCACTTTGCGGCCTCACGCACGGTATTCCCACGGGTGCCACCTTACCTGGCCCGAGACCGTTTGCGCCTTTTGGCTCACGTATATGATAGTGTCGCTAGCATCCATATGACAGAGAACCCGGGCCGACATGACTAGTCGTGAACCCAAGGTGGCACCAACTTACGGGGACAGGCATACATGAATCAACATCGAGCATGTCGGTCAGCAGCGTGTGAATCCGGGCTGTAGCACTAGGCTAACAGGACTCCAGGAACCCGGGCTGTAGCAGGCTAGGCAGGACTCCGGATGTCACCGCGTGACATTTCCTCGAAGGGACAGACACAGGAACGAAGTGAATCACATGTCGGCCAGTCAAGTGTTCCGGAGCAGTAGTGCTGGGCTAGCAGGACTTAGGTGAACTGGGCTGTAGCGGACTACTATGGCTCATGGAAGCACAAGACTACATTTCCCCATAAGAGAGGCTACCAGGGATAAACAATTAGGTTGTCGGATCCCAGACATAGCAATACATGTTACACGTACGCATAACATGCAAGTATGTGCTGTACAACATGGCATCACAACATAACTCAAACTCATAGAGATAAAGGCCCGGAAGAGCCACATAGCATTCAATACAAATAGGGGTCTCATGACCCATCATTCAAAGCATACAAGCAACGGAAGCATTACATGTCTGAGTACAGACAACTACAAAAGAAAAAGGCTGAGAAGCCTGACTATCTACAAGACCCTCCCAAGGGTACAAGATCGTAGCTGGGATACAACCTACTCGTCGAAGTCACTAGTGTAACCAACTGCAAAACATAAGTAAGCAAACGTGAGTACGAAGGTACTCAGCAAGTCTTACATCAGAACTATCTACATATGCAACATTATCAACAAAGGGGGTGGTGGAGTCTTAACAGCAGCAAGCCAGCTTTGACTCAGTGGCTAACCTATACTACGAGTATCAGAAACTTCTTTGAGGTGAGGAGACGCACACGAGTCCACATATTCACCATAACAATGCTCCACTATGGATCCGTTCCCGTCTCCCTACGAGAAGGTCGTCCATTACACTCACGCTTATCTTGCGGATTTTAGAGTATCCATTTCAAGTTGTCTATGTACTACATAAGTCCTCAAAGTTTCCATATCCGAGGAAAACGGCTATTCGAATAGATAATGTTGACCCTGCAGGGGTGTACTTCTTCACACACGCTCTCGCCACTTATCGCCCTGTACACGTCATGTACCTCGGCAACCTTCAAGCGGAAACCGGGCGAGGGTGTCGGCCACGACCTGACTAACCACACAAGTCTCTCGTCTAGGTTTATCGCCTATTCGAGTTCCATCCGCAAGGAGTTCCGGCCAAAGTCTCCAGTATGGCCCCAAACGATGTGTGCAGGGTTCCCAAGCCCACCATCCGGGTGCCACTTGGTACACCGTGCCACGGTGCCTAGTCTGTCCCAAGCCCGTCCCGTCAGACACCACCTGGTAGACAAGTAGCACTACCTACAAACGCCGAAAACTAGTTGCAACTCCTGGACAGAGATCAAGTGGATTAATAAGCCGAGAGGGGCCGGATAACCGGAACCCAATGTGTGGTAGTAACTGGACTTGGATAACATACACAGAACTCCGTGCTTAGGGATGGTTCCAATGAGACAACCCGCCATGTACTCCTACATGGCCTCTCATCGCTACCTTTACCAAAACGTGTTCACACACTTAGCCTTTATCGGTAGGACATGTTCACCACTCCGATTCATTCCCGATGAATCAGACCTGACACAACTCTAAGCATAGCTGGCATAAATAAAACAAGCATGGATGAGTAGGCACATCAAGGCTCAAGCAACTCCTACTCATGCTAGTGGGTTTCAACTATTTACTGTGGCAATGACAGGTCATGCAGAGGAATGGGTTCAACTACCGCAGCAGAAAAGTAGCAGTTGAATGATTGTTGTCCTAATGCAGTATAAGGAGCAGGAGTGAGAGAGTGGGATTTATTGAAATGCTCAAGGGGGTTTGCTTGCCTGATAGACGACGAAGGGGCATCGCTCCTCTGACAGGTACTCGGGAACACCTTCCGGAGTGGAACCTATCGAGAAGAAACGGTGTCGGCAATCAATACACAAACAATGCAACAATATGATGCATGAACATGACATGTGCAAATGGTAGTGTTTGGGCTAATGCAAGATGCTACCAAATTGGTTGAAGCCCATTTGAATCAAAGATTCAAATGCAAATTCAAAATGAAGCATTTAAAATGCCCATATTATGTTTTCACTTATACAACATGTATAAGTTGGTTTTTCATGCATGTAAGTAGAATAAATGGATTCCTTGCATTTTTTGATCATTTTTCATATATAAATTATTTCATTCTGAGCTACAGTTGAATTATTATGATTTTTTGAAGTTTAAGCAATATTCTGGAATTTCCTGAGTTAAAATAATTCCAGAAATCGTTTATTGCGTCAGCTTGAGGTCAGCACTGCGTCAGCAGGTCAACTGGGTTGACCCAGGTCAAACCTGACGTGCGGGGTCCACACGTCAGTGACACAGGGACTAATCCCGGTCAAACCTAGCGCTGACTGGGGTTTGACCAGTGGTAGGGCCCGCTGTTAGGAGCTTTAGTTAGGCTAATCATAGCAATTAGACTAATCTAATCCGTCCATGTCACCGGATTAACTCCGGCGTTAACCGGAGTACGGCAGCGATGCCCGTCTGGCCGTTTCCGGCGGCTAGAGCTTGCACGGGTGGGTGCGTTGGAGAGCTGCTGTTGCGGTGCTTCGAACGATGGTAGTGGCTGGTGCTTGGGTGTGCTGTGGCGTCAACGGCGGCGAGCGAGGCGGCGACCGGAGTTCGGCCGGGTGCGGGGACGCAGCTGCAGCGCTCGAGAGAGCGAGTTGGGGTGCGGGTTGGGTTCCTAGCAAGGTCTAGAGCACGTCCATGTGCCTAGGAGCGATGAACACGGCCTCTGGCCACGGCGGCGAGGAGCTCAGGCGGCGGCGCAAATCGGTCACCGGCGGAATGGTGGCCATGGCGAGAAAAGGAGCATGGGAGCAAGGGGAGAGGAGGCAGGGGCTCACGACGAGTCGGTTGGAGCAGACGGCGAGCTCGGGGGAGGTCGTATGGCGACGAATTTGATGGCGGCGATCCGCGGCACCGACGAGGAAGACGACGTCGAGGGCAGCTCTGCAGGGCGTCCCGGCTTGCGTGAGTCATCAGAGAGGTCGAGGACGGCAGCGCGGAGCTAATGGGCTTGTCAGAGAGGCGAGGAAGTGGTGGTGGGCACGGCAACGGTGTGTGGCGGCGAGGGCAGCGCTCGGGCGCGGTGAGAGAGAGTGAGGGAGAGGAGGGGGAAGAACGAGAGAGAGTGAGAGAGAGACCAGGGAGATGCGTGGCGACGCGAGGGAGGTCCAGGCAGGCAGGGAGAGAGGAGGTGGCCACAGCGCGTGCACGCGCGCGCGGAACACACGCCCTCCTGCCTACTGGCAGGAGGTTGAAGATGGTGCGATGGCTGGGCTGGGCCAGCTACAGTGCTGGGCCGGCTGGGGGTGCCAGGTAATCCAGGTAAGTTTTCCCTTTTTTTGTTTTGTTTTCTATTTTTGACATTTGTTTTTGATTTAAAATAAATACTAGCACAATTCTAAAAATGTTGGGATTCCTTGTGACCACTAGTTATAATATACCAGAGGCCCTCACCAATTTCCAACATTTTTGGAGCCTTTTAAAATATTTATATGATTTAAACAGCTCCAACTCAAATACATATGGGTTCATTCAAAAATCCAAAATGTTTAGCAAAAATGTGCATCACCTCTGGTTGTTGTTTACAACATTTTCCAAAGACCATGAACATTTTTGAAGAGCATTTTGGGTTTATTGAAATTCCATTTTTAATTTGAACCTATTTGAATTTGCTTTGGTGCTAGGGTTTGAAACATTCCCCATTTCAAATTCATTTGAAACTTAAACATGATGCACAAAGCAAGCCTAGATCATACCAGAACTAGGGATGTGACAATTGAGAGTTTGAGTCATCTGGATCAGTGTCAAAACTTGCATCGACGTAACCCTTTACGACGAACCTTTTGTCACCTCCATAATCGAGAAACATATCCTTATTCCACTAAGGAAATTTTTGACCAATGTCCAGTGATCTACTCCTAGATCACTATTGTACTCTCTTGTCAAACTCATGGTAGGGTATATAATAGGTCTGGTACACCGCATGGCATACTTTATAGAACCTATGGTTGAGGCATAGGGAGTGACTTTCATTCTCTCTCTATCTTCTGCCGTGGTCGGGTTTTGAGTCTTACTCAACTTCACACCTTGTAACACAGGCAAGAACTCCTTCTTTAACTGTTCCATTTTGAACTACTTCAAAATCTTGTCAAGGTATGTACTCATTGAAAAAACTTATCAAGCGTCTTGATCTATCTCTATAGATCTTGATGCTCAATATGTAAGCAGCTTCACCGAGGTCTTTCTTTGAAAAACTCCTCTCAAACACTCCTTTATGCTTTGCAGAATAATTCGACATTATTTCTGATCAACAATATGTCATTCACATATACTTATCAGAAATGCTATAGTGCTCCCACTCACTTTCTTGTAAATACAGACTTCACCGCAAGTCTGTATAAAACTATGGCCCTGTTTGGTTCAACTTTTATCGACGGATTCCGATACCGCATAGCAGAATCTGAACCAAAGGACGAACCCAGCAGAATCCGATTCCAGAAATTCGCTGCCAAAATCTGAACCAAAAGCGGAAGCAGCTCAGGACGTGCTTTCCAAAATCTGATTCCGCTGTGGGACAAAATCTGAAAAGGATGTATCAGCTGGTTTGCCAAATGACCTGCATCTTTTTCACATCAGATTTTTCACAGCTGTTATTCCACAGCAGATTTTTCACAGCTGCTTTTAGAAATCCACAGCCGAACCAAACATGGCCTATATGCTTTGATCAACTTATCAAAGCATATATTCCAACTCCGAGATGCTTGCACCAGTCTATAGATGGATCGCTGGAGCTTGCATATTTTGTTAGCACCTTTAGGATTGACAAAACCATCTGGTTGCATCATATACAACTCTTCTTTAATAAATCCATTAAGGAATGCAGTTTTGTTTATCCATTTGCCAGATTTCATAAAATGCGGCAATTGTTAACATGATTCGGACAGACTTAAGCATAGATACGAGTGAGAAACTCTCATCGTAGTCAACACCTTGAACTTGTCGAAAACCTTTTTGTGACAATTCTAGCTTTGTAGATAGTAACACTACTATCAGCGTCCGTCTTCCTCTTGAAGATCCATTTAATCTCAATGGCTCGCCGATCAATGGGCAAGTCAATCAAAGTCCATACTTTGTTCTCATACATGGATCTCATCTCAGATTTCATGGCCTTAAGCCATTTCGCGGAATCTGGGCTTATCATCGCTTCCTCATAGTTCGTAGGTTCGTCATGGTCAAGTAACATGACCTCTAGAACAGGATTATCGTACCACACTGGTGCGGATCTCACTCTGGTTTACCTACAAGGTTCGGTAGTAACTTGATCTGAAGTTACATGATCATCATCATTAGCTTCCTCACTAATTGGTGTAGGAGTCACAGGAACAGATTTCTGTGATGAACTACTTTCCAATAAGGGAGTAGGTACAGTTACCTCATCAAGTTCTACTTTCCTCCCACTCACTTCTTTCGAGAGAAACTTCTTCTCTAGAAAGAATCCATTCTTAGCAACGAATGTCTTGCCTTCGGATCTGTGATAGAAGGTGTACCCAACTGTCTCCTTTGGGTATCCTATGAAGACGCACTTCTCCGACTTGGGTTTGAGCTTTACCAAGATGAAACTTTTTCACATAAGCATCGCAACTCCAAACTTTAATAAACGACAACTTTGGTTTCTTACCAAACCATAGTTCATACTGTGTCGTCTCAACGGATTTCGATGGTGCCCTATTTAACGTGAATGCGGCTGTCTCTAATGCATAACCCCAAAACGATAGTGGTAAATCGGTAAGAGACATCATAGATCGCACCATATCTAATAAAGTACGGTTACGACGTTCGGATACACCATTACACTATGGTGTTCCAGGTGGAGTGAGTAGTGAAACTATTTCACATTGTTTTAACTAAAGGCCAAACTCGTAACTCAAATATTCTCCTCTATGATCAGATCGTAGAAACTTTATTTTCTTGTTACGATGATTTTCCACTTCACTCTGAAATTATATGAACTTTTCAAATATTTCAGACTTTTGTTTCATCAAGTAGATATACTCATATCTGCTCAAATCATCTGTGAAGATTAGAAAATAATGATACCTGCCGTGAGCTTCAATATTCATCGGACCACATACATCAGTATGTATGATTTCCAACAAATCTGTTGCTCGCTCCATTGTTCCAGAGAACGAAGTCTTAGTCATCTTGCCCATGAGGCATGGTTCGCAAGCATCAATTGATTCATAATCAAGTGATTCCAAAAGCCCATCAGCATGGATTTTCTTCATGCGCTTTACACCAATATGACCTAAATGGCAGTGCCACAAATAAGTTGCACTATCATATTAACTTTGCATCTTTTTGTCTTGAATATTATGAATATGTGTATCACTATGATCGAGATCCAACAAACCATTTTTGTTGGTGTGTATGAACATCGAAGGTTCTATTCATGTAAACAGAACAACAATTGTTCTCTAACTTAAATGAATAACCGTATTGCAATAAACATGATCAAATCATATTTATGCTCAACGTAAACACCAAATAACACTTATTTAGGTTCAACACTAATCCCAAAAGTATAGGGAGTGTGCGATGATGATCATATCAATCTTGGAACCAATTCCAACACACATCGTCACTTCACCCTTAACTAGTCTTTGTTCATTCTGTAACTCCTGTTTCGAGTTGCTAATTTTAGCAACCGAACAAGTATCAAATACTCAGGGGCTACTATAAACACTAGTAAGGCACACATCAATAACCTGTATATCAAATATACCCTTTGTTCACTTTTCCATCTTTCTTATCCACCAAATATTCAGGGAATTTCCGCTTCCAGTGATCATTTCCTTTGCAGTAGAAGCACTCAGTTTCAGGCTTTGGTCCAGCTTTGGGCTTCTTCACGGGAGTTACAACTTGCTTGTCATTCTACTTGAAGTTCCCTTTCTTTCCCTTTGCCCTTTTCTTGAAACTAGTGTTCTTGTCAATCATCAACACTTGATGCTCTTTCTTGATTTCTACCTTCGTCGATTTCAACATCACAAAGAGCTCGGGAATCGTTTTCGTCATCCCTTGCATACTATAGTTCATCACGAAGTTCTAGTAACTTGGTGATGGTGACTAGAGAACTCTGTCAATCACTATCTTATCTGTAAGATTAACTCCCACTTGATTCAAGTGATTGTAGTACCCAGACAATCTGAGCATATGCTCACTGCTTGAGCTATTCTCCTCCATCTTTTAGCTATAGAACTTGTTGGAGACTTCATATCTCTCAACTCGGGTATTTGCTTAACTTCAACTCCTAGAACATCTCATATGGTCCATGACGTTCAAAACGTCTTTGAAGTCCCGATTCTAAGCCGTTAAGAATGGTGCACTAAACTATCAAGTAGTCATCATATTGAGCTAGCCAAACGTTCATAACGTCTGCATCTGCTCCTGCAATAGGTCTGTCACCTAGCGGTGCATCAAGGACATAATTCTTCTGTGCAGCAATGAGGTTAATCCCCAGATCACGGATCCAATCCGCATCATTGCTACTAACATTTTTAAACATAGTTTTCTCTAGGAATATAAAAAAAATTAAACGGGGAGCAATATAGCGAGCAATTGATCTACAACATAGATATGCTAATACTACCATGACTAAGTTCATGATAAATTAAAGTTCAATTAATCATATTACTTAAGAACTCCCACTTAGATAGACATCCCTCTAATCCTCTAAGTGATCATGTGATCCAAATCAACTAAACCATGTCCGATCATCACGTGAGATGGAGTAGTTTCAATGGTGAACATCACTATGTTGATCATATGTACTATATGATTCACGCTCGACCTTTCGGTCTCCGTGTTCCGAGGCCATATCTGTTATATGCTAGGCTCGTCAAGTTTAACCTGAGTATTCCGCGTGTGCAACTATTTTGCACCCGTTGTATTTGAACGTAGAGCCTATCACACCCGATCATCACGTGGTGTCTCGGCACGAAGAACTTTCGCAATGGTGCATACTCAGGGAGAACACTTATACTTTGATAATTTAGTGAGGGATCAACTTATAATGCTACCGTCAATCAAAGCAAGATAAGATGCATAAAAGATAAACATCACATGCAATCAATATAAGTGATATGATATGGCCATCATCATCTTGTGCTTGTGATCTCCATCTCCGAAGCACCACCATGATCACCATCGTCACCGGCGCGACACCTTGATCTCCATCGTAGCATCATTGTCGTTTCGCCAATCTTATGCTTCTACGACTATCGCTACCGCTTAGTGATAAAGTAAAGCATTACAGGGCGATTGCATTGCATACAATAAAGCGACAACCATATGGCTCCTGCCAGTTGCCGATAACTCGGTTAAAAACATGATTATCTCATACAATAAAATTTAGCATCATGTCTTGACCATATCACATCACAACATGCCCTGCAAAAACAAGTTAGACGTCCTCTACTTTGTTGTTGCAAGTTTTACGTGGCTGCTACAGGCTTAGCAAGAACCGTTCTTACCTACGCATCAAAACCACAACGATAGTTTGTCAAGTTGGTGTTGTTTTAACCTTCGCAAGGACCGGGCGTAGCCACACTCGGTTCAACTAAAGTTGGAGAAACTGACACCCGCCAGCCACCTGTGTGCAAAGCACGTCGGTAGAACCAGTCTCGCGTAAGCGTACGCGTAATGTCGGTCCGGGCCGCTACATCCAACAATACCGCCGAACCAAAGTGTGACATGCTGGTAAGCAGTATGACCTATATCGCCCACAACTCACTTGTGTTCTACTCGTGCATATTACATCAACGCATAAAACCTGGCTCTGATGCCACTGTTGGGGAACGTAGTAATTTCAACAATTTTCCTACGCACACGCAAGATCATGGTGATGCATAGCAACGAGAGGGGAGAGTGTTGTCCACATACCCTCATAGACCATAAGCGGAAGCGTTAGCACAACGCGGTTGATGTAGTCGTACGTCTTCACGATCCGACCGAGCAAGTACCGAATGCACGGCACCTCCGAGTTCAGCACAAGTTCAGCCCGATGACGTCCCTCTAACTCTGATCCAGCCGAGTGTTGAGGGAGAGTTTCGTCAGCACGACGGCGTGGTGACGATGTTGATGTTCTATCGACGCAGGGCTTCGCCTAAGCACCACTACAGTATTATCAGGTGGACTATGGTGGAGGGGGGCACCGCACACGGCTAAGAGACGATCGACTTGATCAACTTCTGTGTCTAGAGGTGCCCCTCTGCCCCTGTATATAAAGGAGCAAGGGGGGAGGCGGCCGGCCTAGGAGGAGGGCGCGCCAAGGGGGGAGTCCTACTCCCACCGGGAGTAGGACTCCTCCTTTCCTTGTTGGAGTAGGAGTGAAGGAAAGAGGAGGAGAGGGAGAAGGAAAAGGGGGCTGCACCCCTTGTCCAATTCGGACCAGAGGGGGGGGGTGCGCAGGCCTCCTTCCTTTTGGCCTATCTCCTCTATTCCTGTATAGCCCAATAAGGCCCATATACTCCCCGGCGAATTCCCGTAACTCTCCGGTACTCCGAAAAATACCCGAATCACTCGGAACCTTTCCGAAGTCCGAATATAGTCGTCCAATATATCGATCTTTACGTCTCGACCATTTCGAGACTCCTCGTCATGTCCCTGATCTCATCCGGGACTCCGAACTCCTTCGGTACATCAAAACATATAAACTCATAATATAACTGTCATCGTAGCGTTAAGCGTGCGGACCCTATGGGTTCGAGAACTATGTAGACATGACCGAGACACGTCTCCGGTCAATAACCAATAGCGGAACCTGGATGCTCATATTGGCTCCTACATATTCTACGAAGATCTTTACCGGTCAGACCGCATAACAACATACGTTGTTCCCTTTGTCATCGGTATGTTACTTGCCCAAGATTCGATTGTCGGTATCTCAATACCTAGTTCAATCTCATTACCGGCAAGTCTCTTTACTCGTTCCATAATACCTCATCCCGCAACTAACTCATTAGTTGCAATGCTTGCAAGGCTTAAGTGATGTGTATTATCGAGTGGGCCCAGAGATACCTCTCCGACAATCGGAGTGACCAATCCTAATCTCAAAATATGCCAACCCAACAAGTACCTTCGGAGACACCTGTAGAGCACCTTTATAATCACCCAGTTACGTTGTGACATTTGGAACATGTGTTCTTCCGGTAAACGGGAGTTGCATAATCTCATAGTCATAGGAACATGTGTAAGTCATGAAGAAAGCAATAGCAACATACTAAACGATCGAGTGCTAAGCTAACGGAATGGGTCAAGTCAATCACATCATTCTCCTAATGATGTGATCCCGTTAATCAAATGACAACTCATGTCTATGGTTAGGAAACATAACCATCTTTGATCAACGAGCTAGTCAAGTAGAGGCATACTAGTGACACTCTGTTTGTCTATGTATTCACACATGTATTATGTTTCCGGTTAATACAATTCTAGCATGAATAATAAACATTTATCATGATATAAGGAAATAAACAATAACTTTATTATTGCCTCTAGGGCATATTTCCTTCAGCTTTAGAGACTGCCGCATTCACTTTAAATAGGGCTCCGTCGAAATCCGTTGAGACGACACAGTATGAATTATGGTTTGGAAAGAAACCTAAGCTGTCATTTCTGAAAGTTTGGGGATGTGATGCTTATGTCAAGAAACTTCAACCTGAAAAGCTCGAACCCAAGTCAGAAAAAATGCGTCTTCATAGGATACCCTAAGGAAACTATTGGGTATACCTTCTACCTCAGATCCGAAGGCAAGATCTTTGTTGCCAAGAATGGATCCTTTCTAGAGAAAGAGTTTCTCTCGAAAGAAGTAAGTGGGAGGAAAGTAGAACTTGATGAAGTACTGCCTCTTGAACCGGAAAGTAGCACAACTCAAGAAAATGTTTCTGTGGTACCTGCACCGACTAGAGAGGAAGTTAATGATGATGATCAAGGAACTTCGGATCAAGTTACTACTAAACTTCGTAGGTCCACAAGGACACGTTCCACACCAGAATGGTATGGCAACCCTGTCCTAGAAATAATGTTGTTAGAAAACGGTGAACCTTCGAACTATGAAGAAGCGATGGCGGGCCCAGATTCCAGCAAATGGCTTGAAGCCATGAAATCCGAGATAGGATCCATGTATGAAAACAAAGTATGGACTTTGATAGACTTGCCCGATGATCGGCGAGCCATAGAAAATAAATGGATCTTTAAGAAGAAGACGGACGCAGATGGCAATGTGACCATCTATAAAGCTCGGCTTGTCGCTAAGGGTTATCGACAAGTTCAAGGGATTGACTACGATGAGACCTTCTCACCCGTAGCGAAGCTGAAGTCTGTCTGAATCATGTTAGCAATTGCCGCAATCTATGATTATGAGATATGGCAAATGGACGTCAAAACGGCATTCCTTAATGGTTTCCTTAAGGAAGAATTGTATATGATGCAGCCAGAAGGTTTTGTCGATCCTAAGAATGCTGACAAGGTATGCAAGCTCCAGCGCTCAATCTATGGGCTGGTGCAAGCATCTCGGAGTTGGAACATTTGCTTTGATGAGATGATCAAAGCGTTTGGGTTTACGTAGATTGATGGAGAAGCCTGTGTTTACAAGAAAGTGAGTGGGAGCTCTGTAGCATTTCTCATATTATATGTGGATGACATACTATTGATGGGAAATGATATAGAACTCTTGGAAAGCATAAAGGCCTACTTGAATAAGTGTTTTTCAATGAAGGAGCTTGGAGAAGCTGCTTATATATTAGGCATCAAGATCTATAGAGATAGATTGAGATGCCTCATTGGTCTTTCACAAAGCACGTACCTTGACAAGATATTGAAGAAGTTCAATATGGATCAGTCCAAGAAGGGGTTCTTGTCTGTATTGCAAGGTGTGAGATTGAGCACAGCTCAATTCCCGACCACGGCAGAAGATAGAGAAAATATGAGTGTCATCCCCTATGCCTCGACCATAGGGTCTATTATGTATGCCATGCTGTGTACCAGACCTGATGTAAACCTTGCCGTAAGTTCGGTAGGAAGGTACCAAAGTAATCCCGGCATGGAACACTGGACAACGGTCAAGAATATCCTAAAGTACTTGAAAAGGACTAACGATATGTTTCTCGTTTATGGAGGTGACGAAGAGCTCGTCGTAAAGGGTTACGTGATACGTCCATTTTGCATCATGCTTTTATATTGATATTTATTGCATTATGGGTTGTTATTACACATTATGTCACAATACTTATGCATATTCTCTCTTATTTTATAAGGTTTGCATAAAGAGGGAGAATGCCGGCAGCTGGGATTCTGGGCTGGAAAAGGAGCAAATATTAGAGACCTATTCTGCACAGCTCCAAAAGTCTTGAAACTTCACAGAAGACGTTTTCAGAATATATAAAAAATACTCAGCGGAAGAAGTTCACCAAGGGGTCCACACCCTGCCCACGAGGGTGGGGGGCACGCCCTACCCCCTGGGCGCGCCCCCTACCTCGTGGGCCCCCTGGTGGCCCCCCGGTGGCCATCTTCTGCTATATGAAGTCTTTCGATGAGAAAAAAAAATCACAAGCCATCTTCTCGGACGAAACTCCGCCGCCACGAGGCGGAACCTTGGCGGAACCAATCTAGGGCTCTGGCGGAGCTGTTCTGTCGGGGAAACTTCCCTCTGGGAGGGGGAAATCATCGACATCGTCATCACCAACGCTCCTCTCATCGGGAGAGGGCAATCTCCATCAACATCTTCATCAGCACCATCTCCTCTCAAAACCCTAGTTCATCTCTTGTATCCAATTCTTATCTCCAAGTCCGGGATTGATGCTAGTAGGTTGCTAGTAGTTTTAATTACTCCTTGTAGTTGATGCTAGTTGGTTTATTTGGTGGAAGATCATATGTTCAGATCCTATATGCATATTAATACCCCTCTGATTATGAACATTAATATGCTTTGTGAGTAATTACGTTTGTTCCTGAGGACATGGGAGAAGTCTTGCTATTAGTAGTCATGTGAATTTGGTATTCGTTCAATATTTTGATGAGATGTATGTTGTCTCTCCTCTAGTGGTGTTATGTGAACGTCGACTACATGACACTTCACCATTATTTGGGCCTATAGGAAGGCATTGGGAAGTAATAAGTAGATGATGGGTTGCTAGAGTGACAGAAGCTTAAACCCTAGTTTATGTGTTGCTTCGTAAGGGGCTGATTTGGATCCATATGTTTCATGCTATGGTTAGGTTTACCTTAATACTTTTGTTGTAGTTGTGGATGCTTGCAATAGAGGTTAATCATAGGTGGGATGCTTGTCCAAGTAAGGACAGTACCCAAGCACCGGTCCACCCACATACCAAATTATCAAAGTACCGAACGCGAATCATATGAGCGTGATGAAAACTAGCTTGACGATATTCCCATGTGTCCTCGGGAGCGCTTTATATCTTATAAGAGTTTGTCCAGGCTTGTCCTTTGCTACAAAAAGGATTGGGCCACCTTGCTGCACCTTATTTACTTTTATTACTTGTTGCTCGTTACAAATTATCTTATCACAAAACTATCTGTTACCAGTATCACTTATTTCAGTACTTGCAGAGAATACCTTGCTGGAAATCGCTTATCATTTCCTTCTGCTCCTCGTTGGGTTCGACACTCTTACTTATCGAAAGGACTACGATAGATCCCATATACTTGTAGGTCATGAAGACTCTTTTCTGGCGCTGTTGCCGGGGAGTGAAGCACATTTGGTAGGTGGAATTTGGTAAGGAAAAATTTATATAGTGTGCTGAAATTTACTGTCACTTGTTACTATGGAAAGTAATCCTCTGAGGGGTTTGTTCGGGGTATCTTCACCCCGACCAATAGAGCAAAGAGTTGCTCCTCAACCTACTGAACCTACTGAAAATGAAAATGTCTGCTTTGAAATTCCTTCGGGTATGATAGAAAAACTGCTAGCTAATCCTTTTGTAGGAGATGGAACAAAGCATCCTGATGAGCATCTAATATATGTGGATGAAGTTTGTGGATTATTTAAGCTTGCAGGTGTACCCGGAGATGTTGTTAAGAAGAAGTTCTTCCCTTTATCTTTGAAGGGAGATGCATCGACATAGTATAGGCTATGTGATGAAATGGGGTCATGGAACTACCAACGATTGAAATTGGAATTTCATCAGAAGTTTTATCCTATGCATCTTGTTCATCGTGATCGCAATTATGAATATAATTTTTGGCCTCGCGAAGGAGAAAGCATCGCTCAAGCTTGGGGGAGGCTTAAATCAATGTTACATTCATGCCCCAATCATGAGCTCTCAAGAGAAATGATTATTCAAAAAATTTATGCTCGGCTTTCTGATAGCAATCGCACCATGCTTGATACTTCTTGTGCTGGCTCTTTTATGATGAAGACTATTGAATTCAAATGGGATTTATTGGAAAGAATTAAACGCAACTCTGAAGATTGGGACCTCGACAAAGGTAAGGAGTCGGGTATGACACCTAGGTTTGATTGTGTTAAATCTTTTATGGATACCGATGTTTTCCGTAAATTTAGCACTAAATATGGACTTGACTCTGAGATAGTAGCTTATTTATGTGAATCTTTTGCTACTTATGTTGATCTCCCCAAGGAGAAGTGGTTTAAATATCACCCTCCCATAGAAGTAAAAGTAGTTGCACCTATTAAAGTTGAAGAAAAGACTATCACTTATAATGATCCTATTGTTCCTACTTCCTATGTTGAGAAACCACCTTTCCCTGTCAGGATAAAGGATCATGCTAAAGCTTCAATTGTGGTTCGTAGAAGCAATATTAAAACTTATGCACCTCCTGAGCAAATTAAAGTTGATACCTAATACTGCTATTGTTAAAGATCTCTTGTCTGATAATATTGATGGGCATGTTATTTATTTCTGTGATGAAACTGCTAGAATTGCTAAACCTTGTGCTAAAGATAAACCTAGACCTGTGGTAGGCATGCATGTTATTTCTGTTAAAATAGGAGATCATTGTTATCATGGCTTATGTGATATGGGTGCCAGTGCTAGTGCAATACCTATTAGCCTATATAGATAAATCATGCATGATATTGCACCTGTTGAGTTAGAAGATATTGATGTCACAATTAAACTTGCCAATAGAGATACTATTTCACCAATGGGAATTGTTAGAGATGTTGAAGTCTTGTGTGGGAAAACTAAATATCCTGCTGATTTTCTTGTTCTTGGTTCCCCACAAGATAGCTTTTGTCCCATTATATTTGGTAGACCCTTCTTGGACACTGTTAATGCTACCATAGATTGCAAAAGGGATGTTGTTACTATCAGTTTAGATGATATGTCTCATGAATTTAATTTCTCTAAATTTAGTAGACAACACCGTGAAGAAGAATTACCTAGTAAGGATGAAATTATTGGTCTTGCTTCTATTGTCGTACCTCCTAGTGATCCTTTAGAACAATATTTGCTAGACCATGAAAATGATATGTTTATGAATGAAAGAAGGGAAATAGATGAAGTATTCTTTAAACAGGAACTTATTCTGAAACACAATTTGCCTGTTGAAATCCTAGGGGATCCTCCTCCACCCAAGGGTGATCCCGTGTTTGAGCTTAAACCGTTGCCTGATACTCTTAAAGATGCTTATCTTGATGAGAAAAAGATATATCCTGTTATTATTAGTGCTAACCTTTCAGAGCATGAGGAAGAGAGATTATTGAAAACTCTGAAGAAGCACCGTGCTGCTATTGGGAATACTCTTGATGATCTTAAGGGCATTAGTCCCACTCTATGTCAACATAAAATAAATTTGGAAGAAGATGCTAAACCAGTTCGTGATCATCAATGACGGCTGAATCCTAAAATGAAAGAAGTGGTAAGAAAGGAAGTACTAAAGCTCCTTGAGGCAGGTATAATCTATCCCGTTGCTGATAGTCAGTGGGTAAGTCCTGTCCATTGTGTCCCTAAGAAGGGAGGTATTACTGTCGTTCCTAATGATAAAGATGAATTGATTCCTCAAAGAATTATTACAGGTTATACGATGGTAACTGATTTCCGCAAATTAAATAAGGCCACTAAAAAGGATCATTACCCTTTACCTTTTATCGATCAAATGCTAGAAAGATTATCCAAACATACACATTTTTGCTTTCTAGATGGTTATTCTGGTTTCTCTCAAATACCCGTGTCAGCCAAGGATCAATCAAAGACTACTTTTACTTGCCCTTTTGGTACTTTTGCTTATAGACGTATGCCTTTTGGTTTATGTAATGCACCTGCTACCTTTCAAAGATGCATGATGGCTATATTCTCTGACTTTTGTGAAAAGATTTGTGAGGTTTTCATGGATGATTTCCCCGTCTATGGATCTTCTTTTGATGATTGCTTGAGGAACCTTGATCGAGTTTTGCAGAGATGTGAAGAAACTAATCTTGTCTTGAATTGGGAAAAGTGCCACTTTATGGTTAATGAAGGTATTTTCTTGGGGCATAAAGTTTCTGAAAGAGGTATTGAGGTTGATAAAGCCAAGGTTGATGCTATTGAGAAGATGCCATGTCCCAAGGACATCAAAGGTATAAGAAGTTTCCTTGGTCACGCCGGATTTTATAGGAGGTTCATTAAGGACTTCTCAAGAATTTCTCGGCCTCTGACTAATTTATTACAAAAAGATATACCATTTGTCTTTGATGATGATTGTGTAGAAGCATTTGAAATACTTAAGAAAGCATTGATCTCTACACCTATTGTTCAGCCACCTGATTGGAATTTACCCTTTGAAATTATGTGTGATGCTAGTGATTATGCTGTAGGTGCTGTTCTAGGGCAAAGAGTTGATAAGAAATTAAACGTTATTCAATATTCTAGTAAAACCCTAGACAATGCCCAAAGAAATTATGCTACTACTGAAGAAGAATTTTTAGAAGTTGTATTTGCTTGTGATATGTTCATACCTTATATTGTTGATTTTAAAGTAACTATTCATACTGATCATGCTGCTATTAAATATCTTATGGAAAAGAAAGATGCTAAACCTAGACTTATTAGATGGGTTCTCTTGCTACAAGAATCTGACTTACATATTATTGATAGAAAGGGAGCTAAGAACCCCGTTGCAGACAACTTGTCTAGGTTAGAAAATGTGCTTGATGACCCACTACCTATTGATGATAGCTTTCCTGATGAGAAACTAATGTTATAAATGCTTCTCATACTGCTCCTTGGTATGCTGATTATGCTAATTACATTGTTGCTAAGTTCATACCACCTAGTTTCACATATCAACAAAAGAAAAAGTTCTTCTATGATTTGAGGCATTACTTTTGGGATGACCCACATCTTTATAAAGAAGGAGTCGATGGTGTTATTAGATGTTGTGTACCTGAGCATGAACAGGAACAGATCCTACGCAAGTGTCACTCCGAAGCTTATGGAGGACACCATGCTGGAGATAGAACTGCACATAAGGTATTGCAATCTGGTTTTTATTGGCCTACTCTCTTCAAAGATGCCTGTAAGTTTGTCTTATCTTGTGACTGGTAAATTGCACGTGCGATGCACGTTACAATTCTTAAGTAAATAAGAAGCTGACATGAACGCAAAAATGAGAACTTCCACATAATGAACATTTTCTCTTGTTCGGTATGAGACGAACAATCAAATTTATTTAATACTTGTATTACAAATAATATTTTATCATTCACTCATATTTGTAATCAAGTTGGGGTAAGTGTGAGTCTATATTCCTTTTGTGATGTAGGGGCAATGAACACTTTTTTTTGAAAAGTTGTTACACGTCCAAGGATTCGATTGATGGATAATTTGGTCCATAGACAAACTGTCAAATCCATGGTAGTTGATATCATTTTATTAATCTCATATTTTCGTAATCTATGTATGCTAATATTCGCATGAAAACAAATCGAAATGATTAAATAGTCATGTTTTCAGTTTGGCAACAACAAAATGTCATGTCTCTTTCTTTTTTGAACACCCAAAATGTCATGTCTCTACAACAAACATATTAGTTATTTTTCTTTGAGGGAGCTATCGTAGGAGTAGTTTATTTACAAAGCTATTATTGTAGGTAATTTCGCCATGTACATTGGTTGTATCGTAGGCCATAATGTCTCCATTCACACAAGATCTTGGGAGGTGTATGACCATGTCAGTCTCTCAGCTCACAAGCCCAATGCACAGGTACTACTAATCGCAGATAGTGGAACTTTATTGTTGACGTGATGTACCTCTCCAGAAGTGTCCAGCGGCTTCAAGAGAGAAGTTCGCAGGCGGGAAGGCATGGTGGCGAATCTAATGATTTTCAACCGTCCGATCTATTGAGTAGCGCGTTGTGATGAGTGGTGGATAGCAATCCTAACTTGCAAATGAACGTCTAGGATCTATCCAGTGGGAATTTGGTGGGATGCTGCAGTGGCACTTCCAAGTTCAAAAAAATGTGTAATATATAGTGGTATAGATGATGAATGTTAAAGAATTGGTAATATTAGTAGACGTCAAGAAATGCACATGAAGTATTCACTCGTTATTGAACCGTTTGATGTTTGGGGCTTTGACTATATGGGACCCTTTCCTTCCTCTAATGGATATACACATATTTTAGTTGCTGTTGATTACGTTACTAAGTGGGTAGAAGCTATTCCAACTAGTAGTGCTGATCATAACACTTCTATTAAAATGCTTAAAGAAGTTATTTTTCCAAGATTTGGAGTCCCTGGATATTTAATGACTGATGGTGGTTCACATTTTATTCATGGTGCTTTCCATAAAATGCTTGCTAAGTATGATGTTAATCATAGAATTGCATCCCCTTATCACCCTCAGTCTAGTGGTCAAGTAGAATTGAGTAATAGAGAGATCAAATTAATTTTGCAAAAGACTGTTAATAGATCTAGAAAGAATTGGTCCAAGAAACTTGATGATGCATTAGGGGCCTATAGAAGTGCATATAAAAATCCTATGGGTATGTCTCCGTATAAAATGGTTCATGGAAAAGCATTGTTGGGGAATGTAGCAGAAATTCAAAATTTTCCTACGTGTCACCAAGATCTATCTATGGAGAAACCAGCAACGAGGGGAAGGAGAGTGCATCTACATACCCTTGTAGATCGCTATGCGGAAGCGTTCAAGAGAACGGGTTGAAGGAGTCGTACTCGTCGTGATCCAAATCACCGGAGATCCTAGTGCCGAACGGACGGCACCTCCGCGTTCAACACACGTACAGCCCGGTGACGTCTCCCATGCCTTGATCTAGCAAGGAGAGAGGGAGAGGTTGAGGAAGACTCCATCCAGCAGCAGCACAACGGCGTGGTGGTGGTGGAGGAGCATGGTGATCCAGCAGGGCTTCGCCAAGCACCGCGAGATACGAGGAGAAAGAGAGGTAGGGCTGCGCCAGGGAGAGGTCAGAAACTCATTTATTGGCAGCCCCAAAGACCTCAACTATATATAGGGGAGAGGGAGGGGGCTGCGCCCCACCTAGGGTTCCACCCTAGGGGCGGCGGCCAGCCCAGATCCCATCTGGGTGGCGGCTAGGGGAGGGGGAGAGGGAGGCGCACCAGGCATGGGCCCTAAGGCCCATCTGCCATTAGGGTTTGCCCCCTCCTCCCCTTAGGCGCCTTGGGCCCTTGTGGGGGGCGCACCATCCCACCTGGGGCTGGTCCCCTCCCACACTTGGCCCATGCAGCCCTCCGGGGCTTGTGGCCCCACTTGGTGGACCCCCGGGACCCTCCCCGTGGTCCCGGTACGTTACCGATAAACCCTGAAACTTTTCCGGTGACCAAAATAGGACTTCCCATATATAAATATTTACCTCCGGACCATTCCGGAACTCCTCGTGACGTCCGGGATCTCATCCGGGACTCCAAAGAACATTCGGTAACCACATATATCTATTCCCTATAACCCTAGCATCATCGAACCTTAAGTGTGTAGACCCTACGAGTTCGGGAACCATGCAGACATGACCGAGACGTTCTTCGGTCAATAACCAATAGCGGGATCTGGATACCCATGTTGGTTCCCACATGTTCCATGATGATCTCATCAGATGAACCACGACGTCGAGGATTCGATCAATCCCGTATACAATTCCCTTTGTCTATTGGTATTGTACTTGCCCGAGATTCGATCGTCGGTATCCCGATACCTTGTTCAATCTCGTTACCGGCAAGTCTCTTTACTCGTTCCGTAACACATCATCCCGTGATCAACTCTTTGGAAATACAAGTTTCTCATAAACTTTATATACACCCAAAATCTTTGATCATCTCATCAAAGCACACATTCCAACTCCGAGATGCTTACTCCAGTCCTTAGAAGGATTGCTGGAGCTTTGCATACTTGTTAGCATCTTTCAGGATTGACAAAACCTTCCGGTTGTATCACATACAACCTTTCCTCAAAAAATCGTCGAGGAAACAATGTTTGACATCCTATCTGCAAGATTTCATAAATAATGCAGTAATCGCTAATATAATTCCAACAGACTCTTAGCATCGCTACGAGTGAGAAAGTCTCATCATAGTCAACTCCTTGAACTTGTAAGAAAAAATCTTAACGACAAGTCGAGCTTTCTTAATGGTGATACTTACCATCATTGTCCGTCTTCCTTTTAAAATCCATCTGTACTCAATAGCCTTACGACCATCGAGCCGTTCTGCCAAAGTCTACACTTTGTTTTCATACATGGATCCTCTCTCGGATTTTATGGCCTCGAGCCATTTATCGAAATCCGAGCCCACCATCGCTTGTCCATAGCTTGTAGGTTCATTGTTGTCTAGCAACATGACTTCCAAGACAGGATTACGTACCACTCTGAAGTAGTATGCATCCTTGTCATCCCACGAGGTTTGGTAGTGACTTGATCTGAAGTTTCATGATCACTATCATAAGCTTCAATTGGTGTAGGTGCCACAAGAACAACTTCCTGTGCCCTACCACACACTAGTTGAAGAGACGGTTCAATAACCTCATCAAGTCTCCACCATCCTCCCACTCAATTCCTTCGAGAGAAACTTTTCCTCGAGAAAGGACCCGATTCTAGAAACAATCCCTTATTACTTTCGGATCTGAGACAGGAGGTATACCCAACTGTTTTGGGTGTCCTATGAAGATGCATTTATCCGCTTTGGGTTCGAGCTTATCAGCCTGAAACTTTCACATAAGCGTCGCAGCCCCAAACTTTTAAGAAATGACAGCTTAGGTTTCTCTAAACCATAGTTCATACGGTGTCATCTCATCGGAATTACGTGGTGCCCTATTTAAAGTAAAGTGGTTGTCTCTAATGCCTAACCCATAAACTATCATGGTAATTCGATAAGAGACATCATGGTATGCATCATATCCAATAGGGTGCAGTTATGATGTTCGGACATACCATCACACTATGGTGTTCCAGGCTGTATTAGTTGTGAAACAATTTCCACAATGTCTTAATTCTGTGCCAAATTCGTAATTCAGATATTCATCTCTATGATCATATCATAGATCTTTTATCCTCTTGTCACGACGATCTTTCAACTTCACCCTGAAATTACTTGAACCTTTCAATAATTCAGACTCATGATTCATCAAGTAAATATACTCAACATCTACTCAAATCATCTGTGAAGAAAGAACATAACGATATCCACTACATGCCTCGGCACTCATTGGACTGCACACATCAAAATGTATTACTTCCAACAAGTTGCTTTCTAGCTCCATTTTACTGAAAACAAGGGTTTCAGTCATCTTGCCCATGTGGTATGATTTGCATGTCTCAAGTGATTCAAAATCAAGTGAGTCCAAACGGTCCATTTGCATGGAGTTTCTTCATGCATATACACCAATAGACATGGTTCGCATGTCTCAAACTTTTCAAAAATGAGTGAGCCCAAAGATCCATCAACATGGAGCTTCTTCATGCGTTTTATACCGATATGACTTACGTGGCAGTGCCACAAGTAGGTGGTACTATCATTACTATCTTATATCTTTTGGCATGAACATGTGTATCACTACGATCGAGATTCAATAAACCATTCATTTTAGGTGCAAGACCATTGAAGGTATCATTCAAATAAACAGAGTAACCATTATTCTCCTTAAATGAATAACCGTATTGCGATAGACATAACCCAATCATGTCTATGCTCAACGCAAACACCAATCTTGATGGTAGAGGGAGCGTATGATATTTGATCAACCTTGGAAATACTTCCAAGACATATCGTCATCTCACCTTTTAGCTAGTCTCCGTTTATTCCGTAGCTTTTATTTCGAGTTACTAACACTTAGTAACCGAACCGGTATCTAATACCCTGGTGCTACTAGGAGTACTAGTAAAGTACACATTAACACAATGTATATCCAATATACTTCTATCGACCTTGCCAGCCTTCTCATCTACCAAGTATCTAGGGTAATTCTGCTCCAGTGGCTGTTCCCCTTATTACAGAAGCACTTAGTCTCGGGTTTGGGTTCAACCTTGGGTTTCTTCACTAGAGCAGCAGCTGAATTGCCGTTTCATGAAGTATCCATTTTTTCCCTTGCCCTTCTTGAAACTAGTGGTTTCACCAACCATCAACAATTGATGCTCCTTCTTGATTTCTACTTTTGTGGTGTCAAACATCGTGAATATCTCAAGGATCATCATATATGTCCCTGATATATTATAGTTCATCACGAAGCTCTAGCAGCTTGGTGGTAATGACTTCGGAGAAACATCACTATCTCATCTGGAAGATCAACTCCCACTCGATTCAAATGATTGTTGTACTCAGACAATCTGAGCACAAGCTCAACAATTGAGCTTTTCTCCTTAGTTTGCAGGCTAAGAAAATCGTCGGAGGTCTCATACCTCTTGACGTGGGCACGAGCCTGAAATCCCAATTTCAGCCCTCGAAACATCTCATATGTTTCGCGACGTTTCAAAAACGTCTTCGGTGCCTCAACTCTAAACCGTTTAACTGAACTATCACGTAGTTATAAAAAATGTGTATGTCAGATGTTCGCAACATCCACAGATGACGTTCGAGGTTCAGCACACTGAGCGGTGCATTAAGGACATAAGCCTTCTATGAAGCAATGAGGAAAATCCTCAGTTTACGGACCTAGTCCGCATAATTTCTACTATCAACTTTCAACTAAATTTTCTCTAGGAACATATCTAAATAGTAGAACTAAAGCGCGAGCCACGACATAATTTGCGAAGACCTTTTGACTATGTTCAGGATAATTAAGTTCATCTTATGAACTCCCACTCAGATAGACATCCCTCTAGTCATCTAAGTGATTACATGATCCGAGTCAA
Source organism: Triticum urartu (assembly GCF_003073215.2). Taxonomy (NCBI): domain Eukaryota; kingdom Viridiplantae; phylum Streptophyta; class Magnoliopsida; order Poales; family Poaceae; genus Triticum; species Triticum urartu. The sequence goes on along the minus strand of NC_053023.1, from coordinate 113,587,817 downwards.
CTAGGCCGTGTCCGATCATCACGTGAGACGGACTAGTCATCATCGATGAACATCTTCATGTTGATCGTATCTACCATACGACTCATGCTCGACCTTTCGGTCTCTTGTGTTCTGAGGCCATGTCTGTACATGCTAGGCTCGTCAAGTCAACCTAAGTGTTTCGCGTGTGTAAATCTGTCTTACACCAGTTGTATGTGAACGTTAGAATCTATCACACCCGATCATCACGTGGTGCTTCGAAACAACAAACTGTCGCAACGGTGCACAGTTAGGGGGAACACTTTCTTGAAATTATTATGAGGGATCATCTTATTTACTACCATCGTTCTAAGTAAACAAGATGCAAAAACATGATAAACATCACATGCAATCAAAATAGTGACATTATATGGCCATCATCACTTTGCTCCTTTTGATCTCCATCTTCGGGGCTCCATGATCATCATCGTCACCGGCATGACACCATGATCTCCATCATCGTGTCTTCATGAAGTTGTCTCGCCAACTATTACTTCTACCTCTATGGATACCGGTTAGCAATAAAGTAAAGTAATTACATGACGTTTATGTTGACACGCAGGTCATAAATAAATTAAGACAACTCCTATGGCTCCTCCCGGTTGTCATACTCATCGACATGCAAGTCGTGATTCCTATTACAAGAACATGACCAATCTCATACATCACATATCATTCATCACATTCTTCTTGGCCATATCACATCACATAGCATACCCTGCAAAAACAAGTTAGACGTCCTCTAATTGTTGTTTGCATGTTTTACGTGGCTGCTATGGGTTTCTAGCAAGAACGTTTCTTACCTACGCAAAACCACAACGTGATATGCCAATTGCTATTTACCCTTCATAAGGACCCTTTTCATCGAATCCGCTCCGACTAAAGTGGGAGAGACAGACACCCGCTAGCCACCTTATGCAACTAGTGCATGTCAGTCGGTGGAACCAGTCTCACGTAAGAGTACGTGTAAGGTCGGTCCGGGCCGCTTCATCCCACAATACCGTCGAAACAAGATTGGACTAGTAACGGTAAGCATATTGAACAAAATCAACGCCCACAACTACTTTGTGTTCTACTCGTGCATAGAATCTACGCAATAGACCTAGCTCATGATGCCACTGTTGGGGAACGTAGCAGAAATTCAAAATTTTCCTACGTGTCACCAAGATCTATCTATGGAGAAACCAGCAACGAGGGGAAGGAGAGTGCATCTACATACCCTTGTAGATCGCTATGTGGAAGCGTTCAAGAGAACGGGTTGAAGGAGTCGTACTCGTCGTGATCCAAATCACCGGAGATCCTAGTGCCGAACGGACGGCACCTCCGCGTTCAACACACGTATAGCCCGGTGACGTCTCCCATGCCTTGATCCAGCAAGGAGAGAGGGAGAGGTTGAGGAAGACTCCATCCAGCAGCAGCACAACGGCGTGGTGGTGGTGGTGGAGGAGCATGGTGATCCAGCAGGGCTTCGCCAAGCACCGCGAGATACGAGGAGAAAGAGAGGTAGGGCTGCGCCAGGGAGAGGTCAGAAACTCGTTTATTGGCAGCCCCAAAGACCTCAACTATATATAGGGGAGAGGGAGGGGGCTGCGCCCCACCTAGGGTTCCACCCTAGGGGCGGCGGCCAGCCCAGATCCCATCTGGGTGGTGGCTAGGGGAGGGGGAGAGGGAGGCGCACCAGGCATGGGCCCTAAGGCCCATCTGCCCTTAGGGTTTGCCCCCCTCCTCCCCTTAGGCGCCTTGGGCCCTTGTGGGGGGGCGCACCAGCCCACCTGGGGCTGGTCCCCTCCAACACTTGGCCCATGCAGCCCTCCGGGGCTTGTGGCCCCACTTGGTGGACCCCCGGGACACTCCCGGTGGTCCCGGTACGTTACCGATAAACCCCGAAACTTTTCCGGTGACCAAAATAGGACTTCCCATATATAAATCTTTACCTCCGGACCATTCCGGAACTCCTCGTGACGTCCGGGATCTCATCCGGGACTCTGAACAACATTCGGTAACCACATATATCTATTCCCTATAACCCTAGCGTCATCGAACCTTAAGTGTGTAGACCCTACGGGTTCCGAAACCATGCAGACATGACCGAGACGTTCTCCGGTCAATAACCAACAGCGGGATCTGGATACCCATGTTGGTTCCCACATGTTCCACGATGATCTCATCGGATGAACCACGATGTCGAGGATTCGATCAATCCCGTATACAATTCCCTTTGTCTATCGGTATTGTACTTGCCCGAGATTCGATCGTCGGTATCCCGATACCTTGTTCAATCTCGTTACCGGCAAGTCTCTTTACTCGTTCCGTAACACATCATCCCGTGATCAATTCCTTGATCACATTGTGCACATTATGATGATGTCCTACCGAGTGGGCCCAGAGATACCTCTCCGTCACACGGAGTGACAAATCCCAGTATCGATTCGTGCCAACCCAACAGACACTTTCGGAGATACCTGTAGTGTACCTTTATAGCCACCCAGTTACGTTGTGACGTTTGGCACACCCAAAGTATTCCTACGGTATCCGGGAGTTGCACAATCTCATGGTCTAAGGAAATGATACTTGACATTAGAAAAGCTTTAGCATACGAACTACACGATCTTTGTGCTAGGCTTAGGATTGGGTCTTGTCCATCACATCATTCTCCCAATGATGTGATCCCATTATCAACGACATCCAATGTCCATGGTCAGGAAACCGTAACCATCTATTGATCAACGAGCTAGTCAACTAGAGGCTTACTAGGGACATGGTGTTGTCTATGTATCCACACATGTATCTGAGTTTCCTATCAATACAATTCTAGCATGGATAATAAGCGATTATCATGAACAAGGAAATATAATAATAACCAATTTATTATTGCCTCTAGGGCATATTTCCAACAAGCATGTCACTTACCTCTCGAACTAGAACACAAGGCATATTGGGCTATTAAAGAGCTGAACTATGATTTTAAACTTGCCGGTGAGAAGAGGTTATTTGATATTAGCTCACTCGATGAATGGAGAACTCAAGCCTACGAAAATGCCAAGTTGTTTAAAGAAAAAGTTAAAAGATGGCATGACAAAAGGATACAAAAGCGTGAGTTTAATGTAGGTGATTATGTATTGCTATACAACTCTCGTTTAAGATTTTTTGCAGGAAAACTTCTCTCTAAATGGGAAGGTCCTTACGTTATCGAGGAGGTCTATCGTTCCGGTGCCATAAAAATCAACAACTTCGAAGGCACAAATCCAAAGGTGGTGAATGGTCAAAGAATCAAACATTATATCTCAGGTAATTCCATAAATGTTGAAACCAATGTTATTGAAACCGTAACCCCGGAGGGATACATAAGGGACACTTTCCGGAATGTTTCAGACTCCGAAAAGGAATAGGTATGTGGTACGGTAAGTACACCGACTCCAAAACAGTTTTTAAGGCAATATTTCTCCGTTTTGGAATATTTAGAAAAATAGAAAAATAAGAAGCAGTCCGGGAAGGACACGAGGGTGGAGGGCGCGCCCTACCCTACTGGGCGCGCCCCCTACCTCGTGGGCACCTCGTGTGCTCTCCGGACTCCGTTTTCTTGCACATTACGTATTTTGGTCGGTAAAAATTCATTATATAATCTCCAGGAGGTTTTGACCACCGTATCACGCAAAAATCTCTTGTTCTTGTTTGGAGCTGTTTTCTGCCAGGGTTGTTGTAACACCCCGGATATAACTTTCCCAATTTGTACTCTGACTCTTCCCGTTTCCGGCGTTAAGTTATTTTATTTTCTCGGGTTTGGGTCTTGGTCTCCGTGTGTTGTTATCATTGTCATGCATCTCATATCATGTCATCATGTGCATTGCATTTGCATACGTGTTCATCTCATGCATTCGAGCATTTTCCCCGTTGTCCGTTTTGCATTCCGGCGCTTCGTTCTCCTCCGATGGTCATTTCTAGCTTTCTTTCGTGTGTGGGGATTAAACATTTCCGGATTAGACCGAGACTTTCCAAGCGGCCTTGGTTTACTACCGGTAGACCGTCTGTCAAGTTTTGTATCATTTGGACTTCGTTTGATACTCCAACGGTTAACCGAGGGACCAAAAAGGCCTCATGTGTGTTGCAGCCCAACACCCCTCCAATTTGGCCCAAAACCCACCTAACTCTGCTCTATCACCTAGATCGTTCGATCACGATCGCGTGGCCGAAAACCGCACCTCGTTTGGACTCTCCTAGCTCCCTCTATGCCTATATATACATCCCCTCCCGAAAATCCGGATCCCCCTCGTCTGAAACCCTAAAAATCCCCTCGCCGCCGCCGGACAAAAATTCCACCGACGAACGTGTCCGCCCCGCTCCCCCCGGCCTATCTCCGCCCTCCACGTGGCACCCGACCACCGCCGCCGCCGCGGCCCGCACGGGCCCGAGGCCAGCCCTCCCGCGCTGCCTCCCGGGCTGCCGCTCCCGCGCCCGCCGCCGCCTTCTCCTCCCGAGCCGGCGACCCGGTCTGCCGCCTCCGCCGCGGTCCCGCCCGGCCGGACCTCGCCGCCGTTCCTCGTCGGCATCGACGGCCGCCACCGCCGCCCTTGCCTCCGCCGCCCTGTGCGCCACCACCCGGCGCCGCGCCCGACCCTCACCGGTCGCCGCCTCCCCGCCTCTCCGACGACTCCGCCGCCCTCCGCCGTCCTCCTCGTCGCCTCCGGCCGCTGCGGCCATCTCCGGCGAGCTTCGGATCCGCCGCCGCTACAGTAGATTGCGCCGGATGAACAGTAAACCCTAGATCCGCGCGGGGTAAATTTCTTCTAAGTCCCGAAATCTCCGATCCAAGTTCCCATGTTCATGGCCTCGTAACTTTGCATCCGTAGCTCCGATTCATGCATATAGCATATCAAAATTTTCATCTCAGAGAGTACATCATTTCATTCAATTGCATCATTTTCATTTGAGTTCATCTTGATGCCCAAAATGCTGTTAGAAGAGGGATACTTGAGTTAATTGCCAGATCTGCTACTCCATTTAGAGTTTTGTCATTTTTGCCATGATTAATATGTGCATGATATGCCTTGATGCTCTACATATGTTTTGTTAAGGGTTTTGTCATCTTTTCATAGGTGCAACCCATGTATTTTTGTGATGTGTGTGGTGACTAGTGCAAGCTTGCAAAGTGGTGCCCTTGGTAATTCTGTTTTCAGGGACTTAGTAATTTCACTAAGTCCTGGATCTGTTTATCTCATGATGCCATATGTTCTTGTTGTTTCCTAGTGATCCATGCCTGTTTTGGGGATGATTAGTAAGGGAGTTTTATTTATATGGTAGTGATCTATCCATCCATGTCTTTGTTTGCAATTATGGAGCACCCTAGCTTGAGTCAATCGAGCTCTACTTTTGCTACTTTGTGAATCTGGGCAGATTGTCAACTTGTTTGCAATTTTGCCGATGATGTTGTAGTTGATCCGTGCATGCTATGTTATTGTTCTTGCCATGTATAGCTTGCATTTTGTGTATTCTTGATGGGTGTATGCTTAGATTATCATTACTTGCACTGTGGTGAGAGCATCGAGCTCGTAAACATGCCTACTTGAGTTATGTTTCAGCATGTGCCAGTTTTCACTAAGTCTAAAAACTGATTATGTTTTTGCGATGTTCGCGTGCTTGTTAGTATATTTTCTGATCCCTTTTGGCTCAAGGGCACTAAGGGACTTTTGTTAAGCTATTTGAGTAGCTCCATGCCATGTTCTTCTTTGTCATGTTCAGGTCCTGTGGCATGTAGTTTTGTTTCTCCGAAGAGTGCTATCTGATCTGAAATTTCAGACAAGTGTTAATTTCACTAAGTCTGAGATCTGTTTACTATATGCAGTTTACCATATGCTTGTTTGAACCTGTTAATGGATGAATTGGCCGTAGCTCAGTGCTAGAATTTTGTTAAGCATCTTGTATGCAACCCTGCCATGTATTTTGTTGTCATGTTTGGGTGCTGTAGCATGTCCATTTCGTTGCATTTAGATGGCTACTTGCTGTAAATCACAGACCGGTGTCATTTTTGAATCGCTTGCCATTTCCAAACCGTAACTCCGATTCCGGCGTTCTTTATATCATTTTCAAGCGTTTTCATCTCATCTTTCCAGTGGCGCACTTGGATTTCTAAGATGAGGCCAGGTTATTGCATTTCCTGTCATATCTTGCATTATGCATCCCGCATCGCATCCCGCATAGCATACCATCTTTGCATCGTGTTGTTTGAGTTTGCACGTGGTTGATTGTGTCCTTGTTGCTTGTTTGTCTTGTTTGGGTAGAGGCGGGAGACAAGTTTGCTAATGAGGAGCCCGTTGAGTTTGCTTTCGAGGATCCAGTCAACTCTGACAAGTTTGCAGGCAAGATGATCATACCCTCGAAATCACTACTATCTTTGCTATGCTAGTTTGCTCGCTCTTTTGCTATGTCAATGCTACGATGCCTACCATTTGCTTTCAAGCCTCTCAAATTGCCATGCCAAACCTCTAACCCACCATGTCCTAGCAAACCATTGTTTGGCTATATTACCGCTTTTGCTCAGCCCCTCTTATAGAGTTGCTAGTTGCAGGTGAAGATTGGAGGCCGTTCCTTGTTGGAACACTTATTTACTTGTTGGGATATCATTATATTTCCATGTTATCTTAATGCATCTATATACTTGGTAAAGGGTGGAAGGCTTGGCCTCTCGCCTAGTGTTTTGTTCCACTCTTGCCGCCCTAGTTTCCGTCATATCGGTGTTATGTTCCCGAATTTTGCGTTCCTTACGCGGTTGGGTTATAATGGGAACCCCTTGATAGTTCGCCTTGATTAAAGCTTTTCCAGCAATGCCCAACCTTGGTTTTACCATTTTCCACCTAGCCTTTTCTTTCCCTTGGGTTCTGCAGACTCAAGGGTCATCTTATTTTAACCCCCCCCCCTGGGCCAGTGCTCCTCTGAGTGTTGGTCCAAACTGTCAGCCGCCGGTGGCTACCAGGGGCAACTCTGGGCTGGCCTACCGGAAGTTTAGACAATCTGAGTGTGCCCTGAGAAAGAGATATGTGCAGCTCCTATCGGGATTTGTCGGCACATTCGAGCGGTGTTGCTGGTCTTGTTTTAACCTGTCGAAGTGTCTTGAATAACCGAGATACCGAGTCTGATCGGAACGTCTTGGGAGGAGGTCTATTCCTTCGTTGACCGTGAGAGCTTGTCATGGGCTAAGTTGGGACTCCCCTGCAGGGATTGAACTTTCGAAAGCCGTGCCCGCGGTTATGGGCAGATGGGAATTGGTTAATGTCCAGTTGTAGATAACTTTAACCTTAATTTAATTAAAATGAATCAACTGAGTGTGTTACCGTGATGGCCTCTTCTCGACGGAGTCCGGAAAGTGGACACGGTGTTGGAGTAATGTTTGCGAGGTTGCTCTCTAGTTTCTCGCTCGCGCTTTGCCTCCTCTTCTCGCTCTCTTTTGCGAATAAGTTAGCCACCATATATGCTAGTCGCTTGCTGCAGCTCCACACATATTTACCTCGCCTTACCTATAAGCTTAAATAGTCTTGATCGCGAGGGTGCGAGATTGCTGAGTCCCTGTGGCTCACAGATTACTATTACACCAGATGTAGGGCCTGCTGATTCCGCTCCAGGTGACGCGCTCGAGCTCAAGTGGGAGTTCGACGAGGACTCTCAACGTTACTATGTTTCCTTTCCCGATGATCAGTAGTGGTGCCCAGTTGGGGGTGATTGGGACCGTGTTGCATGTTGGGTTTATCTTCTATTTTGGCGCCGTTGTCGGGACATGAGTGTTTGGATGATGTAATGTTATTTAAGTACCTTGTTTGACGTGGCGAGTGTAAGCCAACTATGTTATCCCTTTTATTATTCATATTACATGGGATGTTGTGAAGATTGCCTTACTTGCGACATATGCCTTCAATGTGATTATGCCTCTAAGTCGTGCCTCGACACGTGGGAGTTATAGTCACATCGAGGGTGTTACAAGTTGGTAATCAGAGCCTTCCCCGACCTTAGGAGCCCCATTGCTTGATCGTTTTTAGCGGCCGAGTTGTGTCTAGAAAAAATGTTTTGAGTCATTTAGGAATTATATATCGGAGAGTTTAGGAATTCTTTTTACTTCCCAGTCTCCTCATCGCTCTGGTAAGGCATCCTGATGTAGAGTTTTGACTCTTCTCTTCTCAAATTTCACTAAAAAAATTTTTAGGATCACGCGGGTATCTTGGAATCGTTCCGATGGTTTTATGATGAGAACATTGTCTTGGTGCCTCCTGTCAGGGGTTTAGTGGAAGTGTCCCGGGGAGTTGAGCTCTGAGGTGTTGTCATCATAATTTTATCATTGCAGTTCTGGAATACCTGAGTTTAGTACGCCGACATCGAAATTCTCTTTTATGCAGTTCGTTGGTGAGATAACCTCGACGCCACCCAGTACTGGGGCGGGAGTTCGGGAGTATCACCATAACTTGTATAACGGATGCTTTTCGAAGGTTGAGGTAGATGGTTTCCGAAGGTTTCTTGGTTATGTGTTGAAGGATGGATACAGCTGGATGTAGGATTTGCTAGTTTGGGTGAGATATTATGCTTCCCCTGTATCCCCAACACCTGATTGCATAACCAAAAAGGTTCGGGAGTTTCATAGGTGGGAATTCTTGTAGCTCTAGTTCTTCTTCCACGGATATTGGTTTGAGATTGGGATTTCTTACCGATTATTCGTTCTTGATCCGTACGTTGATTTATTTCTCTACCTTAATTCTACGTGGCTTCTCAATTTATGGATAGGTGACCATTTCAAGAGGAATGCATTCGTTCATTTTGTTCGGATGAGAAGACTATATGTTGCAATTTTCATTCCGTTGGATCTAGCCTCAATATTTGTCTATCAATGTGCTAATGGTGGTCAACCTCTTCAGGATGGCTCCTCCAACGCGCACGACTCCGAATCCTGATCCGCCACCACCTCCACCTCCTCCGGAGGCATGGCAAGCTGTGATGTCCGCAACCAATGCAAACACTCAGTTGATCATGCAAATTCTTCAAGAGCGCAATCAAGGCAACCAAGGGAATCAAGGCAACAATCAGAATCACTTTGCTACACTCAACCAGTTCCTTGCTAACGGGCCAAAGACTTTCAGCAATTGTGTTGAGGCAACCGATGCTGACGATTGGCTAGTGGATTTGTGCAAGCATTTCGAGTGCAGTAACGTCAGGCCTGAGGACTTTGTCAAGTTCGCTTCCTTCCAACTCAAAGATCAAGCTGCAGATTGGTTCCAGCAATACAAGGACTCCAGAGGTGGACGTGTTATCACTTGGGATGAATTCCGTCAAGATTTCCGAGCTCATCATATCCCTCAAAGTGTGGTTGAAAGCAAGCATGAGGAATTCCGCAACCTGAAGCAAGGCTCTTTGTCTGTCTATGACTACAACAAGTTGTTTCAGAAGCTCGCCCGCTTTGCCAAGCAGGACGTCCCTGATGAGAAGAGCATGATATATCAGTTCAGGGGTGGTCTCAGGGACGAAATTCAGCTAGCTCTTGTTCTCTTTGAGCCCTTGAGATACGATGAGTTCTACAACATGGCACTGAAGCAAGAGGCTGCTCAGTTGAGGTGTGATGCTTCCAAGAAGCGAGTCAAAGATGTTACTCCTTCTTCCTCTACTCAAGTGGCCAAGCAGCAGAAGTATTGGCTTCCTCCTCCTCCGTTCCGTCAGCCGTATCAGCAGAAGAGCAAAGGTGGCAGTGGTTCTTCCCACCCACCCAACCCTGGCTTTCAGAACAAGACTTTGTCTCAAGCTCCAAGATCGAGTGCTCCGTATCACCGCCCGCTTTCAGAGGTCACGTGCAACAAGTGCCAACAGAAGGGTCACTATGCCAACAAGTGTCTCAACCAGAGGCGTCTTCCTCCTCCTCCTGTCAGATCGGCAAGTACAGCTATGGTCAAGCATAACCCCAAGTACGCCAAGGTCAATATGGTGAATGCAGCTCAGGCAGAGGATTCGTCAGATGTGATCATGGGTAACCTTCCTGTTAATGATGTCCCTGCAAAAGTTCTTTTTGACACTGGTGCATCGCATTGTTTTATCTCGAGACCTTTTGCATCTAAGCATGGGTGGTTTTCTCAAGTTATGCATAAGCCATTAGCAGTTGTCTCTCCGGGTAGATGCTTGCTTGCTAACTACGAAGTTCTGGATATTTCTATCTCGATGGGTGATTTCAAGTTTCTGGCTTCTCCAATGATCCTTGGTAACTCGGATATTGATCTTATTCTCGGAATGGATTGGCTTTCTAAGCACAAGGCTCAGCTTGATTGTGCAGCCAGGCAGATTCAGTTGACTCATTCGTCTGAGGATGTAATTGTCTTTGCCGCTCGTGATAATACAATCCGTCTGTTCTCTCTCAATGAGAAGGGTGAACTTGATGCCATCTCTCAAATTCCAGTCGTTTGCGAATATCAAGACGTCTTTCCAGAAGAGCTCCCAGGAATGCCTCCGCACCAGCCAGTTGAATTCGTTATTGATCTTGAGCCTGGCACGGAACCTGTGTGCAAATATCCTTACAAGCTCGGACCTGAAAGAGCTGAAGGAGCTGAAGAAGCAACTCGATATTCAAGAGAAAATGGGTCTCATCTAGCCTAGTTCTTATCCATGGGGTTGTGGTGTTCTTTTTGTGAAGAAGAAGGATGGAACAGACCGACTTTGTGTTGATTACCGTCCATTGAACAAGAAGACCATCAAGAACAAATATCCACTTCCCAACATCAATGAGCTGTTCGAACAACTCAAAGGTGCCCAAGTATTCTCCAAGCTTGATCTCCGTATGGGTTATCATCAGATTCGTATCCGTGAGCAAGATATTCCCAAGACGGCTTTCAGGACAAGCTATGGTTCATATCAATACACTGTCATGTCTTTTGGCCTCATCAATGCTCCTTCGACGTTCTCTCGCATGATGAACTTCATCTTCAATGCCTACACCAATGACTTCGTTTTGGTCTATCTCGACGACATTCTGGTTTTCTCCAAGAACAAGGAAGATCATGCCAAGCACTTGCGTTTGGTTCTCGATAAGCTCAAGGAACATCAGTTCTACGCCAAGTTCTCCAAGTGTGAATTTTGGCTCGATGAGGTTCTTTATCTTGGTCATATCATCTCTGCCAAGGGCATTGCTGTGAATCCTGAGAAGGTGTCTGCAATTGTGAATTGGGAACCTCCTCAGAACGTGAAGCAACTCCGTAGCTTCCTCGGTCTCGCAAGCTATTGCAGAAGATTCGTTGAAAACTTTTCTAAGATCGTGAAGCCTCTCTCAAATCTTCTTCAGAAGCACGTCAAGTACGTTTGGTCTCCGGAGTGTGACATTGCTTTCAACACTTTGAAAGAGAAATTGATCACTGCTCCAGTTCTGACTCCGCCTGATGAATCCAAGCCGTACGAGGTCTTTTGTGATGCCTCTCTCCAAGGTCTTGGCGCAGTATTGATGCAAGAGAAGAAAGTTGTTGCTTATACCTCTCGCCAGTTGAAGCCTAATGAGAAGAACTACCCCACTCATGATCTTGAGTTGGCGGCAGTTGTGCATGCTCTTTTGACTTGGAGACATCTCCTATTGGGAAGAAAAGTGGACATTTTCACTGATCACAAGAGCCTCAAGTACATCTTCACTCAGCCTAATCTCAATCTCAGGCAAACTCGATGGGTCGAAATGATTCAAGAGTATAATCCGAGTATCGAGTATACTCCAGGCAAGGCCAATGTGATTGCTGACGCATTGAGCAGAAAAGCGTACTGCAACATTCTGATTCTCAAGCCTTATCAACCCGAGCTTTGTGAAGCTTTCCGCAAACTTAATCTGCAAGTTGTTCCTCAAGGTTTCCTCGCCAACCTTCAAGTCTCTCCTACCTTGGAAGACCAGATTCGCCAAGCCCAGCTTCTTGATGCTATGGTGAAAAGGTGAAGATTGGGATTGCTAAGAGTCAACCCAAGTACAAGTGCTACCGCCTTGATGACAAGGACACTCTCTTCTTCGAGGATCATATTGTGGTACCCAAAGGTGACCTCCGTAAAGTGATCATGAACGAGGCTCACAATTCTCTCCTCTCCATCCACCCTGGGAGCACGAAGATGTATCAGGACCTCAAGCAAGCTTATTGGTGGACTCGAATGAAGCGCGAAATTGTTCAATTCGTGAATGAATGTGATGTCTGCAGAAGAGTGAAGGCAGAACACCAAAGGCCAGCAGGTCTCCTCCAACCTCTTGCCATTCCAGAATGGAAGTTTGACCACATTGAAATGGACGTCGTGACTGGATTTCCAAAGTCCAAGCGTGGCAATGATGCTATATTCGTTGTCATCGACAAACTCACCAAAGTGGCTCACTTTCTGCCTATCAAAGAGTCGATCACTGCAGCTCAATTGGCGGAACTCTATACCTCTCGTATTGTCTCTCTGCATGGTATTCCAAAAGTGATCTCTTCAGACCGTGGCAGCATATTTACCTCAAAGTTTTGGGATTCTTTTCAGAAGGCCATGGGCACCAACATCCGCTTCAGCACAGCTTTCCATCCTCAAACTAGCGGTCAAGTCGAGCGTGTCAATCAGATTCTTGAAGATATGCTCAGGGCTTGTGTGATCTCCTTCGGCATGAAATGGGAGGATTGTCTTCCTTATGCTGAATTCTCCTACAACAACAGTTTTCAAGCAAGTTCGGGCAAGGCCCCATTTGAAATTTTGTATGGCAGGAAGTGCCGTACCCCTCTCAACTGGTCTGAAACCGCTGAACGTCAGCTGCTGGGTAATGACTTAATCACAGAGGCAGAGGTAATGTGCAAAGTCATTCGTGATAACCTCAAAGCAGCCCAATCCCGCCAGAAGAGCTACTATGTAAGCACCGTGATTTGGCTTTCGAGATCGGAGATCATGTTTACCTCCGCGTCTCTCCTATGAAAGGTACTCGCCGCTTCGGTATCAAAGGGAAGCTTGCCCCTAGATACGTGGGACTTTTCAAGATTGTCAGCAAGAGAGGCGATCTCGCCTATCAACTCGAGCTTCCTTCAAACTTTGCAAATGTTCATGACGTGTTCCATGTCTCTCAGCTCCGAAAGTGCTTCAAGACTCCTGACCGCACCGTCAACTTCGAGGACATTGAGCTCCAAGAAGATCTCTCTTATCGTGAGCACCCAGTTGCTATTCTTGAAGTGACTGAACGCAAGACTCGCAACAAGTCAATCAAATTTCTCAAAGTCAAGTGGTCACACCATTCCGACCATGAAGCAACCTGGGAACGCGAGGATCACCTCCGTTCTGAGTACCTAGCGTTCTTTCAGTCCTAGATCTCGGGACGAGATCCTTTCATAGTGGTGGAGTGTTGTAACACCCCGGATATAACTTTCCCAATTTGTACTCCAACTCTTGCCGTTTCCAGCGTTAAGTTATTTTATTTTCTCGGGTTCGGATCTTGGTCTCCGTGTGTTGTTATCGTTGTCATGCATCTCATATCATGTCATCATGTGCATTGCATTTGCATACGTGTTCATCTCATGCATTCGAGCATTTTCCCCGTTGTCCGTTTTGCATTCCGGCGCTTCGTTCTCCTCCGATGGTCATTTCTAGCTTTCTTTCGTGTGTGGGGATTAAACATTTCCGGATTGGACCGAGACTTGCCAAGCGGCCTTGGTTTACTACCGGTAGACCGCCTTTCAAGTTTCGTATCATTTGGACTTCGTTTGATACTCCAACGGTTAACCGAGGGACCGAAAAGGCCTCGTGTGTGTTGCAGCCCAACACCCCTCCAATTTGGCCCAAAACCCACCTAACTCTGCTCTATCACCTAGATCGTTCGATCACGATTGCGTGGCCGAAAACCGCACCTCGTTTGGACTCTCCTAGCTCCCTCTATGCCTATATATACATCCCCTCCCGAAAATCCGGATCCCCCTCGTCTGAAACCCTAAAAATCCCCTCGCCGCCGCCGCCGGACAAAAATCCCACCGACGGACGTGTCCGCCCCGCTCCCCCCGGCCTGTCTCCGCCCGCCACGTGGCACCCGGCCACCGCCGCCGCCGCGGCCCGCACGGGCCTGAGGCCGGCCCTCCCGCGCCGCCTCCCGGGCGGCCGCTCCCGCGCCCGCCGCCGCCTTCTCCTCCCGAGCCGGCGACCCGGTCCGCCGCCTCCGCCGCGGTCCCGCCCGGCCGGACCTCGCCGCCGTTCCTCGTCGGCGTCGACGGCCTCCACCGCCGCCCTTACCTCCGCCGCCCTGCGCGCCACCCCCCGGTGCCGCGCCCGACCCTCACCGGCCGTCGCCTCCCCGCCTCTCCGGCGACTCCGCCGTCCTCCTCGTCGCCTCCGGCCGCCGCGGCCATCTCCGACGAGCTTCGGATCCGCCGCCGCTACAGTAGATCGCGCCGGATGAACAGTAAACCCTAGATCCGCGCGGGGTAAATTTCTTCTAAGTCCTGAAATGTCCGATCCAAGTGCCTATGTTCATGGCCTCGTAACTTTGCATCCCTAGCTCCGATTCATGCATATAGCATATCAAAATGTTCATCTCAAAGAGTACATCATTTAATTCCATTGCATCATTTTCATTTGAGTTCATCTTGATGCCCAAAATGCTGTTAGAAGAGGGCTACTTGAGTTAATTGCCAGATCTGCTACTCCATTTAGAGTTTTGTCATTTTTGCCATGATTAATATGTGCATGATATGCCCTGATGCTCTACATATGTTTTGTTAAGGGTTTTTTCATCTTTCCAGAGGTGCAACCCATGTATTTTTGTGATGTGTGTGGTGACTAGTGCAAGCTTGCAAAGTGGTGCACTTGGTAATTCTGTTTTCAGGGACTTAGTAATTTCACTAAGTCCTGGATCTGTTTATCTCATGATGCCATATGTTCTTGTTGCTTCCTAGTGATCCGTGCCTCTTTTGGGGATGATCAGTAAGGGAGTTTTATTTATATGGTAGTGCTCTATCCATCCATGTCTTTTTTTGCAATTATGGAGCACCCTAGCTTGAGTCAATCGAGCTCTACTTTTGCTACTTTGTGAATCTGGGCAGATTGTCAACTTGTTTGCAATTTTGCCGAAAATGTTGTAGTTGATCCGTGCATGCTATGTTATTGTTCTTGCCATGTCTAGCTTGCATTTTGTGTATTATTGATGGGTGTATGCTTAGCTTATCATGAATTGCACTGTGGTGAGAGCATCGAACTCGTAAACATGCCTACTTGAGTTATGTTTCAGCATGTGCCAGTTTTCACTAAGTCTGAAAACTGATTATGTTTTTGCGATGTTCGCGTGCTTGTTAGTATATTTTCTGATCCCTTTTGGCTCAAGGGCACTAAGTGACTTTTGTTAAGCTATTTGAGTAGCTCCATGCCATGTTCTTCTTTGTCATGTTCAGGTCCTGTGACATGTAGTTTTGTTGCTCCGAAGAGTGCTATCTGATCTGAAATTTCAGACAAGTGTTAATTTCACCAAGTCTGAGATCTGTTTACCATATGCAGTTTTGCCATGCTTGTTTGAACCTGTTAATGGATGAATTGGCCATAGATCAGTGCTAGACTTTTGTTAAGCATCTTGTATGCAACCCTGCCATATATTTTGTTGTCATGTTTGGGTGCTGTAGCATGTCTATTTCGTTGCATTTAGATGGCTACTTGCTGTAAATCGCAGACCGGTGTCATTTTTGAATCGCTTGCCATTTCCAAACCGTAACTCCGATTCCGGCGTTCTTTATATCGTTTTCAAGCGTTTTCATCTCATCTTTCCAGTGGCACACTTGGATTTCCAAGTTGAGGCCAGGTTCTTGCATTTCCTGTCATATCTTGCATTATGCATCCCGCATCGCATCCCGCATAGCATACCATCTTTGCATCGTGTTGTTTGAGTTTGCACGTGGTTGATTGTGTCCTTGTTGCTTGTTTGTCTTGTTTGGGTAGAGCCGGGAGACGAGTTCGCTAACGAGGAGCCTGTTGAGTTTGCTTTTGAGGATCCAGTCAACTCTGACAACTTTGCAGGCAAGATGATCATTCCCTCGAAATCACTACTATCTTTGCTATGCTAGTTTGCTCGCTCTTTTGCTATGCCAATGCTACGATGCCTACTATTTGCTTTCAAGCCTCCCAAATTTCCATGCCAAACCTCTAACCCACCATGTCCTAGCAAACCGTTGTTTGGCTATATTACCGCTTTTGCTCAGCCCCTCTTATAGAGTTGCTAGTTGCAGGTGAAGATTGGAGGCCGTTCCTTGTTGGAACACTTATTTACTTGTTGGGATATCATTATATTGCCATGTTATCTTAATGCATCTATATACTTGGTAAAGGGTGGAAGGCTTGGCCTCTCGCCTAGTGTTTTGTTCCACTCTTGCCGCCCTAGTTTCCGTCATATCGGTGTTTTGTTCCCGGATTTTACGTTCCTTACGCGGTTGGGTTATAATGGGAACCCCTTGATAGTTTGCCTTGATTAAAGCTTTTCCAGCAATGCCCAACCTTGGTTTTACCATTTTCCACCTAGCCTTTTCTTTCCCTTGGGTTCTGCAGACTCAAGGGTCATCTTATTTTAACCCCCCCCCCTGGGCCAGTGCTCCTCTGAGTGTTGGTCCAAACTGTCAGCCGCCGGTGGCTACCAGGGGCAACTCTGGGCTGGCCTACCGGAAGTTTAGACAATCTGAGTGTGCCCTGAGAAAGAGATATGTGCAGCTCCTATCGGGATTTGTCGGCACATTCGAGCGGTGTTGCTGGTCTTGTTTTAACCTGTCGAAGTGTCTTGAATAACCGAGATACCGAGTCTGATCGGAACGTCTTGGGAGGAGGTCTATTCCTTCGTTGACCGTGGGAGCTTGTCATGGGCTAAGTTGGGACTCCCCTGCAGGGATTGAACTTTCGAAAGTCGTGCCCGTGGTTATGGGCAGATGGGAATTTGTTAATGTCCGGTTGTAGATAACTTTAACCTTAATTTAATTAAAATGAATCAACTGAGTGTGTTACCGTGATGGCCTCTTCTCGGCGGAGTCCGGAAAGTGGACACGGTGTTGGAGTAATGTTTGCGCAGGTTGCTCTCTAGTTTCTCGCTCGCGCTTTGCCTCCTCTTCTCGCTCTCTTTTGCGAATAAGTTAGCCACCATATATGCTAGTCGCTTGCTGCAACTCCACACATATTTACCTTGCCTTACCTATAAGCTTAAATAGTCTTAATCGTGAGGGTGCGAGATTGCTGAGTCCCTGTGGCTCACAGATTACTATTACACCAGATGCAGGGCCTGCTGATTCCGCTCCAGGTGACGCGCTCGAGCTCAAGTGGGAGTTCGTCGAGGACTCTCAACATTACTATGTTTCCTTTCCCGATGATCAGTAGTGGTGCCCAGTTGGGGGTGATTGGGACCGTGTCGCATGTTGGGTTTATCTTCTATTTTGGCGCCGTAGTCGGGCCATGAGTGTTTGGATGATGTAATGTTATTTAAGTACATTGTTTGACGTGGCGAGTGTAAGCCAACTATGTTATCCCTTTTATTATTCATATTACATGGGATGTTGTGAAGATTGCCTTACTTGCGACATATGTCTTCAATGTGATTATGCCTCTAAGTCGTGCCTCAACACGTGGGAGTTATAGTCACATCGAGGGTGTTACAGTTGTCAAAGCTAAGCATCATGTTGTCTCCCTTCTCCTCCAACAATGAGGGCAATGATGCTTGGCTAATGAAGATAGAGCTGAAGAGAGAAGAACCCATGGAAACCAACAAGGATGGAGGGATCAAGAAGGCCACGGAGGACCAAGCTCCGGCAACGGAAGACATCCTTCAACTTGATCACAATTTCCTTACCCCGACTGAGATCGAAGCTTTCAAGATGATCGAGTTAGCTCGTATACAAAATAAGTATCTCACACGTGAAAATATTTTGTTAAAGGAGCATATCATCGCACTCAAAGGCATTATCCACAAGTTAGAAGACCTCCTACGCTCGATGTGCGACTACCCATCATCAACAACTCCACCTTCTCCACCAACAAAGAAGAAATGAGTATCTGGTATGGGCACTCCCCTTGGCAACTGCCAAGCTTGGGGGAGTGCCCCGGTATCGTATCACCATCACTTTTACCTTTACCATTTTTCTTAGTTCGATCATTTTGATAGTATTTTGATCTAGTAGAATAAAAGTTCTTAGTATGATCTAGCCGTGAGTTTTGCTTTATAATTCCTCTATGTAATCGAGTCCGTGAGCTATACAATAAAGATTAGTGTTGAGTCAAGGGCTTGATTATTTTGCCATGATCCTAAGGGAATAAAAGAAAAGAGAAATAAATAAAAAGGAAACAAAGAGATCATATGGATCTTATGGGGAGTAATGAGCTCACATAGAAAAAGTATGATGAATAAAAGTTGTTGAGAGTTGACAAACATAGTTTTGGTCATCGTTGCAATTAATAGGAAGTAATAAAGAAAGACAAGTCTTCACATATAAATATACTATTTTGGACATCTTTTATGATTGTGAGCACTCATTAAAATATGACATGCTAAAGAGTTGACGTTGGACAAGGAAGACAACGTAATGGGTTATGTTTTCTTACATCTGAGATAAATTATATTGTCATGGATCATCCAACATGGTTGAGCTTGTCTTTCCCCCTCATGCTAGCCAAACTCATCGCACCAAGTAGAGATACTACTTGTGCTTCCAAATACCCTTAAAACCAGTTTTGCCATGAGAGTCCACCATACCTACCTATGGATTGAGTAAGATCCTCCAAGTAAGTTGTCATTGGTGCAAGAAATAAAAATTGCTCTCTAAATATGAATGACTTATTAGTGTGGGAGAAAATAAGCTTTATACGATCATGTGATATGGAAGAAATAAAAGCGACAGACTGCATAATAAAGGTCCATATCACAAGTGGCAATATAAAGTGACGCTCTTTCGCATTAAGATTTTGTGCATCCAACTATAAAAGCGCATGACAACCTCTGCTTCCCTCTGCGAAGGGCCTATCTTTTACTTTTATCTTCTACCTTGCATAAGAGTCATGGTGATCTTCACCCTTCCTTTTTTACATTTTATCCTTTGGCAAGCACAATATGTTGGAAAGATCCTGGTATATATGGCTAATCGGATGTGAGTTTCCATGAACTATTATTGTTGACATTGCCCTTGAGGTAAAACGTTGGGAGGCAAAACTATAAGCCCCTATCTTTCTCTGTGTCTGATTAAAAACTCCATACCCATAAGTATTGCGTGAGTGTCAGCAATTGTGAAAGACTATATGATAGTGGAGTATGTGGACTTACTGAAAAGCTCTTATATATTGACTCTTTCCTATGTTATGATAAATTGCAATTGCTCCAATGACTGAGATTATAGTTTGTTAGTTTTCAATGAAATTTACGATTCATACTTGAAATTGTGATTGAATTATTACTCTAGCATAAGAAATCATATGACAGGAATTATATAAGTTGCTATTCTAAGAATGATCATGATGCCCTCATGTCCGTATTTTATTTTTTATCGACACCTCTATCTCTAAACATGTGGACATATTTTTCGACTTCGGCTTTCGCTTGAGGACAAGCGAGGTCTAAGCTTGGGGGAGTTGATACGTCCATTTTTGCATCATGCTTTTATATTGATATTTATTGCATTATGGGCTGTTATTACACATTATGTCACAATACTTATGCCTATTCTCTCTTATTTTACAAGGTTTGCATAAAGAGGGAGAATGCCGGCAGCTGGGATTCTGGGCTGGAAAAGGAGCAAATATTAGAGACCTATTATGCAAAGCTCCAAAAGTCCCGAAGCTTCACGGAAGACGTTTTCGGAATATATAAAAAATACTCAGTGGAAGAAGTTCACCAGGGGGGCCACACCCTGCCCACGAGGGTGGGGGGCGCGCCCTACCCCCGTGGGCACGCCCCCTACCTCGTGGGCCCCCTAGTGGCCCTCCGGTGGCCATCTTCTGCTATATGAAGTCTTTCGATGAGAAAAAAATCACAGGCCATCTTCTCGGACGAAAATCCGCCGCCACGAGGCGCAACCTTGGCGGAACCAATCTAGGGCTCTGGCGGAGCTGTTCTGCCGGGGAAACTTCCCTCCGGGAGGGGGAAATCATCGCCATCGTCATCACCAACGCTCCTCTCATCGGGAGAGGTCAATCTCCATCAACATCTTCATCAGCACCATCTCCTCTCAAAACCCTAGTTCATCTCTTGTACTTGTCTCCAAGTCCGGGATTGATGCTAGTAGGTTGCTAGTAGTGTTAATTACTCCTTGTAGTTGATGCTAGTTGGTTTATTTGCTGGAAGATCATATGTTCAGATCCTATATGCATATTAATACCCCTCTGATTATGAAAATGAATATGCTTTGTGAGTAATTACGTTTGTTCCTGAGGACATGGGAGAAGTCTTGCTATTAGTAGTCATGTGAATTTGGTATTCGTTCGATATTTTGATGAGATGTATGTTGTCTCTCCTCTAGTGGTGTTATGTGAACGTCGACTACATGACACTTCACCATTATTTGGGCCTAGATGAAGGCATTGGGAAGTAATAAGTAGATGATGGGTTGCTAGAGTGACAGAAGCTTAAACCCTAGTTTATGCGTTGCTTCGTAAGGGGCTGATTTGGATCCATATGTTTCATGCTATGGTTAGGTTTACCTTAATACTTTTGTTGTAGTTGTGGATGCTTGCAATAGAGGTTAATCATAAGTGTGATGCTTGTCCAAGTAAGGACAGTACCCAAGCATCGGTCCACCCACATACCAAATTATCAAAGTACCGAACGTGAATCATATGAGCGTGATGAAAACTAGCTTGACGATATTCCCATGTGTCTTCAGGAGCGCTTTTCTCTATATAAGAGTTTGTCCAGGCTTGTCCTTTGCTACAAAAAAGGATTGGGCCACCTTGCTGCACTTTATTTACTTTTGTTACTTGTTGCTTGTTACAAATTATCCTATTACAAAACTATCTGTTACCACTTATCTCAGTACTTGCAGAGAATACCTTGCTGGAAACCGCTTATCATTTCCTTCTGCTCCTCGTTGGGTTCGACACTCTTACTTATTGAAAGGACTACGATAGATCCCCTATACTTGTGGGTCATCATTACGTCGATGCTAGCTTCGACACAGATCTGGATGACTCCAAGTCACAAACCGGATACGTGTATATTTTGAATGGTGGGGCAGTCAGCTGGTGCAGTTGCAAGAAAAGCGTCGTGGCGGGATCTACATGTGAAGCGGAGTACATGGCAGCCTCGGAGGCAGCACATGAAGCAATCTGGATGAAGGAGTTCATTACCGACCTAGGAGTTATTCCCAATGCGTCAGGCCCGATGGCTCTCTTCTGTGACAACACTGGAGCTATTGCCCTGGACAAGGAGCCAAGGTTTCACAAGAAGACCAGCATATCAAGCGTCGCTTCAACTCCATTCATGAAAATGTTCAAGATGGAGACATAGATATTTTTAAAGTGCATACGGACCTGAATGTCGCAGATCCGTTGACTAAACCTCTTCCACGAGCAAAACATGATCAACACCAGAACTCTATGGGTGTTCGATTCATCACAATGTAACTAGATTATTGACTCTAGTGCAGGTGGGGACTGTTGGAAATATGCCCTACAGGCAATAATAAAATGGTTATTATTATATTTCCTTGTTCATGATAATTGTCTATTGTTCATGCTATAATTGTGTTATCCGGAAATCGTAATACATGTGTGAATACATAGACCACAACATGTCCCTAGTGAGCCTCTAGTTGACTAGCTCGTTGATCAATAGATGGTTACGGTTTCCTAAACATGGACATTGGATGTCGTTGATAACGGGATCACACCATTGGGAGAATGATGTGATGCACAAGTCCCAATCCTAAGCATAGCACAAGACCGTGTAGTTCGCCTGATAAAGCTTTTCTAATGTCAAGTATCATTTCCTTACACCATGAGATTGTGCAACTCCCGGATACCGTAGGAATGCTTTGGGTGTGCCAAACATCACAACGTAACTGGGTGGCTATAAATGCACACTACAAGTATCTCCGAAAGTGTCTGTTGAGTTGGCATGAATCGAGACAAGGATTTGTCACTCCATGTGACGGAGAGGTATCTCTGGGCCCACTCGGTAAGACATCATCAAAATGAGCTCAATGTGATCAAGGAGTTGATCACGGGATGATGTGTTACGGAACGAATAAAGAGACTTGCCGGTAACAAGATTGAACAAGGTATAGAGATACCGACGATCGAATCTTGGGAAAGTATCATACCGGTAGACAAAGGGAATTGTATACGGGATTGATCGAATCCCTGACATCGTGGTTCATCCGATGAGATCATCGTGGAACATGTGGGAGCCAACATGGGTATCCAGATCCCGCTGTTGGTTATTGGCCAAAGAGATGTCTCGGTCATGTCTGCATGATTCCTGAACCCGTAGGGTCTACACACTTAAGGTTCGGTGACACTAGAGTTGTTATGGGAAATAGTATGCAGTTACCGAATGTTGTTCGGAGTCCCGGATGAGATCCCGGACGTCACGAGGAGTTCCGGAATGGTTAGGAGGTGAAGATTTATATATGGGAAGTCATCATACGGTCACCGGAAGTGTTCGGGGGTTTATTGGTATTATATCGGGACCACCAAAGGGGTTCTGGGGGTCCACCGGGAGGGTCCACCTGCCCTGGAGGGCCCTATGGGCTGTATGTGGAAGGGAACCAGCCCCTAAGTGGCTGGGCGCCACCCCCTAGGGCCCATGCGCCTAGGGTTGGGGGGGACCCTAAAGGGGGCGCCCCCTTGGCTTGGGGGGCAAGCCCCCTCCCCTTGGCCGCAGTCCCCCCCTCTAGATCTCATCTAGAGGGGCCGACCCCCTTCCCCCTTCACCCTATAAATAGAGGGGTGGAGGGAGGGCAGCAACACCACTTCCAAGGCGCAGCCCTCCCTCTCCCAACACCTCCTCCTCCGTTTAGCTTGGCGAAGCCCTGCCGGAGAACTGCGAGCTCCACCACCACACCGTCGTGCTGCCAGAGTTCTTCCCCAACTTCTCCTTCCCCCTTGCTATATCAAAAAGGAGGAGACGTCCCCGGGCTATACGTGTGTTGAACGTGGAGGCGCCATTGTTCGGTGCTTAGATCGGAACCAACCACGATCTGAATCGCTGCGAGTACGACTCCTTCATCCGCGTTCTTGTAACGCTTCCGTTTCGCGATCTTCAAGGGTATGAAGATACACTCCCCTCTCTCTCGTTGCTAGTCTCTCCATAGATTGATCTTGGTGATGCATAGAAAAAATTTAATTTCTGCAACGATCCCCAACACTACCATGCGAGCTTCCACCCGCTCCTCCTCATCCGGCGGTCCCATGCGGTTGGGGAGCGAACGCATCCCCTCTAGATGCTTGCGAAGACGGCGTAGCCCGGACCGGACTGCACCAAAAGTAGTTCGTCCCCATCTTTGCAGCCTGCCAGCAATCGAGGCCAGCTTGTCCGACAATTCTGTTACGGTATGGGATCTTCTAGTTGAATTCCAAGCTTCAGTAAGCATATCGCCAAACCGCGTGTCCCGCTAGCGGAATTGCTTCTGCTTTGCCCGCACACTTGTATCAACTAGATCAGTCTTTAGGAGAATCGGGCAGTGGTCAGATTTTGCCGCAGTAAGATGCTCCACAGAGGCGAACGGAAAAAGAGCAGACCAACAAGATGAAGCCAAAGCTCTGCCTAAGCGAACGCGGCAAAAATGTCCTCCGGTGACTTTCTTCTCCCAAGTCCAGTCTACTCCACGATAACCCAAGTCCGCTAGACCGCATACATCAACAGCTTCTCTGAATGCATCGATATGTGCACTGTCACGTTCATTAGGGCCATGCTGCTCTTCAGACCGCAAGATCTCATTAAAATCACCGATACACATCCATGGGAGAGTGCTCTCTCCCCTCAAGCGTTTCATGGTGTCCCATGTCTTGTAACGCAGACTCCTGGTGGCTTCACCATAGAAGCAGGCCAGCCTCCATTGCTCCTTCCCCAGTTCTGTGACCCAAGCATCAACATGGTACTCTGAATAATTCTTTATTGCAACATCCAAGGAATTTTTCCAAAAGATACAAAGGCCGCCACTGCGGCCCCGACTCCCGACTTCAAAACTAAAATCATAACCTAAAGAAGTGCGAAGACCTTCAACACGACTCTTTTGTAATTGAGTTTCTACTAAACACAAGATAGCTGGCGAACTAATCTCCACGAGGTCGCGGAGCTCTCGAACTGTCGCGGGGTCGCCTATCCGGCGGCAGTTCCAGCTTAAGATTTTCATTGGGCCTGGCGGCACCCCATGTCGGAGCCCGCCAATAACACCAACTTGTTTGTGTTCTGCTTCATTGGTGAAGCCAATTTTTTTTGCTTTTCTTTGCATCTCTGGGAGACACATACGGTGGGGGTAGTGGAGGGACGACTACCATCGCCTGGCCCGTGTCACCCAGCGTTGTCAAGCCCACCTCAGATCCCCCTGCTGTAGCCTTGGGTTGTTGATCTTGGTCAGCTGTGTTGCTTGCCATGGTAAAGTTCAAATTTCTTCGGACCACCAGGCCTTCTTCAAGTTCCTTTCTCTCGGTGTCACCTGGTTTCAAAGGGTGGTGGGGCGCCCAGGCCAGGGTGGTGGGGCGCCCCGGCCTGGTCTTGCTCTACCTCGACCCCCATAGCTGCCCCCACGAAAGGCTCGGCCACCCCCTGGCTGCTCCTGTGCTATCTCCCTTCGCTGAGCCAACATCAACCTTCGCCAGCCTATAAGTAGCGACGCTGAGGCTAGACGAGCTTGTGTCACGCTGCGCGTGAGGCACGGGCACACCTATTTATCGCCTTACGCGAGCAAACAAGTACGCGTCGCGTCGGGGCGAGCCTAGATGAGCCGGCCCAGCTGCGCGGGAGGCAATGACCTGTTTTTTTATTCTCAATTTTTGCTTTATTTTTGTACTTTTAATTATAATTTATAATATTCTACATATATATAAAATAAATACTATTCAAAAACACATTAAAAAAGTTGAATAAGTATTTGAAAAACGTTGAATAAGTATTAAAAAAATGAACAAGTATTTGAAAAATGTTGAGCAAGTATTTGAAAATTTTGTATAGGTACTAAAAATGTTGATCAAGTATTTGAATTTTTTTGAATATGTATTAAAAATGTTGAACATGTATTTGAAAAATATTGAACAAGTATTTGAAAATTTTGAATAAGAATTAAAATGTTAACAAGTATTTGAAAATTGTGAAATAATTATTAACAATTGTTGAATGAGGATTTGAAAAATATTGAACAAGTATTTGAAAAATGTTGAATAAGCATTTGAAATGTTGAACAAATATTTGAAAATTTTGAATAAGTATTAAAAAATGTTGAATGAGTATTCCAAAAATATTCAATATGTATTTGAAAATGTTGAATAATTAGTAAAATGTTGAGCAAGTTTTTAAAATGTTGAATAGGCATTCGGACAATGTTTAACATGTATACAAAAAATATTGATCACTTATTTAAAAATGCTTTTCACATATACGAAAACTTGGAGTGAAAATGAAAACAAACATACAAGAAAATGAAAAAAAGAAAATGGAGAAGAAAAAAGAAAGCCAAAGAAAAAATGTAGAAGAAAAAAGAAAAAAGGAAAACTAAAGAAAGACAACAAAGAAGGGAAGAAACAAAACAATGAACAGAGAAAAAATGGAGAAAACAAACTGGAAATAAAACGGTGAATAAATAGTGCAAATGGGTCGACCCACTCTACCGGTGAGGCACAACAGTTCCCAGACAAGAGACCTTATATTGGAACCTGCCTGAGAGCCATTGCAAATGGGTCGACCCACTCTACCGTGAACTGATTTTGTTTTTTCTATATTGTTTTTTTGTTGGGTTTTCTCCAAAAAAGGGGCTATTTTTAAGCTCATGTAAGGCGATAAATAGTCGCCGCGGTGAGGCACAACAGTTCCCAGACAAGAGACCTTATATTGGAACCTGTGTGAGAGCCAGGGCAAATGGGTCGACCCACTCTACCGTGAACCGATTTTTTCCTATATTGTTTTTTTGTTGGGTTTCCTCCAAAAAAAGGGCTCTTTTTATTTTTTAGGAGGTGCATATTTTTAAGTTGATCAAAAAAAAAATATCTTTCTTATTGTTTAGTATGTGTTCTTTTTTAAAAAAGTTCAGTGTAAACTAATAGAACGTTCACCGTATGTTAAGAGAATATTCATTGTGTATTAGAAAAATATTTACCATATAATTTAAAAAGTTCTTCATATATTAAGAAAATTTCGATGCATATTACTTCCTCCTTTCCCAAATATTTGTCTTTCTAGAGGTTTTAATGGTGACTACATACAGAGTAAAATGAGTAAATCTACACTCTAAAATATGTCTATATGCATCCATATGTAGTGACCATTTAAAATCTCTAGAAAGACAAATATTTAAGAACGGAGGGAGTACAAAATATGTTCAGTGTGCATCAAAAAAAATTTGACCACATATTAGACTATTATTCACCATGCATTAAAAAATATTTATAGTGTATTAAAAACAAAAACAAAAATAAAGAAAAGCCAAAAAAATATAAAAACCAAAACAAAGAAACCATAATAGAAAATCTGCAGCAGAAGTAAGCAAAGCCGAAAAACGCGAGAAGAGCCCCGACTGTGCCGGTCCAACTCGGCTTGCCAGTGGGCGTGCGATGGGCGTCGTTGCGTCTGTTTGCCGCCTGAAGGCGGCTGATTGGATTCATGTATGAAATACTTCTTCCGTTCTTAAATATAAGTCTTTGTAGAAATTTCATTATGGACCACATACGGATATATCTAGATGCATTTTAAAATATAGATTCACTCATTATCCTTCGTATGCAGTCCATAGTGAAATCTCTCCAAAGACTTATATTTAGGAACGGAAGAAGTAGATAGTTCCTCGATGCAACATAGTCTGGCCCATTTCGGGTTTCGTTGGGTTTTTTTATCTGTTTCTTCCCATCTGGGTTATAGTTTTCGTAATATTTTTTCCTTTGTTTTCTGGTCCGTTTTTTATGAAATTAAAAAAAAAGAACATCCCTGAAGTGTATGCATTATGTGAAAAGAATATCTCAATGGGTTTCTTTTACATAGTTCTAAGAAAGATTTCCCCTAAGTTTATGCGTTATTTTGAATTTCGCTTTGGAATGCAAAACTGCAGGGCACTTGGAATTTAGAAGAGAAAGTCGATCGATCGCTTAACAGCGAAGGTACGAAGCGAAGCCCAGTACATGAACGTCCCCATTGTTCCTAGATGGGTTGTAGCTTGTGAGCGGTGATCCAAGTCTTCCGCATTTGCATAAAGTTGAAATAATTGAACACGTGCATCTACCTTCATATGCAGGCAGCTTTGCTCTGCCTTGTGGTAAGTTACAAGGAAGCTGCCGAGTAATTGCCGTGCCTGGCTCCAGAGTCTAAATTTGATGTTATTTTTTCCAGAACAAGATATAGCTCCCACACTTAGTACGTATGTCCTAGTCCTACACAGGTACACCTACAGGTGTGCGGCGCACAGACGGTTTATAGACGTGGATTAATTGAGTCGTAGTGGTGGTTGAAGTAAAACGTGAACAGGTGGTTGGGGCATCGGTGTCACAAGATATATACGCTCTTTGTGATCAATTGGCCACATATATATATATATACACACACACACACGTACGGTATGCACGGGGTTGTTGCGTCAAAGTCCCCAGAGCCAAGCAAGGAAAGAACTCACCGCGGAGCAAGGGTTCGATGTGATCATGTGACCAGGGCCGGGCCGACAAAATCCGGGGCCCTGTGCGAAACTAAAAAATGAGGCCCTATCTTAAAAAAAATGAACTAACAAGAAATTATAGTATATATATCTCACAGAAAAAAATTGTAATGTATATAATATAATGTCTTACATAACAATTGAAAATATAAAAAAGTCATACCTATCCAACTCCTGGTTGCTATTTATTTGAACATCCTCATTCTTTTAGTATTCTTTATGAGTAGAAACCGAAGTTAATACCTATATAAGAAGTGCAATTTGAATATATTGGCTCAAAGAGGCATACAACTAGTGAACACATTCAAGTTTGAGCTAACATGTGCACTGTCCAAGAAAAGGCATTGCAATATTTGGATGTAGTATAGCACTAGAAATATGCAAGAGACTAATATTTAGAGGCTAAATCATATTTATGTCTTTTACATTTGAATAATAATAAAATAAAAAAGCAAACTGCTAGGCTCATGAGCCTATATATAAACCATAATATGATGTATACAGCTGTGTCTAGGAAAAAAGAGTAACTGTCTTTATACTTGTTACAATGGTATAGCACTTGGAAGTATCACATACAAACTATATGCGGGTATGCTAGTAATTAAAGAAAACATGGGATATTTTCTGATATATTCTGGGGAGATATTTGAAATTTACCATCAAGAAATACTTGAGGCAACAAAAGCTATATCAAATCTAACTTCCATATCCCTGATCTACGACGGCGGAGCTCAGTCTACATATAGGGGATGTGTTTATGAGTGTGGAGGAGTGGAGGTCCTTGTATTCACCTGCAGCGGCATCCGATCGATCCAGGGACCGAGGGGCGAGGGATCAGACTCCAGGATAGAACACCTTCGACCGAGGGATCAGACTCCAGAACACCTTGGATCGATCCACGATCCAAGGACCGAGGGATCAGACTCCAACATAGACGAAGTGAACACCTTGGATCAAAGGTCCTTTCCTGCAGGCTGTAGCGATCGAGACGAGTAGGAGGACTGGAAGAGGAGGAGGAGATCGATCCCCGATCCCGTTTCAGCGCTGGTCGCTCGATGGCTCGATCCTCGATGCCCTCGTTGCTTCGACTCCAGCAATCCAGACCACTACAGCACCCAGCAACCCAAAGCGCATAAAATTTCTTTTAGTACTAGGCCTTTGTAAAAAAATTGGGGCCCTCCAAAATTTTGGGCTGTGTGCGGGCCGCACTTTTTGCACCACTATGGGCCCGGCCCTGCATGTTACTATGTGAGCACGCGGTGGCATGTGACGTGACCATGGCAGCAGCGAAACATCCTCCTCATCTTGCATATGCCCTTTTTGGCATGAGATAGTGGTGCACGGCATTTCTCCCATGTTAATCTCCCGGCCAGGACATCGCATTCAACAAGCTTTCACTCCTGTGAGAGTCCGCGTTGCATCCAAATGTTTTCACTCGCCTTCGATCGATCGGTTGTTGCTGCCATGGACCGCAGGCACATCTCATTTCGTTACATGTTAATAATGCAGCCCATTCACGCACTGTTAGAGCATCTTCAGCTGTTGGCTCTTAGGAGGGGTTAAAAATCATCCCCGGGACGTACCCGCGCTAAACCGTGCACTGGGGGCGTGATGCCCCAGTCGCGGCGCTCATGTTTTTTTGAAAAAGTTAAATACGGCGCAAACACGGCTCAAATTTAATGCAAACATCGGCGAGTTCGTTCAAATTTAAACATATTTTATAAAAAAAGAAAAAACTACTACGGGCTGCCCCCGCCATCTTCATCGCCGCTCCTCGCCGTTTACCTCGCCGCTCCCCGGCGCCCGCCGCCCACCTTTGCAGTTCTACATGCCAAGGAGGCGGTAGAACCGCGTGTAGTCGCCGCCGTTGTCGGCGTCGTCGTCGTCGTCGGCGGCGGCGTCGTCGTCGTCGGCGGCGGCGGCGTCCCCGCCTCCGTCCCTGCTGCATTCCTCCCCCGATTGGCGCGGCGGGTTGGACGGTCCGGGGGCGTCCTCGTCGTCGTTGCTGTCGAGGATCACGATGCCGTGCTCGTCCTCGCGCCCACGCTTGCGGACGGCGATCTCCTCCAGGGCCCGGCGTTGCCGGACCATCTCGTCGCGGAGGTAGTCGTCTCGCGCCCACTACAGGGCGTCCTCGTCGGAGAAGCCACAGTCGGGGACGTAGCGTGGCCCCTCCCTCGCCGCCCGCGGCAGGGACGCGCGGATACGTGCGATCTCCGCACGCCGCGCCGCCCCGGTGGGTGGTGGTGGCACCGGCACGCCGCCGGCGCTGATCCTCCAAGCCCCGGGCACCCGCATGTCTGGCGGGACCGGGTACTCGGCCTCGAAAAGGAGGCGAGCCTCGTCCTCGTGAAGATGGCGGCGCCCGAAGCCATTATCCGCCGCGCCGTCGCCTGGGAAGCGCTCGGTCATTCTTCTGAACTGGAGACGGCGAGAGGAGGAAGGGGGAGAAATGGGCGCGTCGGCGGTGGAGTATCTGTGCGTGTCTCCGGCGCGCTGGTGGCCGGCTTATATAGGCGGAGGCGCCGCGAGGTAGGCTTGGCCGGCACGTTACGTGTGGCGTGGTGATGTGGCGGGCGAGGGGACGCGCGTCGCCCGGCCTTCACTACGCCGCCCGTGAGGCATCAATGGAGGCTGACCGGCGCAGCAGCGCGCGCAGCTTTGGCATTGATTCGCCACGGAAAACGAAGCGATGAGGACGACGAAGCGGCGAGAAGAGAGTCGAGTCGCTGACGCGGCTGGTCCGCGGCTCTTCGCGCCAAAAACGATTCGCCCGACGCCCCCGAGCGACCCCCATCGTGCCGGGTTCGGGTTGGGTCCGCCGGCGCCAATTTCGGCCCGAGCCGTTAAAAACTGAGCCCTGGGGGCGCGACTGGGCCGATTTTTTGACGCCGACGGCCGAAAAATCACCTAGGGGGCTTTCTTAAGGGCGCGGCTGGAGATGCTCTTAAGTGCTCCTACGTAGACGCAGGAGAGAGGTGGACTTTCCGAGTGGATGGCATGCGGAAAAGAAAAAACACGTACCTGCCGGCTGCCGGTCAAATATTTGATTTTGAAAAATGTGACATTAAAATGTTATGAGCGTACCCGTCGTGGCGGGTGGTTGAAGACTATGTATGATGGCTTTATCGTGCATGTCGGTGCTTGCATTTTACTAATTTAGTATATGGGTTCCTAGAAATGTTTATTGTCTTGCCCTGAAGTTGTACATGTTTGCGCCGAATTTCGTCAACAAATGTTTGTCCTTCTTGTAATTGCTTGCCCATACATCGGATTCATAACATTTTATTGTCTCATTGGATTTAACTTCTAAATTAACTAGATGGTGCCCCTCGCGTTGCTATGGGAATCAGTTACAATACATTTCATTTTATTGTGTGGAATTTAAATATTTAGATTAATAAGATGTGAACCAAAATTAAAAATACATACGACTTACTCCCTCTGTAAAGAAATGTCCGTACAATATATTTCTTTACAGAGAGAGTTTTACATTTGATTATCTGTATTATAAAATATTTACTAAATATTAGTAGAATAATATAATGAAACATATTTTTTTCATGCATGGTTGCATGCGATGATGAGTCTTTTTTCATGCATGATTACATGTTGATGTGTTATCTCATCAATAATTATATGATGATGTGACATGCTTACATGTTAAGATCAATGAAAAAAATAGCGCGCTACAGAAAATAGCGTCACCCCTGAAAATATACTATTAGCGTGCTATAACGCGCTATAACGTGCTATTAGCGAGGCATTGTACATTGATTTATTTTAGCGAGACAATTCTCTATATGCTATAGCGTGCTATTAGCGGCGATATAGCGCGCTATTTTTTTCAGTGGTTAAGATACATAAGTTAATAGGATTTAGTGTAATTTTGGTTCCAAACATAGAATTCCGTATATGCATGTGTGAAAGTCGGGCATTCGCTGTTACATGAACGTCTCCCTTTGCCCCTAGATGACTAGATCGATTGTAACTTGTGACCAGTGATCCAAGTCTTCCTTATTTGCATAAAGTTGAAACAAATGAACACATGAATCTACCTCCATATGCAGGGAGCCTGGCTTTGCTTTGCAATTTGTAAGGAAGCTGCCGAGTAATTGTCGTGCCTGGTTCCATAGTCTAAATTTGATATAGCTCCCACGCTTATGTCCTACTCCTACACGGCTACACCTACATGCGTGTGGCGCACAGACGGTTTATAGACGTGGATTCATTGAGTTGTAGTAGTGGTTAAAGTACAAATATTGTTAAGTATCATTGTTATTATGAAAACATAGAATAGCGTAGGATTTATTTCACCTTGCCTTGTACTTTAAGTAAATGATTGTATTTCTATATATATGCTCACGAGGCTCAAGCAATACAACAACAATTCCACCAATCATCTCGTTTCTTTCTAACATGGTATCAGTTTTCGAGTTTTACACCCTAGCCATCGCCGCTTCAGCATCTGCGCCGTCTCCGGAGCGGTCGGCCTTCATGACCGTCACCGGGGGCCGCGCCGCCCGTACCTAGAGTTCGTCCGCCGATCATATTGACCGGCTGTTCTAGAGTCTTTTTCTCGATCTTTGATCCAGGATTTTTTCTCTCACCGATCGTTTGATCGGTGTTCTTTTTTGATTCTGATCGGGTTGAGTCGCTCGCCGCCGTTCTCATCTACAAACACGCGTCTCTACTTCAACATCGGCATCGACTACACTGAAGCGCCCTACACTGCAACACGTCCGTCCGTGACGTGGTGGCCGCTCGTACGGTCCGCTGGCCGTCATCCGGCGGCAAGTGGCCCGAGCCCAAGGCCACCCAGGCGCCTCGCGCGGACGTTGCTGGTTGCCCGCGTCCGTACGCCGGCGGCCGCTCTTGTCAGGCCAGCTGCTGCACCTCTGGACTGGATAGCATATGCATCTAGGTCTTGCCTGGTCGTGATTATACATCACGCGGGTGTGCTTCTATGCATGCAATGCGTACCGGTCTGGCTGCGGACTGTTTGCTTGTCCGGGCGCGGGGACATGCGCCGCTGTTGCCTAATGGCTATGGACTTCTCCTGCCACGTACGACCGTGTGGTTCGTCGTCCGTGCATCCGTGTTCACGTCGTTTTCCTTCGGCCGTGGTCGCTCTGTCCCTAAGTAGAGCGCCCCTCCACCGACGAGCAATGGGCTGCAGCTATGTCGTTTCTTTGGACCGCAGCGTCGCCGCCTCATGACCGGTGGTTCTTCCCATGGTTGCATCGATCCATGCCGTCGCTGTATTGTCCCTTCGAGCCGTAGTGCTACGACACGTGATTTCTGCTGTCGTTCTGAGGCCGTTTTCATGGTTGCACCATCTCGCGCGCTACCGCTGCGTTGTTCCTTTGGGCCGTAGTGCCGCGGCCCGCGGTCAACCACCACATCGAGGCAGTCCGCTTCAGGCCGTTTCCGAGGCTGGGCCGACCCTCGCGTTGCCGCTGCGTCGCCCTGTCGGGCTGTAGCGAGCGTGGCACGTGATCCCTGCAACCCCCCGAGGTCTTCTCTGCCATCGCCCCGACCTGCCCGCCGCCATTGCGTCGCCTTTTCGGGTCGTAACGCTGCGGCCCGCGGTCCACCGCCGTCCACGCGCGTTGACTTCCACGTGATATGCGCCGCGCCGCCTCCCTTGGCGCGGGAACATCACCGTCCGCGCCGGTCTTCGTCACGCTGTTAGGGTTCATTATCGCCTATTTCGAGCATCGCCGCCGTGCTCCTTCTCTAGCCGTCGCCGCCTCCTTAGGCCGCCGCCGCCGCTGCTCTTCTTCTGCGGCTCCACGGCGACTACCTCGACACCGGCGACCCCCGACTCGACACCGACCACGGCGTTGTTCGCACGGCTACCTCGACTACGGCTACACCACCTACGCTCTTGGCTCCCTCGACAAACGACAGAAAGGGCTACCGCCATGCTTGAGCAACCTCGCCGGTTTTTACTGCAGCCACGACTCCGTGATGCATCGACCGTTATGACTGTGGAGGGTGTCCATCGGCTTGCCTTCGGATTCTTCTCCAGTCTCACCGTCTGCGTCGCTACCGTTGTGACTGCGGGGGATGTTGAGTATCATTGTTATTATAGAAACATATGATAGCGTAGGATTTATTCCACCTTGCCTTGTACTCCAAGTAGATGATTGTACTCTATATATATATATATGCCCACGAGACTCAAGCAATACAACAACAATTCCATCAATCATCTCTTTTCCCTTCTAACAAATATGAACAAGTGGTTGGAGCGTCTGCTTCACAAGCTATATATGCTCTTGTAATGAATTGGCCACGTATATTTGCTACACATAAGGTATGCAAGGGATTGTTGCCTCAAAGACGCGGCATGATCATGTGAGCACGCGGTGGCATGTGATGTGACCTTGGCAGCAACGAAACGTCCTCCTCATCTTGCATATGCCCTTTTTGGCATGGGATGGTGGCGCACCGCATTATCTGCTCCCGTGTTATCTCCCGGCCGAGTGTTAGGGTACCAATCGATCTATAACTCAATCACAGATACAACTCGAATTCAGATACAATCAGCCAAGCTGTTCTTGAGAGGGAAAGGGGATGAGGAAGAGAGCCGCCGCCGATTTGATCCTACTGGATGCCTTCCTCGACTCGCTTGTGGGTGTAAGTAGGTGGCGACCCCGGATCAACCCTAGCGAGTCCAGTCCGGCCCAACGAACCTCCTGTTGGGCTGTATGATGCGGGCCGGCCTGCTGGCGTTGCGCCTTGGTGTGTAGCCCTGCATTCCACTCGGTTTGGTCGCCGTGGCAGGCTGCTGACCTGGCGCTGCCACGGTGTCTGGCTCCTGTGTAGTTGGGGCGCTGACATCCCCCCTCCTTGAGTACTGGCTCGCCCTCGAGCCAGTGCAGGGAAGCGGTCGAAGAGGTACTTGGCGTCTTCCCAGGTGGCGTCAAGGACTGAAGGATCGGACCAGCGCACCAGCATCTGTTCGCGCCGGCCTTGTGGTGTCTGTCGCCAGCGCGTGTCCATGATCTCGACGGGTTAGAGAGGCTCGTCTTTGAACGCTGGCAGCTCTGGCTCGACCGAAGTGGTGGCGGGGATGGCTCGACGTAGTTGAGAAACGTGGAAGACCGGGTGCACCTTGGCGCCTTCTGGAAGCTGCAGTTCGTACGCCACGGGGTTGACGGCGCGGATGATCTTGAAAGGCCTGAAGTAGCGGAAGGCGAGCTTGTGGTTGGTGCGGCGAGCCACTGTTGTCTGGACGTAGGGCTGGAGCTTGACGAAGACCGCGTCGCCGACAACAAACGTGCACTCGGAGCGCTTCTTGTCGGCTTGCTTCTTCATGATGTCGCGGGCTCGACGGAGATGCTCAGCGATGACTTGTTGCATGTGCTTGGCTCCTCGAGCCATTCCTTGAGTGGGGGAAGCTTGCAAGTGGACGCGGCCTCAATCCCCCAGTGCCGCGGCTCATGGTCGTAGAGTGTTGCAAAAGGGGAGGTGTCGAGGGCAGAATGATAGCTAGAGTTGTACCAGAATTCCGCGAGGGCCAAGTATTGGTGCCATTTATGTGGGCAGGCGTGGATGAAGCAGCGCAGATAAATTTCCAGACACTGCTTGACACGCTCGGTCTGTCCGTCTGTTTGGGGATGGTATGGCGTGCTCATGTTCAGATCAGCCCCGATGGTCTTGAACAGCTCGCGCCAAAAGGTGCTAGTGAAGACCGGGTCCCTGTCAGAGATGATAGCAGCGGGCATCCCGTGGAGTTTGTAGACGTTCTCCAAGTATGAGTGAGCCACCTTGGCAGAAGTAAAGGGGTGGCTCAGAGGTAGAAAGTGCGCGTAGCGCGTGAACTTGTCGACCACCACGAGGATGCAGTTGAACTTGCCAGAAGTGGGTAGCACGCCGATGAAATCCATGGTGACACCTTCCAGGCGTGATCTGGGATAGGCAGGGGCTCGAGGAGTCCGGGATAACGGACACGCTCTGGCTTCGCTTGCTGGCACACAGCACACGATTGCACGTACTGGCGCGTCTGCTCCTTCATTTTAGGCCAGACGAACAGGCGACGCAGACGTCGATAAGTTGCTGGCGCACCAGAGTGACCGCCGACTGTGCTGCCATGGAAGGCGCGGAGCACGCGCTGCTGCATGGATGGAGACCCTCCCAGCCAGAGCCTGTTGCGAAAGTAAAGCAGTCCATCCCGCATGGTGAAGCGTTGCTTGGGGTCAGGTCTGCGCTCGAGGTCCGTGATGATTTTCTGAGCTTGGGGATTTGAGGCATAACTGTCTTGAATGTCAGTCAGCCAAGTTGGAGCACAAACTGAAATAGCTGCTAGTGATGCATCAGGAGTGCGTCGAGAGAGCGCATCAGCCGCGGTGTTGGAAGCACCAGTTCGGTAACAGATCTTGTATCTCATACCCAGCAATTTGGTGAAGGCTTTTTGTTGCCAGGGGGTTGACAGGTGCTGGTCGTCGAGGTGAATCAAGCTGCGTTGATCGGTGTGGATGATGAACTCGTCCGTGTGCAGGTAAGGACGCCACTGATCGACTGCCATGAGGATCGCCATGCACTCCTTCTTGTATGTGGACAACCCTCTGTTCTTGGGACCAAGCGCTTTGCTTAAGTAAGCAATCGGGTGCCCTTCTTGTTGCAGGACAGCTCCTACCCCGTAGGCACAGGCATCTGTGTCAATCATGAATTGCTTGCTGAAGTCTGGTAGCTGCAGAACTGGTGCAGATATCAGTTTCTCCTTGAGTGTGTCAAATGCTTGTTGTGTGTCACTCGTCCAAACGAATAGCTGGTTCTTCTTAAGTAACGTGAAAAGAGGGTGGGCAATGATCCCAAAGTGTTTGATGAACTTGTGGTAATAATCTGCCAATCCGAGGAAGCTACGCACATCTTTTGCACACTCAGTAACATGCCAGTTCTGGATTGTTTGGATCTTGGTTGGGTCCGTAGAGACACCTTGCTCATTAATGACATGCCCGAGGTAGGATATCTGGCGTTGGGCAAAGGAACACTTTGACTGCTTCACTTGCCAGTGATCCTTGCGTAGCAGTTGCAGCACGAGGGTGAGGTGCTGGAGATGATCAGAGAAGGTCTTACTGAAGACGAGGATGCCATCAAAGAATGAGATGACGCAGACACGATTTGCCGGCTTGAGAGTTGTGGTCAGGGCGCCATTGAAGGTTGAAGGGCCACCAGCAACTCCAAATGGCATGACACGGAATTCCCGGTGGCCTGAATGATTTTGAAATGCTGTCTTGTACTCTTCTCCCTCGGCCATCCTGATTTGGTGGAATCCAGCGCGAAGGTCAAGCTTCGAAAACCATTTGGCACCGGCAAGTT
This sequence comes from Triticum urartu, assembly GCF_003073215.2. Taxonomy (NCBI): domain Eukaryota; kingdom Viridiplantae; phylum Streptophyta; class Magnoliopsida; order Poales; family Poaceae; genus Triticum; species Triticum urartu. The sequence goes on along the minus strand of NC_053023.1, from coordinate 113,550,693 downwards.
CATCGAGTAGCTCGTCGATAATCGGTATAGGAAACTTGCCCACTACTGTCATGGAATTGAGGCGACGGTAGTCGACACACAGACGCCAAGTCCCGTCCTTCTTCTTGACCAACAGGGCTGGGGATGAAAAGGGACTGGAGCTTTTTTGAATTATTCCTGCATCGAGCAGTTCCTGAACTTGCCGCTCTATCTCTGTTTTCAGTTCTGGCTTGTATCGGTAGGGCCTGGATGTGACAGGTTGCGCGCCTGCCATCAGCGGTATGCGATGGTTGCATTCACGACGCGGTGGGAGGCCACGCGGGTCTTCGAACACGTCAGTGAACTGCTCAAGTAGCCGAAGTACCTCGACCGGCATCTGTGCGTCGTGCTCGTTGCTGCCATCAAGAGAGTTGAGGTGGATAATGTGAGCGACTGATCCTTGCTTACAGGCCTTGAGTAACTCTGGGGCAGAAATAACAGAGCACTGAGTTTGATCCGAAGAGATCGCAGACAGGTGGAGGCGGCCAGCGGGGGTGGTGACATTCAACTGTTGCGCAACCCATTCGATGCTCATGGGACTCTGTTGGCGTAGCCAATCCATCCCAAGGATTGCATCATAGGAGCCCAGCTTCAGGATTTTGAAATCTGTTGTGAACTCGTGCCCTTGCGTGATCCACGAACAAGCTGGGATGAATCGGTTGCAGGGGATGGTGTTGCCGTCGGCGACACGCACCTTGCATGGTCGCGGTAACGGCTTCACTCCTTCAAGTTTGGTGGCCAGAGTGCTGTCGACGAAGGATGTAGAGCTGCCTGAGTCGACAAGCAGTAAGATCTCGTGCCCTTGGAGCCATGCCTGTAGCTGAAGAACGCCCGAGTCTGAAGATCCATCCACTGCCTGGCGCGAGAGAGTGCACATGTTCTCTTCTTCAGAAGTTGGTGACAAAGGGGGCGACTCGATGGCGAGGTCGTCTTGGGTGAACAAGGCGAGGAGTTCGTCGACGACGTGCATCTGTACGGTCGGTGGGCACACGTGATCCTTGCCCCACCGTTCCCCGCACTTGAAGCAAAGGCCCTTCGCGTGGCGAAACTGCCGGAGTGTCGCGACCTTGCTGTTCTCGGAGTTGGCACGTGCGGCATCGGTGCCGCGTCGATCCTCGGAGACCACGGTTGGTGTAGCAGGTCGACCGAAGAACGAAGGCGTAGTTGTGCGTGGATGACTCCCCTGACCGCGGTTGGTGATGGCGCGGCCGATCGGGAGTTCGCCGTCGGCCACTTCCTCCTGAAGTAGGGCCAGCGAATATGCCGTATCCAAGTCCGGTGGGCGTTGCACGAGCACCACCGCTCGAATGTCCGGTCGCAGGCCCTCGACAAAACGAGTCAAAAAGAAATATGGGTGAGTTAATTCTGAATATGATATGAGGTGATTCATCAAGGACTCAAAGCGCTCGATGAAATCAGCGACCGATGTGGTCTATTTGATGGCATAGAATTGGCGGATGAGCATTTGGTGTTTGTCTTGGCCGAAACGAGTACAGAGCAGGGATGTGAACGATTCCCAGTCCAGCCCGATAAGTTTCTTCTGGACAGATTGGAGCCATATGCTCGCCGGACCAGAGAAGTTTAGGATGGCCATAGGAACATGGTAAGAATCATGGACGGGGAACATCTGGAAATACTGTTCGCACAGCGTTTTCCAGAGCTGTGGGTTGTCGCCGGAGAAAACAGGGAAGCTCATGGATGGTGGTGGCTGGCCTAACGTGGTGAGAACTGATGAGGAAAACGGGGCCGTGGCGGAAGGGACAAGCGGAAGCGGAACCGTACCTGTGACCGGGAGTGCCGTCGGCGACACGGGGGTCACCGACGGGGCCCCCCCCGGTGAGATCAGCGACGGCGTGGCCATCAGGCCCGAGAGGTGGTCCGCGCGTTTGGAGCAGCGGTGGGAGGGCGTTGTGGAGCGCCGTCCCGTTGGTCGCAGATGGTTAACAAGCAGCTCGGCTCGTTAAGCTCGTGCTCGTTAAGCTCGTACTCGTTAAGGCTCGACTCGTTAAGCTCGTTAAGATTAACGAGCAGAAAACCCTGATCGGCTCGGCTCGTTTGAAGCTCGTTAAGCTCGTGAGCGCTCGTTAATAGATTATAATGTTTTACGATATACAGGATGAATGTGTAGGTGTGGTTTTCAAGACGAAATATGATGACTATAAAAAGAAATGCAGTAGTTTGTTGTCTCATAGGTCGATTAGATTGAATAGATGGGCTGAGGTGCTATAAAAGTTTGTCACGTAAAATGAAAATATGTGTTGTGTTGTTACTAACGAGCTTAATGAGCTACTCGTGAAACTCGTTAGCTCGCTCGTTAAGCTCGTTAAGCTTAACGAGCTAAAATCAATGATTGACTCTGTTCATTAAGAAGCGAGCTACGAGCTTAACGAGCCGAACTATCGAGCGCTCATTAAGCTCACGAGTTACGAGCTTTTGGTCCAGCCCTAGCCGCGGCTTGCAAGGTCGCCACGGTGGTCTCCAGCTTCGCGAACCTCGCCTCCAGATCGGGTTTCCAGCGGAGGAGATCCTCGATCTGTGACGACTGGGTCTGCAGTTTCTTGAGGACGTGGGCGGAGTCGACCTTGGCGTCTTGGTGCATCTTGTCCAGGTACTCCTTGAGGGCCGGATCCATGGTGGCGAGGAGGACTTGCCGTGCTTGAACGCGGTGGCGAGTCTCCAGGGTTGGCGCGGCGGAGAGGAGTGGTGGAGTGGTCTCTGATACCAGGATGTTAGGGTACCAATCGATCAATAACTCAATCACAGATACAACTCGAATTCAGATACAATCAGCCAAGCTGTTCTTGAGAGGGAAAGGGGATGAGGTAGAGAGCCGCCGCCGATCTGATCCTACTGGATGCCTTCCTCGCCTCGCTTGTGGGTGTAAGTAGGTGGCGACCCCGGATCAACCCTAGCGAGTCCAGTCTGGCCCAATGAACCTCCTGTTGGGCTGTATGATGCGGGCCGACCTACTGGCGTTGCGCCTTGGTGTGTAGCCCTGCGTTCCACTCGGTTTGGTCGCCGTGGCAGGCTGCTGACCTGGCGCTGCCACGGTGTCTGGCTCCTGTGTAGTTGGGGCGCTGACACCGGGACATTGCTTTCAAGAAGCTTTTCACTCCTGTGAGAGTCCGCGTTGCATCCAAATGTTTTCACTTGCCTTCGATCCATCGGTTGTTGCTGCCATGGACCGCAGGCACATCTCATTTCGTTACAGGTTAATGCAGCCCATCAGGGTCGGGCCCATAGTGGTGCAAAAAGTGCGGCCTGCACAGGGCCCAAAATTTTGGGGGGCCCCAATTTTTTTACAAAGGCCTAGTACTAAAAGAAAACTTATGCGCTTTGGGCTGCTGGGTGTTGTAGTGGTCTGGACTGCTGGTGTCAAAGCAACGAGGGCATCGAGGATCGAGCCATCGAGCGACCAGCGCTGAAACGGGATCGGGGATCGATCTCCTCCTCCTCTTCCAGTCCTCCTACTCGTCTCGATCGCTACAGCCTGCAGGAAAGGACCTTTGATCCAAGGTGTTCACTTCGCCTGTGTTGGAGTCTGATCCCTCGATCCAAGGTGTTCTGGAGTCTGATCCCTCGGTCGAAGGTGTTCTATCCTGGAGTCTGATCCCTCGCCCCTCAGTCCCTGGATCGATCGGATCACATGGCGACTGGCCGCTGCAGGTGAATACAAGGACCTCCACTCCTCCAGACTCATAAACACATCCCCTATATGTAGATTGAGCTCCGCCGTCGTAGATCAGGGATATGGAAGTTAGATTTGATATAGCTTTTGTTGCCTCAAGTATTTCTGATGGTAAATTTCAAAATATCTCCCCAGAATATATCAGAAAATATCCCATGTTTTCTTTAATTACTAGCATACCCGCATATAGTTTGTATGTGATACTTCCAAGTGCTATACCATTGTAACAAGTATAAAGACAGTTACTCTTTTTTCCTAGACACAGCTGTATACATCATATTATGGTTTATATATAGGCTCATGAGCCTAGCAGTTTGCTTTTTTATTTTATTATTATTCAAATGTAAAAGACATAAATATGATTTAGCCTCTAAATATTAGTCTCTTGCATATTTCTAGTGCTATACTACATCCAAATATTGCAATGCCTTTTCTTGGACAGTGCACATGTTAGCTCAAACTTGAATGTGTTCACTAGTTGTATGCCTCTTTGAGCCAATATATTCAAATTGTACTTCTTATATAGGTATTAACTTTGGTTTCTACTCATAAAGAATACTAAAAGAATGAGGATGTTCAAATAAATAGCAACCAGGAGTTGGATAGGTATGACTTTTTTATATTTTCAATTGTTATGTAAGACATTATATTATATACATTACAATTTTTTTCGTGAGATATATATACTATAATTTCTTGTTAGTTCATTTTTTTAAGATAGGGCCCTATTTTTTAGTTTCGCATAGGGCCCCGGATTTTGTCGGCCTGGCCCTGCTGCCCATGCACGCAGTTTAATTAGTGCTCCCTACGTAGACGCAGGAGAGAGGTGGACTTTCCCAGTGGATGGCATGCGGAAAAGAAAAACACGTACCTGCCCGCTGCCGGTCAAATATTTGATTTTGGAAAATGTGACACTAAAATGTTATGACCGTACCCGTCGTGGCGGGTGGTCGAAGACGTTGTATGGTGGCCTTATCGTGCATGTCGGTGCTTTCATTTTGCTAATTTGGTATATGGGTTTCTAGAAATGTTCGTTGTCTTGCCCTGAAGTTGTATGTGTTTGTGCAGAATTTCGTCAACAAATGTTTGTCCTTCTTGTAATTGCTTGTCCATGCATCAGATTCATAACATTATGTTGTCTCATTCGATTCAACTTCTACATTTAATAGATGATACCCCTCGCGTTGCTACTGGAATCAGTTGCAATACATTTCATTTTATTGTGTGGAATTTAAATATTTAGATTAATAAGATGCGAACCAAAATAAAAAAAATACATACGACTTATTATATATAATGTATAATTATAAAATATCTATCAAATATTAGTAGAATAATAGAATGACACACATTTTTTCCATGCATGGTTGCATGTGGTGGTAAGTCTTTTCCCATGCATGATTGCTTGTTGAGGTGTTATCTAACCATAATTGTATGTGACATGCTTGTATGTTGAGATACATAAATTAATAGGATTTAGTGTAATTTCCGCTCCAAACATAGAATTCCGTATATGTGTGAAAGTCGACCAATCGCTGTTACTTGAACGCCTCCCTTTGCCCCTAGATCGATTATAACTTGTGACCAGCGATCCAAGTCTTCCTTATTTGCATAAAGTTGAAACAAGTGAGCACATGAATCTACTTCCATATGCAGGGAGCCTTGCTTTGCTTTGTACTAAGTTGTAAGGAAGCTGCCGAGTAATTGCCGTGCCTGGTTCTACAGTCAACATTTGATCTTCTTTTTCCCAGAACGAGATATAGCTCCCACACTTAGTATGTTTTACACAGCTACACCTACATGCGTGCGGCGCACGGGCGGTTTATAGACGTGGATTCATTGAGTTGTAGTAGTGGTTGAAGTAAAAATGTGAACAAGTGGTTGGAGCGTCTGCTTCACAAGCTATATATGCTCTTGTAATGAATTGGCCTCGTATAGTTGCCGCACATAAGCTATGCAAGGGATTGTTGCGTCAAAGACGCGGCGTGATCATGTGAGCACGCGGTGGCATGTGATGTGATCATGGCAGCAGCGAAACGTCCTCCTCATCTTGCATATGCCCTTTTTGGCATGAGAGAGATAGTGGTGCACCGTGTTACCTGCTCCTGTGTTATGTCCCGGCCGTGACATCGCATTCAACAAGCTCACTCCTGTGAGAGTCCGCGTTGCTGCCAAATGTTTTCGCTCGCCTTTGATCGGTTGTTGCTGCCATGGACCGCAGGCACATCTCATTTCGTTATACTAGGTTAATGCAGCCCATGCACGTACTGTTAGTGCTCCTACGTAGACGCTGGAGAGAAGTAGACTTTCCGAGTGGATGGCATGCGAAAAGAAAAACACCTACCTGCCGGTGCCGGTGATGTAGTGTGCACTATTGTTGGCTTGTGGCCATGCATGGATGCATTGCAATGTGCTAGATGATCGATGTTATTAGTAAGGAATAGCGTGGACAAACCTATGCCAAAACTAGATGGCACTGTCAATTCACGTTCGTTAAACCCTAACCCTGGACTGGAGTACCCTCATGTCAGGACACACCGACAAAGTTGTTGTGCTGACGTCACTCATTCCTAGTCGTGACGGCTGGACGGCATGAAGTTACAAAGGTACTCTCTCTGTTCTTAAAAGAGTGTATTTTCAACTTTGTTGGAAAATCAAACTTTTTATATTTGACTGTATTTATACAATAATAGACCAACATTTATGCCATCAAATTAGTATCAATAGATTCATGATAAAATATATTTTCGTCATATACCTATTTGGTTTCACAAGCATCGATATATTTTTGCACAAACTCGATCAAATTTTGAAATAGATTGACCCTCCAATAAAGTTGGAAGTACACTCTTTCAAAGACGGAGGGAGTAGATATTTTCCGTGCTCGCTTCAATATCATGTACCCTATGGGCGATTCCCTTAAAAAAACTATACCCTATAGGCGACCGACACGTATAGCCCTTGCCTTTACTTCTTCCTTCCTCACTCCCTTCCCATCCGGCCAATTGAGCTCTTTACCTGATGGCCTCCGTCAGACCGTTACCGTGTATAAATACTCCGCAGTCCGCACCCTCGCGGCCACACCCCCTACACTGCACCGCACTGCTACCAGCCTACCGTAGCCACTCAGCAACTCCGTGCATCTCACGCCCTCTTAGACCTTGTACAATGAAAGGTGCTTATGGAAGGTGCTTAGAGAAATAAATCAGGTTTTTTTAAACACCGGTGTCTATTTCTACAGAAGAGACGCTTAGTTAAGCGTCTATCCTGTACAAATAAGCACCGGTGCTTCAGAAAAACCCGGTTTATTTTTCTAAGCATTTGTCTAAGCACCTCCCATTGTACAAGGCCTTAGGGCATCTCTAGCCGCGCCCCCAGGAAGGCCTCCCCAGGCTTTTTTTTGCGCCGACACCGAAAAATCGGCCCAGCCGCGCCCCCAGGAGCCCGATTTTCGCTGGCTTGGGCCGAAAACAGCGCCGGCGGACCCAGGCCGAACCAGGCGCGCTGGGGGACGCCCAGGGGCGCCGGGGCGAACTGTTTTAGCGCGAAACAGCCGCGGGCCGCCGCGTCAGCGACTCTACCCTCTTCTCGGCCCTTCGTCGTCCTCATCGCCTCGTTTCCCGCGGCGAATCAATGCCAAAGCTGTCGCGCCGGTCAGCCTGCGCCATTGATGCCTCACGGGCGGCGCAGTGAAGACCGGATGACGCGCGTCCCTCGCCCTCCCTCGCCCGCCACGCGTACTCACGGCGGCTCGCGCACGGGCGACGCCTCGGCCTATATAAGACGCGCCCCAGAGCACTCAGCGACTCGTACTCTCTCGCTGTCGTCGTTCCTCCCTCGCCTCTCTCTCGCCGTCGTCGTTCCTCCTTCTCCTCTCTCTCGCCGTCTCCAGCACCCATGGCCGAGCGCTTCCCACGCGACGGCGCGGCGGCGAACGGATTCGGCCGCCGCCATCTTCACGAGAGCGAGGCTCGCCTCCTTTTCGAGGCCGAGTACCCGGTCCCGCCGGACATGCGGGTACCCGGGGCGTGGAGGACCAGCGCCGGCGGCGTGCCGGTGCCCCCGATACCCACCGGCGCTGCGCGGCGTGCGGAGATCGCACGCATCCGCTCGTCCCTGCCGCGTGCGGCGAGGGAGGGGCCACGGTACGTCCCCGACAGCCCGCTCTGGGAGCCCTACTTCCGCCGCCGTCACACCGAGCAGCTCGAGGCCACCAACGGCGTCGAGCCCTCCGGCAGGCTCAATGCCGTCGGCCGGCGTCGGTGGTGGGGCGTGCCAGGGCGCACGTTGGAGGTCGTCCTCGAGTACATCGAGGACGGCAACACGCCGCACCTCGAGTACCCCGCCCCCCCTTCCTTCTCACGCCGCCGGGGAAGCTCCTGGACCCCGAGGCGCATGGAGACCGGGGGGTCCTCCTCCTCGTCCGGCGGCTCGCCCTGCCTCCGCCCCGTCAAGCCGGAGCCCCAGGGCACGCCGGTCAGCACGCGCACCCGCAGCTCCGGCGTCCGCATCGGCGCCAACGCCTCCCCACCCACCGGCCGCTTCGTCCTCGTCGAGCCCAAGCTGGAGCTCGGCCTCCCCGCGGAGTACGAGGAGATAGCCCGGCGCGGCTCCTCCGACGAGGACGCCCTGCGGTGGGCGCGGGACGACTACCTCCGCGACGAGATGGTCCGGCAGCGCCGGGCCCTGGAGGAGATCGCCGCCCGCAAGCGTGGGCGCGAGGACGAGCACGGCGTCGTGGTCCTCGACAGCGACGACGACGACGGCGACGCCCCGAACCGTCCAACCCGCCGCGCCAACCGGGGGAGGGATGCAGCAGGGACGGCGGAGGCGGGGGCGGCGGCGGCGGCGGTGACTACACGCGGTTCTACAGCCTCCTCGGCATGTAGAACCGCGTGAGCGGGCGGCGAGGCGGGCGGCGAGGGAGACGGCGGGGGTAGCCCGCGGTAGTTTTTTTTTTTTTTATAAAATATGTTTAAGTTTGAACGAACTCGTCGATGTTTGCGTTAAATTTGAGTCGTTTTTGCGCCGTATTTACTTTTTTAACTAACCGTAGGCGCCGCGACTAGGGGGCATTACGTCCCCAGTGCGCGGTTTAGCGCCGGTGCCCTTTGGGGGTGATTTTTTGCCCCTCCGGAGGGCCAACGGCTGGAGATGCCGTTAGCTAGCAAGCTCGTGCCAGCACGCGATGGCCGCGCCGTTTCTTCTCCTTCTTCTGCTCGTCGTCTCTGGGGGCGCTGCAGCGGGCGCTGCAGCGGGCGGCGACGGCGAGGCGTGGCTTCCCCGGCTCGAGCTCCGAGGCATCGACGACACGGGCCGTGGGCTCGCGTCCGTCGCGCCGGAGGAGCCGGTGTTCATGGACGTTGTCGCCACTGACGACGACGAGGCGGGCGAAACGCCCCGACTCGAGTTCCGTGGCATCGACGACTCGGGCCGTGGGCATGCGTCCGTCGCGCCGGAGGAGGAGGTGTTTATGGACGTCATGGCCGATGCCTCCACGGTCGACGACGAGGCGGGCGAAGCGCCGCGGCTCGAGCTCCGAGGCATCGACGGCTCGGGCCGTGGGTACGCGTCCGACGCGCCGACGCGGCAGGTGTTCATGGACGTTATGTCCGCCAACGGATGCGCGGGGTTCGCGGGCCTCCTCGCCGCGACGGCGAACGCGGACGAGATCTTCCAGCAGCGCCTCCTCGCCGAACGCGGCCGCGGGCTCACAGTCTTCTGCCCCGACGACCTCGCGGTGGCGACGTTCAAGCCCAAGTTCGACAGCCTGAGCGCCGTCCTGCTTCACCACGACGCGGGGGCACGCTACCGGAGGGAGCAGTTCCAGGCGTTCGACTGGGTGCGGGTGGGCTCGCTGGCCACCGACGCGGCCACCAACAAGAGCCACGCCATCGCCGTCCGCGACGACGGGGACACGGTGCTGCTGTGGCGGTGTGGCCGTCGTGCGGGAGCGGCGCTGGGGTCAGGGTGACCAAGACGGTGTCCGAAGAAGCCCCCCTCGCCGTGTACGTCGTCGACGCCGTGCTGCTGCCGGGCCACCTGCGACAGAAGCTGGACGGCGGCGACGAGCCGGGTGCTGCGTGCAAGCCGTGCGGCGGCTATCTCGGCTGGCTGCACTGCTGCATCCCGGCCTGGGTAACGATACTGGTGGCCGTCGGGAGCATGGTTGGCACTGTGATCGGGTTTCTCATACCCCAGGATTGCTGCCGCGGGATTCACTGAACTGAACAACAACAAGAAGAAGGCAGCTATGTTAGCGGTTAATTTATCTGGTTAAGTTCAACTGCACTAGTGAATAAATCCTCTTACATCTACTCCGGAGTATATGGCACTCTATAATTATGGTTGTGCGTGTGCGCACTGTTTAGATCAGCAGATATGTTGCTGCAGCATGCGCTTGTCGGTCCATGTCACTGTTCTGCGTGTGAGTTCGTGGTCTACTGTGTTGGCTCCTGCCCTGTGCCACAACTTAATTTGCATACATCACTTGTACATATTTTTCCTGTTGCAAAATGTCAGATTCAACATCGGCCTAGAAGTCGAGAAAAAAGTAGTCAAATCATGCTACGAAAAGTAATCCCTTCAATCCATAATAAATATCGTGATTTCACTTTAAATTCAGAGGGAGTACTTACTTGAAGGTGTGCTATGATTTGGCCCATAAACATGATCAATGCTAAATTATTATTTTGTTTCTCAAGTTAGTGAGCGCCCACTTTGTGGCATAAGTAGGTGGTAGCGCACGGGAGGACGAGGTTACACGCGCGGCTAAGACTATCCACAATGAGAGTAACATAGGTAGTAATATCACACATATCTAGATAAAATAGATGATGTGATAAGCAATAAATGAAAAAAGTAGCATGTGGTAATATAGCTAGTTACTCCCTCCTTTCCAGTTTATAGGGCTTATCTTGAAATTTTAGGTCTCCTTTGGTTCATAGGATACGAATATTATAGGAATAGAAAAATCATAGGAAGTGAGATGACATGCATCTCAATTCCTATAGAGAAGGAGATGTCATTTGATGCATAGGATAGGAATTTTTTCATTGAGTCTTAGCTAATGTTTTTTTTCCTCCAAAATGTGAAGGATTGGTTCCTATCCTACATAGGAATAGGAATCCATTCCTACAAGTCAAAGGGCTTTAAAGGAAATTTTCCTTTGCAAATCCTATTCTATAGAAATCCTATGAAATTCCTACAAACCAAAGGAGACCTTAGTTTTTTCCATTTTATAAGGCTCAATTTGGTTGTTCCCATCACATGTTCCGACTTCAAGGTACATTAAATAATTACATGCAAGTATTAAGAGAAAACTGACCAATGCATGCACTTTATGTATGCATGCTTTGCAATTAATGCATTCATAAACATATTTTTTTTAGGAAAACAAGAGCATTAATTGGGTACTTTTGTAAACTACAAAAAATATTCCACCACTCATCATCTATCTTGGTCGGTGTGATTTTTGAATTGAGTCTTAGGCTGGTCATAGTGGGGAGTAACATATACTAGTATCATGCATATGATACTAGTGTATAATACTACATCCATAATGCATAGTATCATAAAGTAGTATCATAGGTGGTCTTATTTATTGCCATGCATGACACATAGTAGCATAACATTTATTATGTTACGGTATCTACCTATGTTACTATGACCCTCTCTCTCTTCTTTAATTTCCTGCCACGTAAGCATGTTTGCGAGTCCCAAGTATATGATACTAGTTATGTTACGCCCACTATGGCCAGCCTTATAAACCGGAAAGAAGGGAGTACTACTAGTATGAGTAACATCACACATATTAAGGCAAGATGAGTCTATAGCTTAATAAATGAAGTGTTGCATGTTACCACACATATGTTAGTAACATAGAATATTAACATGGGTACATTACTACTGTATGTTACTACCCATTGTGGCTAGTCTAAGGTGTGTGTCACTGCGAGGAGGCAGCGAGATCGATTGTCGAGATGGTTTGTAAGTTGTGCACTCTTTGGCTTTACCGGCATAGAAGTGCATATTCAAGTCATGTCAACGTTATCTCAATCTTGCCATTGGTGCGTGCCAAACATTTCTTCCTACCCCGGCCAGTGTTCGTGGGCCTTATAGCTGAGAGCTTGAGATGTTCGATGATATGTTTAAGAGAGGAGATTCACTTGTTTTCTTCCCAGTAAAATCTTCCTAAACGAATTTGAAATACATGAAATTTGGGCTACTTGGGCTGCTTTGTGCATGTGTAATTCATGTCTTATCCGTGTTTCATCAATTTTTTTTCTGGTTTTGTTATGGAACTATGAAAAAACAATAAGAAAAGTGCTTGAACATAAATATAGTCATTTACAAAGACATAAACATTTTTTAAAATATGTTTTTTCATAAATACATGTTTCAAACACAGGAACATTTTTTACAAATGAAACAAACATTTCTGTAAAGACATAATTATTCCACGCTATCAGATGAAACGCGGATAAGACATAAATTACACATGCACAATTAAGACCCATATATTCACTTTTGAATTTATAGGACACAGTTGACACACCTTAGGTAATTTGTTAGACATATGATGCATTTAGTCATTCCGATATCAGGTATGCTTTGCATGTCGCAGTTTCTAAAGATATAGGGCATCTCTACTAAACTCCAAGTGTCGTGCATTTTGCATTCCACAACATAATTCAAAATAATGCACAAACTTAGGAAAAGCATTTCGTATATCTATTTAAAGAAACCCATTGAGATATTCTTATCATATATCCTTTTTGTAATGAACTAATCATGTTGACTTCAACCATCAAAAAGGGGAGACTAAAAAGACATCTAAGCCCATGGTTGGGTTTCAGATGATATATGATTAGTGGGACTGAGAGTTTAATCAAGTATTCTACACATGTTTATTCCCAAATTGTAAAAAGAATGTAGGTTAGAGACACCTCACCCCAACACGTATGAAATAACGAGGGGACGTATGACGCCCGTATCAAGGATGGTCGTACCCATTGTGGAGGGTGGTCGAAGACGGTGTATGATGGCGTTGGCACGCATATCGGTGCATGTACCTTGTTAATTTAGTACTACCTCTTTACACTAACTAGATGATGCCCCACGCGTTGCTGCGGGACTTGGTTGCAATATACTTTCATGATATTTGATTATTTTGAATATTAATATTTGGATGAATAATACGAGAACTAAAACTAAAAACTTATATGATTTATTTTTTCATTGTTGATGAGGTGGACTTTTCACATGCATGTTGGCATGACGAAGTGGTTCTTTTGCATGCATGTTCACATGCTGAAGTGGGTCTTTTGCATGCATGTTAACATGCTTAGGTGACATGTATGCATGTTAAGAAAAATATGTTAGTGGGGCTAGCTATTTAGATATAGAAGATATAAAACATTTTTCTAGCTCAATTTGAACTACAAAAACGTTTTCATTAGTTTGCAGAGGGATAATATGGCTAGAAATGCTTGCAGTCCTGCCCTGAAGATGTGTATGCGTTTGTGTCGAATCTCGTCATCTAATGTTGATGTCCTTGTTGTCCATGCATTATCAAATGCGCCTTGGATTCATAACATCATGTCGTCTCATCGGATTCAGCTTCTAAACTAATTTAGTGCAATCTCTGTTCCAAACTTAGGATTTCTGTTTTTGCTAGTTACCAGGTACCTGATTTTTTTTGTTGCGTCCGGTACCTCTTCCTTCCTTCTTCCTTGTACCTTGCCGGAGAAGAACTAGCCACACCATCTATCTTAGGCGGAAGCCACAACCCCAATATCTATCTTATGCGGAAGCCACAACCCCAATATCTATCTTAGGGGTGGATGGGTGCACGGGATCGCCGGAGTTGTTCATCTGTGGTGCGGGGGCTAGAGGGATGGTCGGGACGATAGTTAGCAACAGTGGTGGTGGTGGGTGGGGGGGGGGGGGGGGTTGGGGGGGGGGGGGGGGTAGCGAGGCGGTGCACGGCAGTGCCTGCCGACCGCCGGGGTGGAGGCAGGCGGATGGGGCAGGGTAGGCCGGCGGTGCACGGCAGTGCCTGCCGGCCACAGGGGTGGAGGTAGGCGGATGGGGCAGGGTAGGCCGGCGGCTGCAGAAAAGAGGTGGATCATATCGTGGGAGGAAGAAGGTGCAAGACGACCTGTGAGCCGTTGGATGAATATCCGACGGACAGAAAAGAAGTAACCGACACTCGATGTATTTTGGGTACCTGCCTTTTAGTCGGTCCCTAGGATTTTATATATGTGTGAAAGTCGATTGATCACTTAACAATGAAGGTACGAAGCGAAACCCAGTACATGAACGTCTCCCTCGTTTGTAACTTGTGACCAGCAATCCAAGTCTGCCGTATTTGCCTAAAGTTGAAACAATTGAGCACATGGATCTACCTTCATATGCAGGGAGCTTTGCTCTGCCTTGTGGTAAGTTGTCAAGAAGCTGCCGAGTAATTGCCGTGTGCGTGGTTGTAGAGTCCAAATTCGATGCTCTTTTTTCCAGAACGAGATATTGCTCCCACGCTTAGTATGTTTTACACAGCTATACCTACATGCGTGCGGCGCAAAGACGGTTTATAGACGTGGATTAATTGTAGCTGTGGTGTACTAGTGATTGAAGTAAAAGGTGTGAACGAGTGGTTGGAGGCATCGGTGTCACATGCTATATATGCTCATGTAATGAATCGGCCCCAGAGCCAAGCAAGGAAAGAACTCACCGCGGAGCAAGGATGCGATACTGTGATCATGTGAGCACGCGGTGGCATGTGATGTGACCTTGGCAGCAGCGAATAAACGCCCTCCTCATCTTCCATAGCCCGTTTTGGCATGAGATAATGGCGCACCATCCACCACCATGTACCTGCTTCCGTGTTATCTCCCGGCCGGGACGTCGCATTCAACATAGCTTTTCTGCTTCCGGTTACGCCTGTGAGAAGCCGCGCGTTGCATCCAAATGTTCTCCATGCGTCGCTGGCACGCACATCTCATTTCATTTACACTTTACAGGTCAATGCAGTCCATGCACGCATTGTTAGCGCTCCTACGTAGAGGGCATGGAAGTAACATTTGTGATGTCGTGTGCACTATTGTGGCGATCGAGGCATCACAATGTGCTGTTCAATCTTAATTAGGAAGGAATAACGTCAGTCATTTCACGTTCCCTAAACCCTAAACCCTAGAGTAACCTTGTATCAAGACACACCGACAAAGTTGTTGTGGCGATCGACGGCTGGACGGCATCAAGTTACGAGGAAGATAAAACGCGCTTGGGTAGGGCTCTGCCTTGCTCGCTTCCATATCCCCCTACCCTATGGGCGATCGACACGTATAGAGTCCTCGCCTTTAGAGGGTGTTTGTTTTCAGGGATTTATTGATCTAGGGACTTAAAAAAGTCTCTATAAGTCTCATCTAAACCAAACAGAAGGGACTTATAGAGACTTAAAGTGGGCATTTGAGACTTATAAAATAAGACTCTCAAGGAGGGACTTATAGGGACTCATAGTTGTAATTTGGTCTTATAGAGATTTATAAATTTCAGGAACCAAACAGATAGAGACTTTTTAAGAACTTAGGACTTATAAGTTAAGACTAAAAAGGTACTATGACTTATGAACCAAACAGGTCCTTAGTCCTTTCTTCCTCGCTCCGTTCCGGACCATGGAGCTCCTACCTCGCCATTCCTATGCCTGACCGCCTCCTTCACCGTGTATAAATACTCCACCCTCGCGGCCACACCCCCTGCACTGCACTGCAACTACCAGCCATAGCCAGAAGGCACTCAGCAACTCCCCTCCCTCGCTCTCTCTTGGGAGAAAGGTGTGGCAGCCGCGATGGCCGCACCTTTTCTGCTCGTTCTTCTGCTCGTCGTTTCTGGAGGCGCTGCAGCGGGCGGCGACGGCGAGGCAGGGCTGACCCGGCTCGCGCTCCGAGGCATCGACGACCCGGGCCGTAGGCACGGGCCCTTCGCGCTGGAGGAGCCGGAGTTCATGCCCGAGATCTCCACGCACGACGACGAGGCGGGCGAAGCTCCCCGGCTTGAGTTCCGAGGCATCGACGACTCAGGCCGTGGGCACGCGTCCGACGCGCCGGACGAGCCGGTGTTCATGGCCCACCTCGACGACGAGCCGGGCGAAGCGCCCCGGCTCAAGTTCCGGGGCATCGACGGCTCGGGCATAGACGAGGAGCCTGTGCTCATGGACGACGACGAAGCGCCCGGGCTCGAGTTCCGAGGCATCGACGACTCCGGCCATGGGCGCGCATCCGACGCGCCGGAGGAGCGGGCGTTCACGGACGTTATCTCCACGGGCGGCGCCTGCGACCACTTCGCCCGCCTCGTCGCCGAGACGGGGAACGCGAGCCAGCTCTTCTGGGAGCGCGCCGCGGGCGCCGGCGGCCTCACGGTGTTCTGCCCCGAAGACAAAGCCCTGGCCGAGTTCGAGCCGAAGTTCCGAAGCCTCGGCGCCGACGACCGGCTCGCCGTCCTGCTGTACCACGGCGCGGCGACCACCTACGGCAGGAAGTTGTTCCAGGCGTTCGACTGGGTGTCGGTGAGCTCGCTGGCCACCGACGCGGCCACCAACAAGAGCCACGCCATCACCGTCCGCGACGACGGGGACACGGTGTGGCTGTGGCCGTCGTGCAGGAGTGGCGCTTGGGCCAGGGTGACCAAGACGGTGTCCGAAGAAGCTCCCCTCGCCGTCTACGTCGTCGACGCCGTGCTGCTGCCGAACCACCTGCGACAGAAGCTGGATGGCGGCGACGGGCCGGCTGCTGCGTGCGAGCCGTCCGGTGGCTATTTCGGCTGGCTGCACTGCTGCATCCCGGTCTGGGAAGTGATAGTCATGGCCGTGGCGAGCATCGCGGGCTTCCTGGCCGGGTTTCTTCTTCATGATGCAGTCGACAAGATGAGCAACAAGGCCAATTTATCTGGTTAAGTTTATCTGGTTACACTAGTAGTGAATAATGCTCTAGAATTATGGTTGTGATGTTTAGCTCAGCATATATATATTGCTGAAGCATGTCGATCGATCGCCTGTCGTGGCATGGCACGTACTCTTCTGCCGGAGTTAAGTACGTGTGAGTTCCTGTGTTTGGTTCATGTGCTACAGCTTAATTTGCGTAGCATGATTTAGTGTGGCATTTACGTCGTCTTTGACGTTTTCTCCCTAGAAATGGAGCTTGCATGTGCGTGTCCATCTGGCCTCTTCTCGAGAACCAGTGCACCAAACTGTGACAATACACTCGGTCACGGATCCAAATTTGAATGCACAAATGCAAGTCCCCTCAATCAAAACTCATAAAATTCAAATACAAAGCTACTAGATGCACTCAAAAGTTAATCTAAGTAATGGTTAAAAGTAGTTTAAGATTCTCCAAACCTATGTGATGTAACCTCCAAAACACATGAAATACTAGAAACAGGGTCGTGGAATGGTTAGGTTACTTAGACGCTCGATTGGCCTCTAGGTTGTTTTTCGCTCAAGTGCTAGCCCATTTAAATGGACGGTTTTCCAGGACCTTCACGTTGTTGGTCTCCTCTCGTTCCTGATACAAGGACCTATCACCGTCTCCTCGTCCAAAATGAATCGGGGTTCGGGTAGGGGCTCAACGATCACATCACACAACTACCTGGGCGGCCGCCCATACCTTCCCCTATGGTATCGCCATCCGTGGATAGACTGTAAAAGTTTTTAAAAGAAATTATCACGTACATATAGTTGTCCCGTCGTAAAATGTCAGATTCAAATCCAACCTACAACTCAAGCAAAAAAAAAGGAAGAAGGTCAAATCATGTTATGAATAATAGTTATTTGAAGTTGGGCTACGAATTTCACGCCATAGACATGATCAATCCTAAATTACTGATTTTGTTTGTCAAGTTGGACTTGAGTTATTTCTGACACTATAGTGTATATTATGAGTATGTCATAATTTTTTTTCCGGACATCTTCATCGGTTGTTGATGCACCGGTTGCACTGCAACTACGCGTGCACCAGATGCATTCTCCTCTAATCTATTCATTCATCCTCAAGTAAGGATTTTCTAAAGTGTACATTGTCTATCGAGAAAGATTCACCGTTACTCATCTCATCTAGAGCGTCGTATTTAGATTTTTGTGTGTCGCAAGTATCATGTAAGGAAAGAGCAGATATGAGACGTCGTGGTCCTCATTTCCTACCCACCCAATACAAAATTTTGGCCTCCGTCCACCTACCTATGATATTCTCTCTACCCTCCCCCACCCAACAATTTCTAGATCTGGCGACGGCCGAAGAGGCAGGTGCTCATTTCCTTGCCATCTAGGTGCAAGCGAGGGCCGGCTTGGTGGCATGAGAAGGTGGCCAAGCAAAGGAAGAGGAGGTCGCATGCACGGCTAATGTAGGTGTCAGTGTATGAAGGCAGCGAGATCGGCACTGGAACGGATATGTGGTGATGTGGCGGCCTCGCCGGTATGACCTTGCCAATGACATGCGAGAAGTCTTCGTGCACGAGCCCCTTAGACCAACGTCTGAGAACCAGAACGATCACCGTTGAACCCTTGAATTGATCGAAGAAATTGACACAAAATCTGGCCGTCTCATACACACAGTGAGAAACCCTAAACTCATCGTCCTTAAGAGCCGATGAAAATTTACACCGGAACTCTGTCTAATACACCCCGATGAGCGAAGTCAAAGAGGATCAGAGCCTGAAAGACGAACCTCGAAGATTAAGCATCGTCATCCGCCCGAGCGCCGCTCCTTTGAGAATTAAAATCCTAATTCCTATCTACTAGTTAGAGCCGAGGCACACATAGTCGCCACTGGCCAGAGCCAGCCGTTGATCCATGACAAATTGTGGGGTGGGGGAGGGTACAAGTGCAGTGAGGAGGCAAATCCACGGACTCAGTTCCCCCTGTTTATTATATGTTTGATGCTCTCTTCTAACTCTGAAACATCTGGTCACCATTTTATCATAGATTGAGCTAACAGAAGTTCATTCGCTACCGTAGATTCTAAGTGTCCATGCCTAGTGGTGGATCACTTCACCGAGGAAATCTGAAAATTGTCACTCGATCATTGTGCAGAATTTCTAGAGAAAAATGAAATAATGAATCGGCCTCAAACTTTTCTGAAAAAATCGTGTTGCTTGCATGGGACGCTGGCTGCACAAAGGTAAAAATATATGAATCGGCCTCCACGGCTTTGCTTCGTGGTAAAGGAAACTGCGGAGCCGTTGCCGTGCTTCAGAAATATCAACGAGCCAAAACGATGAACAAGGTAATAACTGACATTGACTGCCATATCTTCACACAATTAAACCGTGTGCAGCTCACAAATTATATGGTGGGCATGGCAGAAACAATAGCGAAAGGTGAGAACAAAGACGGCACACGGCAGTGGTCATAGCTAGATTTGTTCTACGGGCTAGTCCAGCCCATTAAGGGTAAATACACTGGAAGTCATAGAACTTGCAGGCGATGTGCAGTTTGGTGCACAAACTTGCAAAATACGTGTTTCTAGTCATCGAACTTGTACGGACGTTCATATACGGTCACATTTCATTTAAACACGGACCGAAAAGCCCTTAATTTCTTTTATTTATGTATTAATAAGCCCATAAAATAAAATTATTAAAAAGCATTCGTGGTAAAGGAAACTGCGGAGCCGTTGCCGTGCTTCAGAAATATCAACGAGCCAAAACGATGAACAAGGTAATAACTGACATTGACTGCCATATCTTCACACAATTAAACCGTGTGCAGCTCACAAATTATATAGTGGGCATGGCAGAAACAATAGCGAAAGGTGAGAACAAAGACGGCACACGGCAGTGGTCATAGCTAGATTTGTTCTACGGGCTAGTCCAGCCCATTAAGGGTAAATACACTGGAAGTCATAGAACTTGCAGGCGATGTGCAGTTTGGTGCACAAACTTGCAAAATACGTGTTTCTAGTCATCGAACTTGTACGGACGTTCATATACGGTCACATTTCATTTAAACACGGACCGAAAAGCCCTTAATTTCTTTTATTTATGTATTAATAAGCCCATAAAATAAAATTATTAAAAAGCAAGGGACAATGGGGTTTTGAACTCAAGACCTGCCGCTGGTTGGGGCGTGTGGACAACCACCAGAACAATGATCATTTACACTTGAACAAAGCTATCAACATCTGCTATATATCATATAAACACGGACCGAAATTAAATTTAAAAGGAAATGTAACCCAAAAAAATGGAGCACCATGTCTCAACTATCTAACCTCATGGACAACGTTGACTAAGATTACCACCAGGTTACAACAACACAACATGTATAGAAGGGATAAACATTTTTCATGTTGTTATTCCTTCTTGTTCTATGTAAGAAAACAACTTTATATTCTTGTGTTTGTGACATTTAAAAAATGTTTATATGTTACAAAAAAAGATACGTGACATTTTTAAAATTGTTTAAACATTGTAAAATTTATGGACTTAAAAAACATACGTTGCATTTTAAAAATGTTCACACATTTCAAAAAACTGAATATGACATTTTTAAAAATGTGCATACAATGTACAAACATGTTTTCATAGCTGAAAAATGTTTCGTACAATGCAAAAATATTTAACATGTAGTATTTTAAAAAAAGCTTCAAAACTTGTATTTTAGAAAATGTTAATAATATGTTTAAAAATATATTGAATGTGTATAAAAATGTTTTTAATTGTATACTGGAAATACATACACGTCAGAACATAAAAGTTTAATTATGTTTAACATTTTCCAAATACATGATTAGCATTTTTAAAATATTTTCTTGTGTCTATTTTTCCAGTATAATCTTAAAACATTTTTATACATGTTTAATATTTTTTAAACATATGATTAAGATTTTATCAAAAACGAGTTTCAGAATCTTTTTCGAAATACATGTTAAACATTTTTGGATCGTACCAAACATTTTGTAAACTACATGAATATTTTTGTACATTGTATAAATATTTTTAAAATTGTTATGATTTTTTTCTAAAATGCATGAAAAAAATATTAAATGCAACTTATGTTTTTGTAATTAGACACATATGTTTTACAATATTTTACATTCTTTTAAATGTCATGTACCTTTTGTGTAACACATAATCATTTTTAAATATCAGAAACACAAGAATATAAGTTGTGTTCTTACATAGAACAAGAAGGAATAAAAACATGAAAATTGTTTATCTCTTCTGGACATTTTCTGTTATAGTAGCCTGGTGGTAATCTTAGTTAACATTGAGCATGAGATCACATGGTCGAGCCACGTTGCGCTCTTTCTTCAGGTTGCATTTCTTTAAAAAAAATCGGTATGTGTTTATATGATATATAAACTAGTAGTGATTTCCAAACTTGAATGATCATCCGGTATGGTGGTTGTCCACACAATCCTGGTGGTGGCAGTCCACGTGTTCAAAACCTGTCATCTCCTTATTTTTTATCATTTTATTTTAGGAGCTTAATAAATAAAAACTTTTATGTAAATCTACCTTGTGAGAGCGGCCCACAGCGAGCCCTGGCATGCCATGTAGGCCATGGATACATGTCTCAAAAAAAAGTAGGCCATGGATATGTCTGCGTACGTAAAATGTGACCGTATATGAACGCTCGTGCAAATTCAATGACCAGAAACACGTATTTTACAAGTTTATGCACCAAACTGAGTGTCGCGTGCAAGTTCAATGACTCCTAGTGTATTTACCTCGCCCATTAACCATTATGTATGTTGTCGAGGTAAATACACCACTGGTGCTTGAACTTGCCACGAATGTGCACTTTAGTGTCCGAACTTGCAAAATACATTGAACTGGTTCCGTAACTTGGCATAGACGTGCATATACGGTTCAAATATTGTTTCTATACATCCACGACGTTGATGATCGCACCATCATGGCATGGGACTCACTGTCAGGGACAAAGTGTGTGGCCTGTTTTTTTTTCGGAGAACCCTCTAGAATTTTTTTCCTTGCAATGATAAATTATAAAAAATATATTTATAATTAAAAATGGGTACGGGGTTCAAAACAGCAACCTGACGCGCGCAGGTGAGTGTGGCTAGCCAGTAGGCCGGCTTAAATTTAGCGTCATAAAAGGATTCATACACTATACATATATAAAGCTGAACAACATAAATTTAAAAATTTATTCCATCAATATAGCCCTGTTGATTTGAACCTACAACCAGGGGCTATATAGCCGACGCACATATATACCACTCCAACTGACGACATCGAATGGTAAAAATGATAAATTTAGGTTTATAACATAACAAGCCCCTCTCGCTAAACTAGACCATAGCGTGGCTCAGTTTTTTTATTTCAAAATTTTGTAAAAATACGTAAATTATAATCATTTGTTACAAACAATAGACATATATTTAAAACAAATTACATTAAAAAGTTCACATAATTTCATAAAATACCAATGCAATAATTTAAAAAAAACACATAATAAAATTATGAATCAAGATTATATCTTATAATCTGAAAAATGTTTGCATTTTAATAAAATATTATAGTAGTTTTACAAATGTTCATATATGTAAATAAATTCTCATATAATTTTAAAATTTCCACATTCTGAATAAAATATTCACGTAGTTTATAAATGTGCTAATGCTTTAAGTAAAAACCGTGTGTTTTCTAAAAAAATTACAAGTCTAGTGCGCCCTTAGATTGCGGATCCTCATATGAATAATACTTGAATCATATAAACATGTTTATCATTCATAAATATTTTCAATTGAATGAGTATGTTTTAAAATAACATGTGATTTTTTAAATGACATGAAGATTTTTGCATTCTTTTGAAATTATGTTTGTTAGACAGTCATAAAGATTACTTGTACTTTCGATACATGAGAACTCATTGGTTGGAATGGCATCTGTGCCTGGTCCATAAGCTTTGGTCGGATGTTCGAGTCACATAGTTGGTACTATTTTTGTTGGTTCATTAAATTTCTTTTATTTATACTTTGCAAAAAAATCCCTTTATTTATGTTGTTCCACCTAGTTTATAAAGGTTGTGAATAATCATGGAGCAGCAAATGTGAAGTGGTCTATTGGCTAGCCCAGCATGCACTTGACTAGTAGATCTCCCTTTTGTAACCACCACATCGCTAGTTTTTTATTATTTTATAATTATAGTATGAAAAATAATTGTAGCGCAAGGTTATGAATCATCACGAAGCAAAAAATTTGTCAGTTTCTCTACAAGGGCCTTATTGTATGAAAAATAATTCCGAAGGGGTTTCTGCAAAAAAAAAACAGGCCACACCTCGAGTGCCATTCCATGTTGGCGCGCCTCATCAGCGTCGCGGATGTATACAAACGTCATTTAAACCATATATGCACGTCCATGCCAAGTTATGAAACCAGTTCAATGTATTTTACAAGTTCAGGCACTAAACTGCACATCCGTAACAAGTTCAAGCACCACCGGTGTATTTACCTCTATGTTGTCATCTATACCGGATCAAGATGAGCAGAGGTGCATGGCTTGAAAACACCCAGGAGCCAAGAAAGGAAACACCTCAGCACCCTGGGCTTCAAGATGGCTCGACACAGCCAAGCGATCCATGTGCCTGCCCACAACTTGTAACCAAGACTGCAAGCAAGGGTGGAAAAGTGTAGGGCTCGCCGTCTCACACTCGCTTCCAGCTAGGTTGGTTCGTTCATATGGCTGCTGCAGGGTGGCTCATCGTCGTGTGCAGCGGCGGCAGCCTCGCCCTCGACATCACGGCGTTTGTCTTGGCCGTCCTCGCGGAGGACTGCGTCCCAGGGGTGATCCAGTTCACGCTCGAGGACCCACACCAGTTAAGCACATTTCCATCGTATAATCTTTCTACTATGTAGTTTCGCTGATGGATCGACGGCTGGCTCTCGTCATGACAAATTATTCGAATTTTTCAGGAGGTTATGCATGACGCTGCTGCTGGTGGGCGTCCCAGTTGGTGCGTTCCTGCTGCTGGCCGAGTCGTGCTGGCTCAAGTATGAGCAGCAGCAGCCGCCGCCCCCGCCGGCCGACGTCAAGCTCCTGGTCGTCCTGACCGCGCTCGAGTGGCTGCTCGCGTTGCTCGCCGTCGGAGCGGCGTCCTCCGCGCTAATCGCGGACCTCGTCGCCACGCCCGTGTGCGCGTCGTACCAGCTCGCCGCCGACCGGACGGCATGTGCCGGCGGGGCTCTCGCCGCGGCGTCGGCTGTCGGGTTGCTCTGCGTCGTCTGCTCCCGGTTGCGCCAAGCTCCCGCGCCTCTGCAGCCTCAGGCGTAGTAGGAATTACTCTGCGGTAGTGTGTGAGTGGCCTGATCCTTGTAAGCAGTAGCTAATCAAATGCTTGCTTCTTCTTCATTTGCTGAACCTTCTTCCTTGAATGCATCTTTGTTCAGGCGCCTCCGCAGGTTCATTCCCCCCTCTTGTGTTTGGTTATGCAGCTTTGTTCAAAAAATCAAGACTGAGAATTGCTTTTCTGCTGTAGTGTAGGTGTGCTATCCGAACATTTCTCTTTTCATTTTCCGTAATATCTTAACCCTGTGTGGGTTCGACGCTAATGTGAGAGCAGTTTGATCCTTGTATGAAGCAGAAGTAAATCGTGCGCACTTGATTTAATAGCTCGTCGATGCATGTCTCGGATGCATCGATCGACGCACGGTTGATTTCGATAGAAAAAAAAAACTGTGTGTCTCTTATTTCTCTGTTAAATCTTGATCAAAAAGGATAATATTGACCAGAGTGGGATTTGAACCCACGCCCTTTCGGACCAGAGCCTTAATCTGGCGCCTTAGACCAACTCGGCCATCTGATCATTTTGTTTATTTTCCACGTGTCCTTCCTAAACTGCATCAGGCCACAAACCTCTACACCTAACACTAAAACTACTATAGTACCATTGACGGCTAAGGGAAAACCATTAGCCGTAAACTAAAGAGAAAAATTACAGTGTAGGAGGTGAAATTTGCACGCGTCTAAAAAGTGCTCCATGCTAACCAGGTCCAGTCCAGTGGCTAAACTTGTCGGATGTTGGTTTGCAACTGCTAGTAGGATAGTCAGGGAGGAAATCAGCAGGGCATGATCAGCAGCTAGCTTGTGGAGTGTTGTTTGTGTTTGAGGGAAACATTACTACAGAGATGTTGACAGTGGATTCTAGAAAACCGCTCTTTTCTCATCGGTTCATGGCACCGGAGGAGCTGGAGGTGAGTAATATAGTGCAAAACATTTTTCCAAACTTGGGATTTCACATGTGTGTGGAAGTCGATCGATGGCTTAACTGCGAAGGCACGAGGTGAAAGCTAGTACAGGAGCGTCTCCATTTGCTACTAAGGATCATTTGTTAGCTGTGACCAGCAACCCATGTTTGCCACATTTGCACAAAGCTGAAATGAACGGAGCGCGTGAATCTATCTCCGTGTCCGTATGCAGGGAGTTTTGCTTTGTGTTGCAAAAGTGGTATGGAATTTGCTGCGAAATTGCCGTGCCTCCTTTCTGAAGTATCAACAGAGTTTAGTTTGATGTTCTTTCTCTGATGAACTCCTAGTTCCCAAACATACTTTGCATTGGTTGCAATGCTAGTAGTATATGCATTACACAGCCACACCTACATGCTCGCCGTGCACAGACGGTTTACATGTAGACGCGGATCGATTGTAGTGGTTGATGTAAAAGGTGAACAAGTGGTTGGGGCATCGGTGTCACAGCCTCACTATCACAGTCACCGGCTATATATATGCACTTGTAATTAATCGGCAACATACATATGCCAACGTAAAGCCCAGATAAATAGCCAAACAGGGAAAGACCTCGGCGAACAATAAAGATGTTATCATGTGAGCCCGCGGTGCCATGTGATAATGGCAGGCAGCAAGGAAAAACCCTACTCATCTCGCGTATGCAGTACCATCTACACATGCTCCCGTGTAATCTCGCACGACATTGCATTCAACAAGCCTTTAGATTTGTGTTGTTTAATTCCTTCCCATTTTATGATCCCCTGCCAAAGGTTCCGCTCGAGTTCCGAGTGGAACTGAAAAAACACGCACCTGTTGGTGATGTCGCGTGAGAAACTATTGTAGCCATTGATGCATCGCGGTGTGCCAATCGACCTTAGGAAGGAACAATATTAGTCATTTCACGTTTCCTAAACCCTAAAAACAGGAGTAACCTTAATTATACCAAGACACACCGACACAATTGTTGTGCTGACTTCAATCACTCGTAGTGGCGATGGCATGCAGTTACGAGGAAGATAAAACGCGCTAGGGATGTATCTCTGGGCAATTGGTGCTATCTTTCCTTAGCATATTAAATATTCAAAAAAATGAGCACTGACACAACAATAATGTATGTTGTAAAAAGAATTCAAAACAAAATTTGAAACATTATGTGAGATACAAAAATAACAAAAAGAATTCAAAACAAAAATAACTAGATACGTTCCCAAAACGCGCTTGGCGGTAGAGCTTCTCTACCTTATGGGCGACCGACACGTAACCTTGCCTTTATTCCTTTCTTGCTCACTCCCTTCCGGACCATGGAGCTCCTTCCTCGCAATTCCTATGCCTCACAGCCTCCGTCACCGTATATAAATACTCCATCCTCTCGGCCACACCCCCTACACCGCACTGCAAGTCAGCAACCTACCAGCCTCGCGGCCAGTCTGCCAGTAGCCACTCAGCAACTCCCCTCTCTCGCGCTCTCTTGGTGCAGTCGTGCCGGCGCGATGGCCGCACCTTTTCTGCACCTTCTTCTGCTCGTCGTCTCTGGGGGTGCTGCAGCGGGCGGCGAGGACGAGGTGGGGCTGCCCCCGCTTGAGCTCCGAGCCATCGACGACCCGGGCCGTGGGCGCGCGTCCGTCGCTGCGGAGGAGCCGGTGCTCATCGCTGATATCTCCACGCACGACGACGAGCCGGCCGAAGTACCCCGGGTTGAGTTCCGAGGCATCGACGACTCGGGCCGTGGGCACGCGTCCGACGCGCCGGAGGAGCCGGTGTTCATGGCCGATGTCGCCACGGACGACGACGAGGCGCTTTTCGGTGGCATCGATGAGTCGGGCCATGTGCACGCGTCCGACGCGCAGGAGGAGCGGGCGTTCACGGACGTCATCTCCACGGGCGGCGGCTGCGGCCGCTTCGCCCGCCTCGTCGCCAAGACGGGGAACGCGAGCCAGCTCTTCTGGGAGCGCGTCGCGGGCGGTGGCGGTCTCACCGTATTCTGCCCCGAAGACAAGGCCCTCTCCGAGTTCGAGCCCAAGTTCCGAGGCCTCGGCGCCGACGACCGGCTCGCCGTCCTGCTGTACCACGGCGCGGCGACCACCTACGGCAGGAAGCTGTTCCAGGCCTTCGACTGGGTGTCGTTGAGCTCGCTGGCCACCGACGCGGCCACCAACAAGAGCCACGCCATCACGCTCCGCGACGACGGGGACACGGTGTGGTTGTGGCCGTCGTGCGGGAGCCGCGCTTGGGCCAGGGTGACAAAGACGGTGTCCGAAGAGGCCCCCCTCGCCGTGTACGTCGTCGACGCCGTGCTGCTGCCGAGCCACCTGCGACAGAAGCTGGATGGCGGCGACGAGCCGGCTGCTGCCGAGCCACCTGCGACAGAAGCTGGATGGCGGCGAAGGCCAACTTAAATTTTTTTTAAACACAGTACAGACGCAAGCGCTCATATAAACGCGCATATACTCATCCCTATGAACGCACACACGCACAACCCTACCCCTGTGAGCACCTCCAAGAGACTGAGCCGGCATATCATCTTAAGATTTTACGAAGTTACCGTAGGCGTCTCGTAGTCGACGGGAACGTCTCCTCCTACTGAAAGCGTATCGCCGGAATTCCTGAAATAAATCCAGGATAAATGCGAGCACCAGGATTTGAACCCTGATGGGTTGGGGATACCACTGTCCACCTAACCACTGCCAACTTAGCTGGTTAAGTTTATCTGCACTAGTAGTAGTGTGAATAATGCTGTAGAATTATGTTTGTGGTGTGCGCATGATCGAGTAGTATGTGTTTAGCTCAGCATATTATATTGCTGCAGCATGTGACAGGCGCCTCCGCAGTCTTCTGCCTCGTTATGCATCTTTGTTCAAGACTGAACGGCATGGACCCGAAATATCCGAACCTTTCTTGCTGTAATGTGAGCTGTCTGATCCTTGCATAAAGCAAAAGCAGATGTAAATCGTGGCAATTCGATTTAGCCGGTCAATGCATATCTGTGATGATTTGCATGGGGAAAAAAATACTGTATGTCTCTGTTTTCTTTAGTAAAAAAGGATAATATTGACCAGAGTGGGATTTGAACCCACGCCCTTTCGGACCAGAGCCTTAATCTGGCGCCTTAGACCAACTCGGCCATCTGATCATTTTTGTTTAATTGCCACGTGACGGTATACAATACAGCACATGATCCCAGGTAACTACTCCCATCAGGCCACAAACCTCTATGCCTGACAAGACAATGAAACTACATCAATGGCTAAGGGAAAACCATAGTCGTAAACTAGAGAGAAAAACTACGATCTACCGTACCGAAGAGTTATTCTGTAAGAGTGTGGGAAGAAAAGTTTGCATATATCTATATTTATCTATATCTATATCTATACCAATATAAAAAGACTCAAATAGACAGATCCAAACCATCTCGACCGTCAAATGATGTTATCTAGTGGTTCAAATTGCTCCAATGTTGAGCATCAAACACGTTTAACGTTCTAATTATCCATCACTGCCATTGGTTATAAACACGTTTTGACTCAACACTATCCCTTGAAATCTGCCATGTAATTAATATCCTATCATCCCACGAAAAAGTAATTGATATCTTACCAAATACCAACGTGCAACATATATATCTTACCTAATATAACGTGCAACTAATATCCTACCTAATATAAACATGCATTGCACGTACATTATTATTAGTTTGAAAAGTGCTCCAAATTAACCAGGGCCAGTCCAGTGGCCAAGCTTGTGGGATGTGTAGACAAGGGTTTGTAGGAGTGGTGTTTGTGTTCGTGGGAAACATCACTGGTGGATTATGAAAAGCAATTTCCTTGGGGTGGTTGGTGAAAGCAAATGATTTTGGAAAACCAGGTCTTTTCTCGTCAAGTCCATGTCATTGGAGCAACTGGATATACGTTACCATCCTTTTGGGCTGAAGGGCAGTGCAGTTGTAACTAGAATTGCTGAAATGACGGCAACATCTGGAACTGCTTACAAGCTTTTCGTCAGAGAGATGATTTTACTGATATGGCCTCCATAATTGGTACGTACTTTCATAATAGATGGTGATATGCAGGGCATTAGGGCTAGTGAAGTTGTAAGAATTAGTGTGGGGCGAGAGCGAGAGATGAACTAGTGTGTGGCGGTGGCCATAGCCACATTTGTCCTACAGTGTCATGTATCAAGATGAGCAAAGACGCATGGCTTCGAAACACCCAGGACCAGGAGCCAAGAAAGGAATTACTTGGGCACTGGACGTCAAGAGGCCTCGGCAGCCTATAAATTTCGACGAAGGCCCGGAGCAAGGCCTCTCAACGCGGTATGCCATGTGCACTTGTGAGCATGCGATGCCCACGAATAAATGTGGCAACCGCAAAGCACCCTCCTCACCTCGCGTATGCCCGTTTTTTTTTGAAATTGCGTATGCCCGTTTTGGCACGAAACATTGCACTCAATAAGCTTTTTTGCTTTGTGTTGTATAGTACTCCCTTCGTAAACTAATATAAAAGCATTTAGATTACTACTTTAATGTGCTAGGCGCTCTTATTAATTTACAGAGGGAGTATGTAGTAGTTCACTTCCATGCATGATAACATGACGGTGGATGAAGCTCGGGCTTCCCACGGCAGCATGGCGTAGTGCAGTCCATATCCAAGGCGGATCTGGGTCGGCGATCTCTTGGTTTTGCCACGGATTGGTTCCGATCAGAGACGGTGACGAGCGTGCGGGATCCATCCCAGCGGCTCTCGCGGTTTGGCGAGGTGGGGTGGGAGTCCTCCTCCCAGATTTCAGTGGTGGCGCATCCAGACAGTGGCCGGTGTGCCAGGGCTCCTATGGTGACATTGCTGTTGCGGTTGGTCGCCGGATCTAGGTGGCTAGATCTGGGGCTTTGAAGGCGGTCGAGACAATGCACAGATTGTCGGGTGGATTTCTTGAAACGGATCTGAGTGAAACTTGATCTTCGGTCGTTGGCCGGAGCCGGTGATGATGATGCCCTATCACCGTTTCCTTCATGAAGGCATCATCGAGGTACAAATCCCAAACCCACCCAATACCTTCGGGGGAAACCTTAGATCAGTTGATCGGATGACGGTGGCATTCATGTGTCGTTACCCCCTTGGGGCGGCATTCTTGGAGATGCACTCAGGCTTGAGGGACCATTGGATGGCTTCTTCGGTGGAGCGGTGTTTCTTTCTACATATTCATGGCGGCGGCTCTTGGCAGCATGGAGCAGCGAAGGCTTGGCGTCAGATGTGTGGTGATGGACACGCGCAGGAGGTCGACGCTGTCTGGCGTCGTGGTGGCGTCGGCGGCAGCTAGACCGGGCAAGGTAGATGCACCAGTACAGCTTTGAATATGGATTGGTGGCAGGTGGCTGCGGCGACCTCATATCCGGCAGGCGTCCTGGTTGAGGAGCACACCGGACTGATGGGTGCCCATACCCGACAAGCGTCCTGGTTGGGACCTCAGGTCTTAAATGTTCGGTTTGGCTGCGAGGTCTTTTTGATATTAAACCTAGCACTGGTATAAAAAGGGCCTATAGTCCCGGTTCGTAAGGGCCTTTAGTCCCGGTTCCTGAACCGGGACTAAAGTGTCGGTACTAATGCCCTGTACCTTTAGTCCCGGTTCAATCCAGAACCGGGACTGATGGGCCTCCACGTGGGCAGTGCGCAGAGCCCAGGCAGGAGACCCTTTGGTCCCGGTTGGTGGCACCAACCGGGACCAATAGGCATCCACGCGTCAGCATTTCTGTGGCTGGGGTTTTTGTTTTTTTTGAAAGGGGGGGGGTTTGGGGGTTTTGGGGGGTTAATTTAGGTGTTTCATATATTGTGTTAGCTAGCTATAATTAATAGAGAGAAGTGTCCTCTCTTACGTTCGTGCTTGGTCGACGCTACGTACTATACATACGTATAGAGAGGACTAGACACGCTAGTTAGCTAGTAAGCAAACGAAGAAAACAGAAGATCGTCATGAACATATATGCATACAGAGAGAAGTGATATCGACCACCTCTCCTTCTCCGAGAGATTGGTCGAACAACAAGTTCTCGTATATCTATCCGACATTACCGGCTACATATATACAATAATTATCTCTTACAAATATAATCATACGGACTCATGGTCCACATAGTATTCTCCGTCTTCAGCGATTACTTGGTCAAGAAAGAATGCCGCCAATTCCTCTTGAATTTCTTGCATGCGAGCTGGTGCTAGGAGTTCATCCCGCTTCCGAAACATCTAATTTGAAGAAGGGGGTTAATACATATATATATGAATGAATGAAACTCAATACAAATGATGGTAATAAAATAAAATTGTGAATGTTGTTATTTACGTACTTCATATTGTTCGTCAGAGTACCCGCCCCGCTCACAGGTCGTGTGGCGGATGGACTCGCAGACGTAGTATCCACAGAAATCATTCTCTTTTTCCTGCCACAACCACTTTACAAGAAATAGAGGTCAATCAAACTGATAAGCAAGAATGCTAAATGGTATTGATGAAACTAGCGCTTGAATCACTAGGAGATGCGCGGAACATGCTGCTATAGTACTTACTTTCGGGTGTCTAAATTCCAGCTCCTTCGGCAGTCCCGGAACTTTTCTGGTGAATTTTCTCCAAACCCTGCCGGACAAAGAAAACAATTACTTGATATCAGAAAATGAACAAAGTTGCTGATATGGTGGATAATGATCGATTTAACTTACTTCTTGAGGATTTCAGTCATGTCCGCATACTCCTGGGGATCTTTTCATTTAGAGTCCAAGATGGTTACTACTCCTTGCTCAAGCCTAATCTCTAGGAGAATATAGTGGAAACTGCACACGCATGCATAACTCATCAATTACATTACTATAACCTGGACTAATATATACGGAAAACCGAATATGCACAAGACAGTAACACTCACTTGAAGTTGTAAGGAAAGAGTATTATATCTTTGTTTTCATTTTTTTGAATGATCGTAGCAAGTTGGCCTCGGTATCTCCGGGATGATGTTGAACCTCAGTTGCATCTATGAGATATGTGTTAACGAACCCAATATCACCGATTTGTCTTTTCTTCAATTCGGCGATCTTCATTCTGCATAATATAGTGAGGATAATTATAAATACATGCAATGAAAGAGATGAGCTATATAGAGAGACTTAATGATAGAAGTAGTAGTACTTACAGACAGTAGCAGGTGGTCGTTGTTTTATCGAGGGCCAATTGATTGAAAAACTGATAGAACTCCTCAAATGGAATAGGCAAT
The DNA here is from genome assembly GCF_003073215.2 of Triticum urartu. Lineage (NCBI taxonomy): Eukaryota > Viridiplantae > Streptophyta > Magnoliopsida > Poales > Poaceae > Triticum > Triticum urartu. The sequence goes on along the minus strand of NC_053023.1, from coordinate 113,518,496 downwards.
AGTTCAATTCCAACGAGGTCATGCTCCGGTTTAACTCTCGCATACAAAGTACTCCTCCCCCCAGACTCTCTGCAGATTTTCAAGTACCAATCATGTAATCTTCGCATCATCGTTGTTAAAGATTTTTCATCTTTGACGAGAGGCTTCCCGTACTCGTATCTGTGTATCTGCACCTCCATGGTATCATAATGTACATCGTCGGGCAGGTAATCGTCAACATTGCCATAACCGGGCACCATCCTCGGATCGACGATGTCGCTAGGCACCTTGAGGGGGGGGCATGATTGCTTCGCTTGTTCGCCGAGCTGGGCAATTTGTTTCCCAGCTGCTCGTCGTTCTTTCAGCCTTTGATCACTGACTGTACTTCCCGACCGCTCCGCTTCGACCCATGTCATTGCAATAATGCGCTCATAGTTGCCTTTCGGCGGAGACTTGGGTGGTTTTGCCAGGGCAGCCAGAGTGCGCTTCACTTTCACCGGATCTACCTTCTCCTCCGGAGGTGGATGTCTCTTTGCTCTCAACCCTTGAAACCAGTCATCCACTTCGGTTTGCGCGATCTCGGCGTTGTCCTCCGGGGTCCTCTCATATGGTAACTTCTCTGGAGTCTTCAGAGAAGGACCGAATCTGTATGTCCTCCCGCCTCTGGTTGTACTGCTAGACGCCGACCGAGCAGACGGAGCGGTTGTCTTCTTTACTTGCTTACGAGGCGGAGGAGAAGGACTACGACGCGCCGGAGCAGCTGGAGCAGCGGCAGGTCTCTTCCGCCCTTGCTGACGAGGCGGAGAAGGAGGAGGCTGGCTGCTCGGGCGCGTCGGCGCAGGCGGAGAAGGAGGCGGAGTGCCGCCACGCGCCGGAGAAGGAGCCGGCCGAGGGCCCTGATCGTCACTCGCCGGAGGAGGAGGCGGTGGAGGAGGCGGAGTGCCCTGACTCGCCGGAGGAGGAGGAGGAGGCGGAGGCGTCCAGTTCGGAAGGTTGATGAGCTCCTTCCGCCATAGGCATGGAGTCTTCAGAGCAGACCCCAGCCGAGTCTCCCCTTCACCGGTAGGGTGGTCAAGCTGGAGGTCCTCAAATCCCTCCGTTATTTCATCCACCATCACCCTAGCATATCCTTCTGGAATCGGCCGGCAGTGAAAAGTTGCGCCGGGTTCAGTAGGATAAACAGAGCCAACAGCCGCCTTGACCTTCAAATTCATCCATTGCGTCATAAGGTGGCAATTTTGAGACTCCGTGATAGCATCCACGAGATAGCTGGCAGGAGCCATCAAGGCATGCTCCGGCTGAAGCAGCTCGGTGGAAGCCACGCTGCGTCTGCGCTGAGATGGCGGGGTAGCTTCGGGGGAGGCTTCGGCAGTACGTTTGCTGCGATTTGCTTCTCGTTCCTCTATCGCGTCTACCCTTGCTTGCAGCGCCTGCATTTGGGTCTGCTGCACTTTTTTCCTCCTCTCATGGGATTTGTAACCGCCTGTGTCCGGAAACCCAAACTTCCACGGAATGGAGCCTGGCGTGCCTCGTGTCTGTCCAGGGTGCTCAGGATTCCCGAGGGCCATTGTGAGCTCGTCGTTCTCTCTGTCTGGAAAGAACTTCCCTTGCTGCGCTGCTTCGATATACTGCTTAAGCTTCCTGACTGGTATGTCCATTTGATCGTTCGTCCAAATGCACTTCCCTGTTACAGGGTCCAAGGTTCCGCCAGCCCCGAAGAACCAAGTTCGGCAACGGTCTGGCCAGCTAATTGTCTCTGGTTCGATCCCTTTATCAACCAGATCATTCTCAGTCTTGGCTCACTTAGGCCGGGCTACGAGGTAGCCACCTGACCCCGTGCGATGGTGAAGCTTCTTCTTCGCAGCATTTTGCTTGTTTGTCGCCGACATCTTCTTACTCTTTTCCGATGTCTTGTGGGCCACAAATGCGGGCCAGTGATCTCTGATCTTCTCATATCTGCCCTTGAATTCTGGTGTCTCATTATTTTCGACAAACTTATTCAGCTCTTTCTTCCACCTCCTGAATAGTTCTGCCATCCTCTTAAGAGCAAAAGACTTGATTAATCGCTCTTTAACTGGGTTCTCTGGATTATCCTTTGGCGGTAGCGTGAAATTTGACTTCAGCTCAGTCCAAAGATCATTTTTCTGCATATCATTGACATAAGACACCTCAGGGTCTTCTGTAGCCGGCTTAAACCATTGCTGGATGCTTATCGGGATCTTGTCCCTAACCAGAACCCCGCACTGAGCAACAAATGCGTTCTTTGTTCGGATGGGTTCAATCGGTTGGCCGTCGGGCACGATCGCTATGATCTCAAACTTTTCATCTGAGCTCAACTTTTTCTTCGGGCCTCGTCTCTTTACCGAAGTTGTGCTCGATCCGGAAGGCTAGAAAAAAGAACAAAGACTTAATTAATATGTGTACATACCAAAACAATGAATGCATCAATCAGCTAGTCAGCACAGGCTTAACTAATATATATACCTGGCCGGACTCGGTTCGGTCACCGGAGCCGTCATCACGGTCTCCTTCTTGCACCGGCATTGGGTCACCGGAGCCGTCCTCATGTTCTTCTTATTGCACCGGCATTAGGTCACCGTAGCCAGCTTCTTCACCCTCTCCTTCCAGACCATCGGTGTCGTTGAGAAACAACGAGACGGCATCACTTCCTTCTGCGATTATGTCCCTCAACAACGCTTTTTTTCCTTCGTCTCGGGTGGTGTCCATAGTTTCTACAAATATTTACAACATGGCAATTATTATTCAAACATGACAGATGGATATATTAGTGCCAAACGTAGAACTAGCTACCTAATCATAGTAAGGAATCATATATATTAATTAGTGGCCTCGATGCTGCTTCTCTAGGGTTTGGGGTGGCCTCGACAACGCTTCAAGGGTTTGGGGTGGCCTCGAGAACGCTTCAAGGAGGGGGTAATATCGACCCCTCACGTGTTGAAGCTATCGGGAGGGGGTATATATCGACAACGACGACACTACATCTATATGTCCCTCGACGACCCTCGTTCCCGATAAAAAAAGAGGAAGAAGAAGAAAAAAAAGAGGAGAAGAAAGAATAGACGAGAAGAACTCCTCTATTCTTTCTTCTCCTCTTTTTTTTCTTATTCCTCTTCTTTTTTTATCCTCTTCTTCCTCTCATGTTCGAGAGGATCGCCGAGGGGTCGGGAGGTTGCCTAGTGTCAAAGGATTCAACAAAACCATGTCTTCATCATTAGGTGAAAGTAACAGGTGCATGATGGTACGAAGCTCTCCAAAGTTATTTTGGAACGGAGTCCTAGATAGGATAATTCGCTTTTTGGTACAAAGTTCAGCAAGAACCTTCCAAATATCGTTATTTGGAAGGCCTTCCAAATAGGATAATTCCCTTTTTGGTACAAAGTTCGGGAGGGGGTATATATCGAACCTCTACCCTAGTTCCCGACCCTCGCCCCTCGAACCCTCGGTGACCCTTGAACCTCTACCCTATAGTTTCCGACCCTCGCCCCTTGAACCCTTGGTGACCCCCCCTCATGTCGAAGTTATCAGAGAGGGGGTATATCGACCCCCCACCCTCATGTAAGAAGAGGAAAAAAGAACGAAGAAGAAAATAGAGGAGAAGAAGAAAGGAATATAGGAGAAGACCGAAGAAAAAAAAGAAGTCTTCCTCTTCTTATTTTCCTTTTTCCACTCCTTCCTTTTCTTCTTCTTCTTCTTCCTCTTTTCTTCCTTTTCCTTATTTTACTTTTTCCTCTACACTAACCTAAAATCGATATCTACTAATTAACAACCTAAATAAAAAAATGAATACATATATGAAAAAAAAACATCATATGAAAAAAACATTTTTGACATATTTAGCATATTCTAAATTTTCCTAACTCTTTTACAACCAAAAAAATTACTCCAACTTCATGACAGTACCCACAATCCGTTTCACCAAAAACCTTCTAATCCATAGTTCAAAATTTTCAAATTTCATTCAAATGAAATTTGAATCGGATTCAAATAACTTGTTGAAAACCTATCCTAAACCTCTCCAAAAATTCTGAAATTTTGCCATCGCCTTTGTCTTGCATCAGTACCTCACCACAATTTTTTTTTAAAATTCCAAAAATGCCCAAAGCCATCTGGCATTTCATCAAACACCTTCTATATGGACAAAAAAATTCAGAAATTCCAAAAAATTCAGAAAAGTGGACAGTGTGTTGCTGCTGCTCCACTTCTCCTATCCTCTACTTCTCCTCTACTTCTGCTCTTCAATGCATCGGGGCCGGCGGCGACCATGGAGCAAGGGCGGAGCAAGGGGCGCTCGGGCGCAAGAGTGGCACTCTTGAGGGGGGCTCACTTTGAGGGGGCCGGCGACGGCTGGAGTCCGGCGACGAGGACGGCGGGCTCGGGGCGGCATGCGGTGACGGGGACGGCAGCCTCGGGGCGGCACGCGGTGACGGGGACAATGAGGCGGGCTCGGGGAGGCACGCGGCGACGGGGACGAGGGCGGCGGGCTCAGGGATGCCGGCGACGAGGACGGCGCGGGCTCAGGGAGGTGACGACGTGGTCCGGAGGGCTCGGTGGCGACGAGGACGAGGAGCAGCCTGGCGGCGTCGTCGGAGGAGAGGACGAGGAGATCGATCGAACTGAATCGAGAATTTCACAAGTGTTGGCTTATATAGCCAGAGCACTAGTCCCGGTTCGTGAAACCAACCGGGACTAATGCCCCTCTTTAGTCCCGGTTGGTGCCACCAACCGGGACCAAAGGCCAATTTTCAGCAGCCCAAAGGGTGGGAAGCGGCGGCCTTTGGTCCCGGTTGGTGCCACCAACCGGGACTAAAGGGGGGCATTGGTCACGGTTGGTGCCACGAACCGTGACCAATGCCCCCTTTAGTCCCGGTTGGTGCCACCAACCGGGACCAATGGCCTTGTGCTGCCCCGCGCCCAAAAGTTTAGTCCCACCTCGCTAGTTGAGAGGGCTCGGGAGTGGTTTATAAGCGCTGCTGCGCCCACCCTCCCGAGCTCCTCTCAACTGCAGGCTTTCGGGCCTAATCTGTCACTACAATGCCTGTGGGCCTACTGGGCCTGTTGCGGGCCTGAATCCTGGCCCATGGTAGGGTTTCTAGTCGTATTCAGGCCGTGGTGGCCCAGTAGGTGGCATTTTTTTGTTTTTTGTTGCTTTATTTATTTTTCTTTTGTTTTTTGCTTTATTTTTTAATTCTTTATGCTTTTAGTTTTAGAAAAATTATAAACTTTTTGTTAATGCCATTAGTTTTCAAATTTGAAAACACTTTTTTGGTTTTTTGTTTTCTTGGTTGCTTTATTTATTTTATTTTGTGATTAACTTTACTATAAAAATAGTTTTTCCTGTTTTTTGATTTGTTTTTTGCATTATTTATTTTCTTTTGTTTTTTGCTTTAATTTTTAATTCTGTTTGCTTTTAGGTTAGCAAAATTATAAACTTTCTGTTAGTGCCATTAGTTTTAAAGAAATTATAAACTTTCTGTTAGTGCCATTAGTTTTCAAATTTGAAAACACTTTTTTAGTTTTCTTTGTTGCTTTATTTATTTTATTTTGTGATTAACTTTACTATAAAAATAGTTTTTTCCTGTTTTTTGATTTGTTTTTTGCATTATTTATTTTCTTTTGTTTTTTGCTTTAATTTTTAATTCTGTTTGCTTTTAGGTTAGCAAAATTATAAACTTTCTGTTAGTGCCATTAGTTTTAAAGAAATTATAAACTTTCTGTTAGTGCCATTAGTTTTCAAATTTGAAAACACTTTTTTAGTTTTCTTTGTTGCTTTATTTATTTTATTTTGTGATTAACTTTACTATAAAAATAGTTTTTTCCTGTTTTTTGATTTGTTTTTTGCATTATTTATTTTCTTTTGTTTTTTGCTTTAATTTTTAATTCTGTTTGCTTTTAGGTTAGCAAAATTATAAACTTTCTGTTAGTGCCATTAGTTTTCAAATTTGAAAACACTTTTTTAGTTTTTTAGTTTTCTTTGTTGCTTTATTTATTTTGTTTCCTCTGAGACGTGTTTCCAACCAACTGCTGAAAGTCCTGATGTGTTCACATGTAATCCAGTCGTCGCACTGCTCCGGGTGTTTGGAGCGCAGACTGTTCTTGTGTTCATCGACATACGAGGTCACCAAGGTAGAGTTCTGTAGAACTGTGTAGTGTGCTTGAGACCAAGAATATCCGTCCCTGCATATTATTGAGTCTCTTGCAAGAGTGCCTTTTCCAGTCAGTCTCCCCTCATACCGCGATTTAGGGAGACCTATCTTGTTAAGGCCAGGAATGAAGTCAACACAAAACCCGATAACATCCTCTGTTTGATGGCCCATGGAGATGCTTCCTTCTGGCCTAGCGCGATTACGGACATATTTCTTTAGGACTCCCATGAACCTCTCAAAGGGGAACATATTGTGTAGAAATACGGGCCCCAGGATGACAATCTCGTCGACTAGATGAACTAGGACGTGCGTCATGATATTGAAGAAGGATGGTGGGAACACCAGCTCGAAACTGACAAGACATTGCGCCACATCACTCCTTAGCCTTGGTACGATTTCTGGATCGATCACCTTCTGAGAGATTGCATTGAGGAATGCACATAGCTTCACAATGGCTAATCGGACGTTTTCCGATAGAAGCCCCCTCAATGCAACCGGAAGCAGTTGCGTCATAATCACGTGGCAGTCATGAGACTTTAGGTTCTGAAACTTTTTCTCTGGCATATTTATTATTCCCTTTATATTCGACGAGAAGCCAGTCGTGACCTTCATACTGAGCAGGCATTCAAAGAATATTTCTTTCTCTTCTTTCGTAAGAGCGTAGCTGGCAGGACCTTTATACTGCTTCGGAGGCATGCCGTCTTTTTCGTGCAAACGTTGCAGGTCCTCCCGTGCCTCAGGTGTATCTTTTGTCTTCCCATACACGCCCAAGAAGCCTAGCAGGTTCATGCAAAGGTTCTTCGTCACGTGCATCACGTCGATTGAGGAGCGGACCTCTAGGTCTTTCTAGTAGGGTAGGTCCCAAAATATAGATTTCTTCTTCCACATGGGTGCGTGTCCCTCAGCGTCATTCGGAACAGCTAGTCCACCGGGACCCTTTCCAAAGATTACGTAGTGTAAATCATTAACCATAGCAAGCACGTGATCACCGGTGCGCATGGCGGGCTTCTTCCGGTGATCTGCCTCGCCTTTGAAATGCTTGCCTTTCTTTCGACATTGATGGTTGGTCGGAAGAAATTGACGATGGCCCAGGTACACATTCTTCCTGCATTTGTCCAGGTATATACTTTCAGTGTCATCTAAACAGTGCGTGCATGCGTGGTATCCTTTGTTTGTCTGTCCTGAAAGGTTACTGAGAGCGGGCCAATCGTTGATGGTCACGAACAGCAACGCCTTAAGGTTAAATTCCTCCTGTCTGTGCTCATCCCACGTACGTACACTGTTTTCATTCCACAGCTGTAAAAGTTCTTCAACTAATGGCCTTAGGTACACATCAATTTCGTTGCCGGGTTTCTTAGGGCCTTGGATGAGAACTGGCATCATAATGAACTTCCGCTTCATGCACATCCAAGGAGGAAGGTTATACATACATAGAGTCACGGGCCAGGTGCTGTGATTGCTGCTCTGCTCCCCGAAAGGATTAATGCCATCCGCGCTTAAAGCAAACCATACATTCCTCGTGTCCTTTGCAAAATCATCCCAGTACTTTCTCTCGATTTTTCTCCACTGCGACCTGTCAGCGGGTGCTCTCAACTTCCCATCTTTCTTTCGGTTCTCACTGTGCCATCGCATCAACTTGGCATGCTCTTCGTTTTTGAACAGACGTTTCAACCGTGGTATTATAGGAGCATACCACATCACCTTCGCAGGAACCCTCTTCCTGGGGGGCTTGCCGTCAACATCACCAGGGTCATCTCGTCTGATCTTATACCGCAATGCACCGCATACCGGGCATGCGTTCAGATCCTTGTATGCACCGCGGTAGAGGATGCAGTCATTAGGGCATGCATGTATCTTCTCCACCTCCAATCCTAGAGGGCATATGACCTTCTTTGCTGCGTATGTACTGTTGGGCAATTCGTTATCCTTTGGAAGCTTCTTCTTCAATATTTTCAGTAGCTTCTCAAATCCTTTGTCAGCCACAGCATTCTCTGCCTTCCACTGCAGCAATTCCAGTATGGTACCGAGCTTTGTGTTACCATCTTCGCAATTGGGGTATAACCCTTTTCTGTGATCCTCTAACATGCGATCGAACTTCAGCTTCTCCTTTTGACTAATGCATTGCGTCCTTGCATCGACAATGACCCGGCGGAGATCATCATCATCGGGCACATCGTCTGGTTCCTCTTGATCTTCAGCAGCTTCACCCGTTGAAGCATCATTGGGCACATCGTCTGGTTCCTCTTGATCTTCACCAGCTCCCCCCGTTGCAGCATCACCGTATTCAGGGGGCACATAGTTGTCATCGTAGTCTTCTTCTTCGCCGTCTTCCATCATAACCCCTATTTCTCCGTGCCTCGTCCAAACATTATAGTGTGGCATGAAACCCTTGTAAAGCAGGTGGGAGTGAAGGATTTTCCGGTTAGAGTAAGACCTCGTATTCCCACATTCAGTGCATGGACAATACATAAAACCATTCTGCTTGTTTGCCTCAGCCGCATCGAGAAACTCATGCACGCCCTTAATGTACTCGCGGGTGTGTCTGTCACCGTACATCCATTGCCGGTTCATCTACGTGCATTATATATAATTAAGTGTCCAAATTAATAGAAGTTCATCATCACATTAAAACCAAAGTGCATACATAGTTCTCATCTAACAACATATAGCTCTCCAAAGCATCTAATTAATTAAACCATACATTGAAACTATGTAAAACATTTCAATGCGAAAACAAATGCGATCATAATCGCAACCAAGGTAACAATTGATCCAACGGCATAATGATACAAAGCCTCGGTATGAATGGCATATTTTCTAATCTTTCTAATCTTCAAGCGCATTGCATCAATCTTGATCTTGTGATCATCGACGACATCCGCAACATGCAACTCCAATATCATCTTCTCCTCCTCATTTTTTTTATTTTTTCCTTCAACAAATTGTTTTCTTCTTCAACTAAATTTAACCTCTCGACAATAGGGTCGGTTGGCATTTCCGATTCACATACATCCTAGATAAATAAAATCTATGTCACGTTGGTCGGCATAATTTTCATAAACAATAAATGAACCAATAGTTATAAAGATAATATACATACCACATCCGAATCATAGACAGGACGAGGGCCGACGGGGGCGGATACCAAAACCATCGCACTATATAAGATGCAATAATAAATGTAAGAAAATGATACAAGTATCTATCTAAACATACAAGTAAGAATATTTTTCCTTTCAGAAAGAAGATAAGAACAAGAGGCTCACCACGGTGGTGTCGGTGATGAGATCGGCGCGGGTGATCGATGGCGGTGAAGACGGGGACGGGGCGTGACAGACCGCTAAATCTAGACAAATCTCGAGGAAAATGGAGCTTGGAGGTCGAGCTTCGAGAGGAGAAAGCTTAAGTAGTGTGGCTCGGGCATTCCATCGAACACCTCATATGCATAGGAGGTGAGCTAGAGCACCACAAAGCCCTCTCCCCCTCGGCCAGAAAAAACAGAGCAGTGTGCTCTGGTCTCGCGTGAGGGGGTATATATAGGCACCTCATTGGTCCCGGTTGGTGACATGAGCCGGGGCTAAAGGGAAGCCTGTGGTCCTGGTTCAAGCCACCAACCGGGACCAATGGTGGTGGGCCAGGAGCGAGGCCCATTGGTCCCGGTTCATCCCACCAACCGGGACCAAAAGGTCCAGATGAACCGGGACCAATGGCCCACGTGGCCCGGCCGGCCCCCTGGGCTCAAGAACCGGGACCAATGCCCACATTGGTCCCGGTTCTAGACTTAACCAGGACTAATGGGCTGACCCGGCCTAGACCAAAGCCCTGTTTTCTACTAGTGTAGACTATCAGCGCCCCTTCATCAACTGGATAGGAGTAACGACAGATGTTGCTTAGATGGTGGCTTTGGTCTTACTGTTGTATGACTTTATAAAATCTTGTGTTAATAATTAATAAAATGACTGTATGCATCATTCAAATATAGAGACAGGGGTATTTCTTCTTTTCTACTCCCTCCGTTCCTAAATATTTGTCTTTCTAGACATTTCAAATGACTACTACATACGGATGTATGTAGACATATTTTAGAATGTAGATTCACTCATTTTGCTCCATATGTAGTCACTTGTTAAAATGCCTAGAAAGACAAGTATTTAGGAACGGAGGGAGTAAACAAATGCATGATCACCTGACAAAGATTAGAACTAGCCAGTAGCCACTGCATCTTACGTACTACTACTACCATGTATGATCTCCTGACAATCTTTTCATGCGCCTCGGGTTGTTGCTAGTGAACTCCTTGCCTTTCTTTCTTCCCAATCACTTCCGCATCCTCTCATCACTCCTCCACCCCATGGAGCTCCTACCTCGCAGTTCCTTTGCCTCCTAACCTCCCTCAGAATTAGCAACGTCTCTCTCTCTCTCTCTCTTAGCTAGATCATGTCGCGTGCGATGGCCCCTCCGTTTCTGCTCCTTCTTCCGCCCACAATTACATTGTGTTCAACTCACAAACGTTCATATCACTACTAGAAAAATGATCATTTGTCCCGGTTCATAAGGCCCATTTGTCCCGGTTGAAGAACCGGGACTAAAGGGTCAGTAGTAAAGCCCAAAACCTTTAGTCCCGATTCGTCCACGAACCGGGACAAATGGGGCTTCACGTGGCCACTGCGGCTTGTCCAGGCAGGGGGGCCTTTGGTCCCGGTTGGTAGCACCAACCGGGACCAAAAAGCGTCCACGCGTCAGCAGTTCAGGGGCTGGAATTTTTGTTTTTTTAAAGGGGGAGGGAGGGGGGTTGGGGGTTTTGTAGGGTTAATTTAGGGGTTTCATATATTGTGTTAGCTAATTAATAGAGAGAGGTGCCCTTTCTTATCTTCGTGCTTGGTTAACGCTACCCACTATACATATAGAGAGGACTCGACACGCTAGCCAGTAAGCAAATGAAGGAAACCATTAAGTACACAAGATCGTCATGAACATATGCAAAGAGAAGTGACCGACCTCTTTTTCTCCGAGAGATTGGTCGAACAACAAGTTTTCGTACATCTATCCGACGCTACTAGCTACATATATACAATATAAGATCTCTTACAGTCCCTAGCATCTGATGTCAAGTTCCACATGGTATTCTCCGTCTTTATCTATGACGTGGTCAAGAAAGAATCCCGCCAATTCCTCTTGAATTACTTTTATGCGATCTTGTGGTAGGAGTGAAGGAAATATGCCCTAGAGGCAATAATAAATTTATTATTTATTTCCTCATATCATGATAAATATTTATTATTCATGCTAGAATTGTATTAAGCGGAAACATGATACATGTGTGAATACATAGACAAACAGAGTGTCACTAGTATGCCTCTACTTGACTAGCTTGTTAATTAAAGATGGTTATGTTTTCTAACCATAGACATGAGTTGTCATTTGATTAACGGGATCACACCATTAGGAGAATGATGTGATTGACTTGACCCATTCCGTTAGCTTAGCACTTGATCATTTAATATGTTGCTATTGCTTTCTTCATGACTTATACATGTTCCTATGACTATGAGATTATGCAACTCCCATTTACCGGAGGAACACTTTGTCTGCTACCAAACGTCACAACGTAACTGGGTGATTATAAAGGTGCTCTACAGGTGTCTCCAAAGGTACTTGTTGAGTTGGCGTATTTCGAGATTAGGATTTTTCACTCCGATTATCGGAGAGGTATCTTTGGGCCCACTCGGTAATACACATCACTATAAGCCTTGCAAGCATTGTAACTAATGAGTTAGTTGCGGAATGATGTATTATGGAACGTGTAAATAGACTTTCCGGTAATGAGATTGAACTAGGTATTGAGATACCGACGATCGAATCTCGGGCAAGTAACATACCGATGACAAAGGGAACAACGTATGTTGTTATGCGGTTTGACCGATAAAGATCTTCGTAGAATATGTGGGAGCCAATATGAGCATCCAAGTTCCGCTATTGGTTATTGACCGGATACGTGTCTCGGTCATGTCTACATAGTTCTCGAACCCATAGGGTCCGCACGCTTAAAGTTCGGTGACGATCGGTATTATGAGTTTTTGTGTTTTGATGTACCGAAGGTAGTTCGGAGTCCCGGATATGATCACGAACAAGACGAGGAGTCTCGAAATGGTTGACACGTAAAGATCGATATATTGGATGACTATGGTCGGACACCGGAAGTGTTTCGGGAGGTCTCAGACATTTACCGGAGTACCGGGGGGGGGGGGGGGGGGGGGGGGTAGCGGACCCCCTCGGGAGTATATTGGGCCTAATGGGCCTTAGAGGGAGAAGAAGAGGGGCGGCCAGGGCAGGCGCGCCCCCTCCCCCTCTAGTCCGAATTGGACAAGGAGGGGGCGGCGCCCCCCTTTTTCCTTCTCCTCCTCTCTCCCTTCCTTCCCTTCTCCTACTCCAACAAGGAAAGGAGGAGTTCTACTCCACCTTGGCATGCCCTCCTTGGCCGACCACCTCTCCCCCTTTGCTCCTTTATATACGGGGCAGGGGCCACCTCTAGACACACAAGTTGATCTGTTGATCTCCCCCAACCGTGTGCGGTGCCCCCTCCACCATAATCCACCTCGATCATATCGTAGCGGTGCTTAGGCGAAGCCCTGCGTCGGTAGCATCATCATCACCGTCATCACGCCGTCATGCTGATGAAACTCTCCTGTGAAGCTTTGCTGGATCGGAGCTCGCGGGACGTCATCGAGTTGACGGAGGTGCCGTGCGTTCGGTACTTGGATCGGTCGGATCGTGAAGACGTATGACTACATCAACCGCGTTGTGCTAATGCTTCCGCTTTCGGTCTATGAGGGTACATGGACACACTCTCCCCTCTTGTTGCTATGCATCACCACGATCCTGCGTGTGCGTAGGAAAATTTTGAAATTACTACGTTCCCCAACAGTGGCATCCGAGCCAGGTTTATGCGTAGATGTTATATGCACGAGTAGAACACAAGTGAGTTGTGGGCAATACAAGTCATACTGCTTACCAGCATGTCATACTTTGGTTCGGCGGTATTGTTGGATGAAGCGGCCCGGACCGACATTACGCGTACGCTTACGCGAGACTGGTTCTACCGACGTGCTTTGCACACAGGTGGCTGGCGGGTGTCAGTTTCTCCAACTTTAGTTGAACCGAGTGTGGCTACGCCCGGTCCTTTTGAAGGTTAAAACATCACTAACTTGATGAACTATCATTGTGGTTTTGATGCGTAGGTAAGAACGGTTCTTGCTCAGCCCGTAGCAGCCACGTAAAACTTGCAACAACAAAGTAGAGGACGTCTAACTTGTTTTTGCAGGGCATGTTGTGATGTGATATGGTCAAGACATGATGCTATATTTTATTGTATGAGATGATCATGTTTTGTAACAGAGTTATCGGCAACTGGCAGGAGCCATATGGTTGTCGCTTTATTGTATGCAATGCAATCGCCCTGTAATTGCGCCACTTTATCACTAAGCGGTAGCGATAGTCGTAGAAGCAATAGTTGGCGAGACGACAACGATGCCATGATGGAGATCAAGGTGTCACACCGGTGACGATGGTGATCATGACGGTGCTTCGGAGATGGAGATCACAAGCATAAGATGATGATGGCCAAATCATATCACTTATATTGATTGCATGTGATGTTTATTGTTTATGTATCTTATTTTGCTTTGATTGACGGTAGCATTATAAGATGATCTCTCACTAAATTTCAAGGTAAAAGTTTTCTCCCCGAGTATGCACCGTTGCCAAAGTTCGTCGTGCCGAGACACCACGTGATGATCGGGTGTGACAAGCTCAACGTTCATCTACAACGGGTGCAAGCCAGTTTTGCACACGCAGAATACTCGGGTTAAACTTGACGAGTCTAGCATATACAGGTATGGCTTCGGAACATTGAGACCAAAAGGTCGAGAGTGAATCATATAGTATATATGATCAACATAGTGATGTTCACCATTGAAAACTACTCCATTTCATGTGATGATCGGTTATGGTTTAGTTGATTTGGATCACGTGATCACTTAGATGATTAGAGGGATGTCTATCTAAGTGGGAGTTCTTAAGTAATATGATTAATTGAACTTAAATTTATCATGAACTTAGTACCTGATAGTATTTTGCTTGTCTATGTTGTTGTAGATAGATGGCCCGTGCTGTTGTTCCATTGAATTTTAATGCGTTCCTTGAGAAAGCAAAGTTGAAAGATGATGGTAGCAATTACACGGACTGGGTCCATAACTTGAGGATATCCTCATTGCTGCACAGAAGAATTACGTCCTGGAAGCACCGCTAGGTGCCAAACCTGCTGCAGGAGCAACACCAGATGTTATGAACGTCTGGCAGAGCAAAGCTAATGACTACTCGATAGTTCAGTGTGCCATGCTTTATGGCTTAGAACTGGGACTTCAACGACGTTTTGAACGTCATGGAGCATATGAGATGTTTCAGGAGTTGAAGTTAATATTTCAAGCAAATGCCCGGATTGAGAGATATGAAGTCTCCAATAAGTTCTACAGCTGCAAGATGAAGGAGAATAGTTCTATCAGTGAGCATATACTCAGAATGTCTGGGTATAACAATCACTTAATTCAACTGGGAGTTAATCTTCCGGATGATAGTGTTATTGACAGAATTCTTCAATCACTGCCACCAAGCTACACGAGCTTCATGGTGAACTATAACATGCAAGGGTGGATAAGACGATTCCCGAGCTCTTCGCAATGCTAAAGGCTGCGGAGGTAGAAATCAAGAAGGAGCATCAAGTGGTGATGGTCAACAAGACCACCAGTTTCAAGAAAAAGGGCAAAGGGAAGAAGAAGGGGAACTTCAAGAAGAACGACAAACAAGTTGTTGTTCAGGAGAAGAAACCCAAGTCTGGACCCAAGCCTGAGACTTAGTGCTTCTACTGCAAGAAAACTGGTCACTGGAAGCGGAACTACCCCAAGTATTTGGCGGATAAGAAGGATGGCAAGGTGAACAAAGGTATATGTGATATACATGTTATTGATGTGTACCTTACTAGAGCTCGTAGTAGCACCTGTGTATTTGATACTGGTTCTGTTGCTAATATTTGCAACTCGAAACAGGGACTACGGATTAAGCGAAGACGGGCTAAGGATGAGGTGACGATGCGTTTGGGAAATGGTTCCAAAGTCGATGTGATCGCCGTCGGCACGCTACCTCTACATCTACCTTTTGGGGTTAGTTTTAGACCTAAATAATTGTTATTTGGTGGCAGCGTTGAGCATGAATATTATATCTGGATCTTGTTTGATGCGAGACGGTTATTCATTTAAATCTGAGAATAATGGTTGTTCTATTTATATGAGTAATATCTTTTATGGCCATACACCCTTGAAGAGTGGTCTATTTGTGTTAAATCTCGATAGTAGTGACACACATATTCATAATGTTGAAGCCAAAAGATGTAGAGTTGATAATGATAGTGCAACTTATTTATGGCACTGCCGTTTGGGTCATATTGGTGTAAAGCGCATGAAGAAACTCCATACTGATGGACTTTTGGAATCACTTGATTATGAATCACTTGGTACTTGCGAACCATGCCTCATGGGCAAGATGACTAAAACGCCGTTCTCCGGAACTACGGAGCGAGCAACATATTTATTGGAAATCATACATACTGATGTATGTGGTCCGATGAATATTGAGGCTCGCGGCGGGTATCATTATTTTCTCACCTTCACAGATGATTTGAGCAGATATGGGTATATCTACTTAATGAAACATAAGTCTGAAACATTTGAAAAGTTCAAACAATTTCAGAGTGAAGTGGAAAATCATCGTAACAAGAAAATAAAGTTTCTACGATCTGATCGTGGAGGAGAATATTTGAGTTACGATTTTGGTCTACATTTGAAACAATGCGGAATAGTTTCGCAACTCACTCCACCCGGAACACCACAGCGTAATGGTGTGTCCGAACGTCGTAATCATACTTTGTGCGATCTATGATGTCTCTTACTGATTTACCGCTATCGTTTTGGGGTTATGCTTTAGAGACGGCTGCATTCAGGTTAAATAGGGCACCATCGAAATCCGTTGAGACGATGCCTTATGAACTGTGGTTTGGCAAGCAACCAAAGTTGTCATTTCTTAAAGTTTGGGGCTGCGATGCTTATGTGAAAAGGCTTCAACCTGATAAGCTCGAACCCAAGTCGGAGAAATGTGTCTTCATAGGATACCCAAAAGAAAGAGTTGGGTACACCTTCTATCACAGATCCGAAGGCAAGACTTTTGTTGCTAAGAATGGATCCTTTCTAGAGAAGGAGTTTATCTCGAAAGAAGTGAGTGGGAGGAAAGTAGAAATTGATGAGGTAACTGTACCTGCTCCCTTATTGGAAAGTAGTTCATCACATAAACCAGTTCCTGTGACATCTACACCAATTAGTGAGGAAGCTAATGATAATGATCATGAAACTTTAGATCAAGTTACTACCAAACCTCATAGGTCAACTAGAGTAAGATCTACACCAGAGTGGTACGGTAATCCTGTTCTGGAGGTCATGTTACTAGACCATGATGAACCTATGAACTATGAGGAAGCGATGATGAGCCCAGATTCCGCAAAATGGCTTGAGGCCATGAAATCCGAGATGGGATCCATGTATGAGAACAAAGTGTGGACTTTGGTTGACTTGCCCGATGATCGGCAAGCCATCTAGAATAAATGGATCTTCAAGAAGAAGACAGACGCTGACGGTAATGTTACTGTCTACAAAGCTCGACTTGTTGCGAAAGGTTTTCGACAAGTTCAAGGAGTTGACAATGATGAGACCTTCTCACCCGTAGCGATGCTTAAGTCCGTCCGAATCATGTTAGCAATTGCCGCATTTTATGATTATGAAATTTGGAAAATGGATGTAAAGACTGCATTCCTGAATGGATTTCTGGAAGAAGAGTTGTATATGATGCAACCTGAAGGTTTTATCGATCCAAAAGGTGCTAACAAAGTGTGCAAGCTCCAGCGATCCATTTATGGACTGGTGCAAGCCTCTCAGAGTTGGAATAAACGTTTTGATAGTGTGATCAAAGCATATGGTTTTATACAGACTTTTGGAGAAGCCTGTATTTACAAGAAAGTGAATGGGATCTCTGTAGCATTTATAATCTTATATGTGGATGACATATTGTTGATTGGAAATGATACCAAATTTCTGGATAGCATAAAAGGATACTTGAATAAGAGTTTTTCAATGAAAGACCTCGGTGAAGCTGCTTACATATTGGGCATCAAGATCTATAGAGATAGATCAAGACGCTTAATTGGACTTTCACAAAGCACATACCTTGACAAAGTTTTGAATAAGTTCAAAATGGATCAGGCAAAGAAAGGGTTCTTGCCCGTGTTACAAGGTGTGAAGTTGAGTAAGACTCAATGCCCGACCACTGCAGAAGATAGAGAGAAAATGAAAGATGTTCCCTATGCTTCAACCATAGGCTCTATCATGTATGCAATGATATGTACCAGACCTGATGTGTGCCTTGCTATTAGTTTAGTAGGGAGGTACCAAAGTAATCCAGGAGTGGATCACTGGACAGCGGTCAAGAACATCCTGAAATACTTGAAAAGGACTAAGGATATGTTTCTCATTTATGGAGGTGACAAAGAGCTCATCATAAAAGGTTACGTTGATGCAAGCTTTGACACTGATCCAGACGATTCTAAATCGCAAACCGGATACGTGTTTATATTGAATGGTGGAGCTGTCAGTTGGAGCAGTTCTAAACAAAGCATCATGGAGGGATCTACATGTGAAGCGGAGTACATTTGCTGCTTCAGAAGCAGCAAATGAAGGAGTCTGGATGAAGTAGTTCATATCCGATCTAGGTGTCATACCTAGTGCATCGGGTCCAATGAAAATATTTTGTGACAATACTGGTGCAATTTCCTTGGCAAAGGAATCCAGATTTCACAAGAGAACCAAGCACATCAAGAGACGCTTCAACTCCATCCGGGATCAAGTCCAGGTGGGAGACATAGAGATTTGCAAGATACATACGGATCTGAATGTTGTAGACCCGTTGACTAAGCCTTCCACGAGCAAAACATGATCCGCACCCAGGCTCCATGGGTGTTAGAATCATTACTGTGTAATCTAGATTATTGACTCTAGTGCAAGTGGGAGACTGAAGGAAATATGCCCTAGAGGAAATAATAAAGTTATTATTTATTTCCTCATATCATGATAAATGTTTATTATTCATGCTAGAATTGTATTAACCGGAAACATGATACATGTGTGAATACATAGACAAACAGAGTGTCACTAGTATGCCTCTACTTGACTAGCTCATTAATTAAAGATGGTTATGTTTCCTAACCATAGACATGAGTTGTCATTTGATTAATGGGATCACACCACTAGGAGAATGATGTGATTGACATGACCCATTCCGTTAGCTTAGCACTTGATCGTTTAGTATGTTCCTATTGCTTTCTTCATGACTTATACATGCTCCTATGACTATGAGATTATGCAACTCCCGTTTACCGGAGGAACACTTTGTGTGCTACCAAACATCACAACGTAACTGGGTGATTATAAAGGTGCTCTACAGGTGTCTCCAAAGATACTTGTTGAGTTGGCATATTTCAAGATTAGGATTTGTCACTCCGATTATTAGAGAGGTATCTCTAGGCCCACTCGGTAATACACATCACTATAAGCCTTGCAAGCATTGTAACTAATGAGTTAGTTGCAGAATGATGTATTACGGAACAAGTAAAGAGACTTGCCGGTAACGAGATTGAACTAGGTATTGAGATATCGACGATCGAATCTCGGGCAAGTAACATACCGATGACAAAGGGAACATCGTATGTTGTTATGCGGTTTGACCGATAAAGATCTTCGTAGAATATGTGGGAGCCAATATGAGCATCCAGGTTCCGCTATTGGTTATTGACCGGAGACGTGTCTCGGTCATGTCTACATAGTTCTCGAACCTGTAGGGTCCGCACGCTTAAAGTTCGGTGACGATCGGTATTATGAGTTTTTGTGTTTTGATGTACTGATGGTAGTTTGGAGTCTCGGATATGATCACAGACAAGATGAGGAGTCTCGAAATGGTCGAGACGTAAAGATCAATATATTGGATGACGTAAAGATCATAGCGGTGCTTAGGCAAAGCCCTACGTCGGTAGCATCATCATCACCGTCATCACACCGTCGTGCTGATGAAACTCTCCTGCGAAGCTTTGCTGGATCGGAGCTCGCGAGACATCATCGAGTTGAACGTGTGCTGAACTCGGAGGTGCCGTGCGTTCGGTACTTGAATCAGTCAGATCGTGAAGACGTACGACTACATCAACCACGTTGTGCTAACGCTTCCACTTTCGGTCTATGAGGGTACGGGGACACACTCTCCCCTCTCGTTGCTATGCATCACCATGATCCTGCGTGTGCGTAGGAAAATTTTGAAATTACTACGTTCCCCAACAAGGAGTTCATCCCGCAACTGCCAAAGCTAATTTGAAGAAGGGGGTCAATACATATATATGAATGAAACTCGACACAAATGATGGTAATAAAATAGAATTGTGAATATTATTGCTTACGCACTTCGGAATCTTCTTTAGAGTAGCCCCGCTTAGAGGTCGTCACGTTGTAGATGTACTCGCAAATGTAGTATCCACAAAAAAAATCCCGCCTTCCTGCCACAACCACTTCACGAGAAATAGAGATCAATCAAACTGATAATCAAGCATTATAAATTGTATTGATGAAACTAGCTAGAATCAATGGGAGATGCGCGGAACTAGCTAGTAGTACTTACTTTAGGGTGTGTAAATCGCAGCTTCCCTGACAGTCCCAGAGCTTCTGCGGTGAACACTTTCCAAACCCTGCGAGACAAAGAAAATAATTATTACTTGATATCAGGAAATGAACGAAGTTGCCGATATGGTGTGATAATGATCGATTGAACTTACTTCTCGAGCATTTCAGTCATGGCCACATACTCCTTGGGATCTTTTCATCTTGAGTCTAAGACGGTTACTACTCCCTTGCTCAAGCTTAATCTCTAGGAGAATAAAGTGGAAACTGTGCACACATGCATAACTCATCAATTACATTACTATAACCTAGAGTAATAAGGGAAACCAAATATGTACAAGACAGTAACACTCACTTGAAGTTGTAAGGAAAGAGTATTTTATCTTTGTTTTGATTTTGAAGCAACAATTTTAGCAAGTTGGCCTCGGATTCTTTGGCATCATGTTTAACCGTCCATTCATCTATGAGATTTGTGTTAATGAACCCAATATCATAGATTTGTCTTTTCTTGCATTCGATGATCTTCAATCTGCATAATATAGTGAGGATAATTATTTATACATACAATGAAAGAGCCGAGCTATATATAGAGACTTAATTACAGAAGTAGTACTTACAGACAGTAGCAAGTGATGATTATTTTATTGAGGGTCTTCTGATTGAAACACTGGAAGAACTCCTCAAATGGAACAGACAACAGATCAATTCCAACAAGGTCATGCTCCTCTTTAACTCTTAGCATCAAAATATCCTTCCCAAACTTGCAGGTGTCCATGTACCACTTATGGAATCTTCGCATCATCGTTGTTAGAGGAGGATCACCAGGTTTGTAAGAGGCTTCCCGTACCGGTATTTGTGTTCGTCCACCTCCATTGTATCAAAATGTGCAGAGTCGGGCAGGTAATCACCAGGATTGGTACCGGGTAGCATCCTCGGCATATTTGCGACGATATCGCTAGACACCTTCAGCGGGGGGCACGATTGGTTCGCCTGTTTGCCGAGCTAGGGATTTTTTCCCACTTGTTCGTTGTTCTAACCTTTTGTCACTTGAAGTAGTTCCCGGCCGGCGTGCTTCTTGCGCTGCCTTTTTAAGAGCCCGAAGATGGTTGTCATCCAGCGGAGGCGGTGTTGGTCGCTTCAGGGCATCGAAAGTGCGCTTCAATTTCACCGGATCTATCTTCTCCTCCGGAGGTGGATGTTTCTTAGCTCTTTGCATTTAAAAGAAGTCCTTCAATTGGGCTTTACAGATCTCCGTGTTTTCCTCCATGGTCCTCTCGTATGGTAACTTCTCTAGAGGCTTGAGAGATGGACCGAATCTATATTGCCTCCCGCCTCTGGCTATATTGCTAGACGCCGGAGCAGCCAGAGCGGTTGCGGCTATCTTCCTTTGTTGCTTACGAGGCGAAGAAGGAGGCGGAGTGCTACGACGCGCCGGAGCAGCCAGAGCGGCGACGGCTGTCTTCCACTTTTGCTGACGAGGCAGGCTGCTCGGACACACCGGCACAGGCGCATGCGGAGAAGGAGGCGGAGTGCCCTGATCACTCGCCGAAGGAGGAGGCGGAGGAGGAGGCGGAATGCTCTGACTCGCCAGAGGAGGCGGAGGCTTCCAGTTCGGAAGGTTGATGAGCTCCTTCCGCCATAGACATGGAGTCTTTAGAGCAAGACCCAGCCGAGTCTCCCCTTCACCGGTAGGGGGGTCAAGCTCGAGCTCCTCAAATCCATCCATTATTTCATCGACCATCACAACGACATAGCCTTGTGGAATCGGCCGGCAGTGAAAAGTTGCGCTGGTTCAGGAGGTGCAACAGAGCCGACAACCGCCTTGACTTTGAGGTGCTGCCATTGCGTCACAAGGTGGCAATCTTGAGCCTCCGTGATAGCATCCACGGGGTAGCTGGGAGTCGTGAAGTTAGGCTCCTGAAGCAGCTCGGTGGAAGCCACGCTGCTTCTCCGCTGAGATAGCGGGGTAGCTTCGGCAGGTCACTAGCTGTCCTTTTCCTCTAGCGCTTGTACCCTTGCATGCAACTTCTGTAGTTTGGTCTGCTCCACTTTCCTCTTCCTCTGTCGGGTTTTGTAACCACCTGCGCCGGGAAACCAACCTTCCAGGAAACAGAGCCTGGTGATACGTCTCCAACGTATCTATAATTTTTGATTGTTCCATGCTATTATATTATCTGTTTTGGATGTTTATGGGCTTTACTAACCTATTAACCCAGAGCCCACTGCCATTTTCTGTTTTTCCCCATGTTTTAGAGTATCGCAGAAAAGGAAAATCAAACGGAGTCCAATTGACCTGAAACTTCACGGAACTTATTTTTGGAACGGAAGCAATCCGGAAGACTTGGGGTGTACGTAAGGGAAGCAAGGAGGAAGGCACGAGGCAGGGGGGCACCCGCCCCCTGGGCGTGCCCTCCACCCTCGTGGCTCCCCTGACGTATTTGTTCCTCCTATATATACCCATATACCCTAAAACCATCGGGGAGCACAATAGATCGGGAGTTCCACTGCCAGAAGCCTCTGTAGCCACTGAAAACCAATCTAGACCCATTCTGGCACCCTGCCGGAGGGGGGAACCCCTCACCGGTGGCCATCTTCATCATCCCGGCGCTCTCCATGACAAGGAGGGAGTAGTTCTCCCTCGGGGCTGAGGGTATGTACCAGTAGCTATGTGTTTGATCTCTCTCTCTCTCTCTCTCTCTCGTGTTCTTGAGGTGGTACGATCTTGATGTATCGCGAGCTTTGCTATTATAGTTGGATCTTATGATGTTCTCCCCCTCTACTCTCTTGTAATGGATTGAGTTTTCCCTTTGAAGTTATCTTATCAGATTGAGTCTTTAAGGATTTGAGAACACTTGATGTATGTCTTGCGTGGGATACCCGTGGTGACAATGGGGTATTATATTGATCCACTTGATGTATGTTTTGGTGATCAACTTGCGGGTTCCGCCCATGAACCTATGCATAGGGGTTGGCACACGTTTTCGTCTTGACTCTCCGGTAGGAACTTTGGGGCACTCTTTGAAGTTCTTTGTGTTTGTTTGAATAGATGAATCTGAGATTGTGTGATGCATATCATACAATCATACCCACAGATACTTGAGGTGACATTGGAGTATCTAGGTGACATTAGGGTTTTGGTTGATTTGTGTCTTAAGGTGTTATTTTAGTACGAACTCTATGATAGATTGAACGAAAAGAATAGCTTCATGTTATTTTACTACGGACTCTTGAATAGATCGATTAGAAAGGATAACTTTGAGGTGGTTTCGTACCCTACCATAATCTCTTCGTTTGTTCTCTGCTATTAGTGACTTTGGAGTGACTCTTTGTTGCATATTGAGGGATAGTTATATGATCCAATTATGTTATTATTGTTGAGAGAACTTGCACTAGTGAAAGTATGAACCCTAGGCCTTGTTTCAACACATTGCAATACCGTTTGTGCTCACTTTTATCATTAGTTACCTTGCTGTTTTTATATTTTCAGATTACAAAAACCATTATCTACTATCCATATTGCACTTGTATCACCATCTCTTCGCCAAACTAGTGCACCTATATGATTTACTATTGTATTGGGTGTGTTGGGGACACAAGAGACTCTTTGTTATTTGGTTGCAGGGTTGCTTGAGAGGGACTATCTTCATCCTACGCCTCCTACGGATTGATAAACCTTAGGTCATCCACTTGAGGGAAATTTTCTACTGTCCTACAAACCTCTGCACTTGGAGGCCCAACAACGTCTACAAGAAGAAGGTGTGTAGTAGACATCACCTGGCGTGCCTCGTGTCCGTCCAGGGTGCTCAGGATTCCCGAGGGCCCGTGTGAGCTCGTCGTTCTCTTAGTTGGGAATGAATGTCCCTTTCTGCGCTGTGGCGATATACTCCTGAAGCTTGAGTATTCTATAGTCTCACCTAAATAGCTTGGCGTAATCATGGTCATAGCTGTTTCCTGTGTGAAATTGTTATCCGCTCACGTTCCCCCAACCCTGAAGCATCAAGTGTGAACGGTTTGCCAGTGCAACAACTCTTATCATAAAGGGGTCGAACCTAAGCTGTCGTTTCTTAAAGTTTGGGGCTATGATGCTTATGTGAAAAAGTTTCAACCTGATAAGCTCGAACCCAAATCAGAGAAATGCGTCTTCATAGGATACCCAAAGGAAACTATTGGGTACAGCTTCTATCCCAGATCCAAAGGCAAGATATTTGTTGCTAAGAATGGATTCTTTCTAGAGAAGAAGTTTCTCTCGAAAGAAGTGAGTGGGAGGAAAGTAGAACTTGATGAGGTAACTGTACCTTCTCCCGAATTGGAAAGTAGTTCATCACATAAATCAGTTTTAGTGATTTCTACGCCAATTAGTGAGGAAGCTAATGATGATGATCATGAAACTTTAGATCAAGTTACTACCGAACCTCATAGGACAACCAGAGTATGGGCCGCACCAGAGTGGTACGGTAATCCTTTCTGGAAGTCATGTTACTAGACCATGATGAACCTACGAACTATGAGGAAGCAATGATGAGCCCAGATTCCACGAAATGGCTTAAGGCCATGAAATCTGAGATGGGATCCATGTATAAAGAACAAAGTATGGACTTTGATTGACTTTCCCAATGATCGGCGAGCCATTCAGAATAAATGTATCTTCAAGAGGAACACAAACACTGATAGTAGTGTTACTATCTACAAAGCTCAAATTGTCGCAAAAAGGTTTTTCGACAAGTACAAGGTGTTGACTACGATGAGATTTTCTCACTCATAGCGATGCTTAAGTCTTTCTGAATCATGTTAGCAATTGCCACATTTTATGAAATCTGGCAAATGGATGTCAAAACTGCTTTCCTTAATGGATTTCTTAAAGAAGAGTTGTATATGATACAACGAGAAAGTTTTGTCAATCCTAAAGGTGCTAACAAAGTGTGCAAGCTCCAGCGATCCATCTATGGACTGGTGCAAGCATCTCAGAGTTGGAATATACGCTTTGATGAGTTGATCAAAGCATATAGTTTTATACAGACTTTTGGAGAAGCATCTATTTACAAGAAAAGTGAGTGGGAGCTCTATAGCATTTCTGATATTATATGTGGATGACATATTGTTGATCGGAAATGATACTAAATTTTTGGATAGCATAAAAGGATACTTGAATAAGAATTTTTTCAAAGAAAGACTTCGGTGAAGCTGCTTACACATTGAGCATCAAGATCTATAGAGATAGATCAAGACGCTTGATAAGATTTTTCAATGAGTACATACCTTGACAAGATTTTGAAATAGTTCAAAATGGAACAGTCAAAGAAGGAGTTCTTGTTTGTGTTGGTGTGAAGTTGAGTAAAGACTCAAAACCCGGCCACGTCAGAAAATAGAAAGAGAATGAGAAGTCATTCCCTATGCCTCAGTCATAGGTTCTATAAAGCATGCTATGCTGTGTACCAGTCCTATTGTATACCTTAGCATGATTCTGGTAAGGGAATGCAATAGTGATATAGGAGTAGATCACGGGACAACGGTCAAAATTATCCTTAGAGGACTAAGGAAATAATTCTTGGTTATGGAGATGATAAAGGAGTTCTTCATAAAGAGTTACGTCGATGCAAGCTTTTTACATCGATATAGATGACTCTAAGTCTCGATCTGGATACATATTGAAAGTGGGAGCAATTAGCTAGAGTAGCTCCGTCTAGAGTATTGTAGACATAGAAATTTGCGAAATACATACGGATCTGAATGTTGCAGACCTGTAGACTAAACTTCCCCCACAAGCAAAACATGATTACTCTTTGGGTATTAATAACATAGAGATGTGAACTAGATTATTGACTCTAGTAAACCCTTTGGGTATTAGTCACATGAAGATGTGAACAATACATGTGGATCTGAATGTTGCAGACCCGTAGACTAAACTTCTCTCAAAGCAAAACATGATCACTCTTTGGGTATTAATCACATAGAGATGTGAACTAGATTATTGACTCTAGTGAACCCTTTGGGTATTAGTCACATGAAGATGTGAACTATTGGTGTGAAATCACATGACAATGTGAACTAGATTATTGACTCTAGTGCAAGGGGGAGACTCAAGGAAATATGCCCTAGAGGCAATAATAAAGTTGTTATTTATATTTCCTTATATCATGATAAAAGTTTATTATTCATGCTAGAATTGTATTAACCAGAAACTTAGTACATGTGTGAATACATAGACAAACTGAGTGTCACTAGTATGCCTCTACTTGACTAGCTCGTTAATCAAAGATGGTTAAGTTTCCTAGCCATGGACAAAGAGTTGTCATTTGATTAACGGGATCACATCATTAGAGAATGATGTGATTGACTTGACCCATCCATTAGCTTAGCATGACGATCATTTAGTTTGTGGCTATTGCTTTCTTCATAACTTATACATGTTCCTATGACTATGAGATTATGCAACTCCCGAATACCGGAGGAACACTTAGTGTGCTATCAAACGTCACAACATAACTGGGTGACTATAAAGATGCTCTACAGGTGTCTTCGATGGTGTTTGTTGAGTTGGCATAGATCGAGATTAGGATTTGTCACTCCATGTATCGGATAGGTATCTCTAGGCCCTCTCGGTAATGCACATCACTATAAGCCTTGCAAGCAATGTGACTAATGAGTTAGTTACGGGATGTTGCATTACGGAACGAGTAAAGAGACTTGCCGGTAACGAGATTGAACTAGGTATTGAGATATGGACGATCGAATCTCGGGCAAGTAACATACTGATGACAAAGGGAACAACGTATGTTGTTATGCAGTTTGACCGATAAAGATATTCGTAGAATATGTAGGAGCCAATATGAGTATCCAGGTTCCGCTATTGGATATTGACCGGAGATGAGTCTCGGTCATGTCTACATAGTTCTCGAACCCATAGGGTCCGCACGCTTAACGTTCGGCGATGATCTGTATTATGAGTTTATGTGTTTTGATGACCGAAGTTTGTTCGGAGTCCCGGATGAGATCGGGTACATAACGAGGAGTCTCGAAATGGTCAAGACGTAAAGATCTATATATTGGAAGGCTATATTCGGACATCGGAAAGGTTCCGAGTGATTCGAGTATTTTTCGGAGTACCGGAGAGTTATGGGAATTCGTATTGGGCCTTAATGGGCCATACGGGAAAGGAGAGAAAGGCCTCAAGGGTGGCCGCGCCCCTTCCCCACGGACTGGTCTGAATTGGACTAGGGAAAGGGGGCGCCCCCTTCCTTCCTTCTCCTTCTCCCTTCCCTTTTTCCCTATTCCATATGGGAGGTGGAATCCTACTAGGACTAGGAAGTCCTAGTAGGACTCCACACTTTTGGCGCGCCCTATGAGGGCCGACCTCCTCCTCGCTCCATCCTTTATATACGTGACCAGGGGGCACCCCATAAACACACAAGTTGGTTGTTTCCAGCCGTGTGCGGTGGCCCCCTCCACCATAATCCACCTCGATCATATCGTAGCAGTGCTTAGGCGAAGCCCTGTTCTGGTAGCATCATCATCACCATCATCATGTCGTCGTGCTGACGAAGCTCTCCCTCGACACTCTGCTAGATTGTGAGTTTGTGGGACATCACCGAGCTGAACGTGTGCAGATCGCGGGGGTGCCGTACTTTCGGTACTAGGATCGGTCGATCGTGAAGACGTATGACTACATCAACCGCGTTGTCATAACGCTTCCGCTTACAGTCTACGAGGGTACATGGACAACACTCTTCCCCTCTCGTTGCTATGCATCACCATGATCTTGCGTGTGCGTAGGATTTTTTTTGAAATTACTGCGTCCCCCAACAGTGGCATCCGAGCCAGGTTTATGCATAGATGTTATGTGCACGAGTAGAATACAAAGGAGTTGTGGGCGTGGGTATATACATATTGCTTGCCGTCACTTGTTGATTCTCGATTCGACGGTATTGTTGGATGAAGCGGCCCAGACCGACATTACGCGTACGCTTACGCGAGACTGGTTCTACCGACGTGCTTCGCACACAGGTGGCTGGTGGGTGTCAGTTTCTCCAACTTTAGTTGAATCGGATTCAATGAACATGGTTCTTTCTGAAGATCAAAAAGCAATCACTATACCGCGTTGTGGTTTTTGATGCGTAGGTAAGAGCGGTTCTTGCTCAGCCTGTAGCAGCCACGCAAAACTTGCAACAACAAAGTAGAGGACGTCTAACTTGTTTTTGCAGGGCATGTTGTGATGTAATATGGTCAAGACGTGATGAGATATAAATTGTTGTATGAGATGATCATGTTTTTTTAAAGTTATCGGCAACTGGCAGAAGCCTTATGGTTGTCTCTTTATTGCATAAGATGCAAGCGCCATATAATTGCTTTACTTTATCGCTATGCGATAGCAATAGTTGCAAAATAAATAGTTGGCAAGACGACCATGTGACGACATGTTGATAAAAATCAAGATGATGGAGATCATGGTGTCATGCCGGTAACGATGGAGATCATGACGGTACTTTTGAGATGGAGATCAAAGGCACAAGATGATGATGGCCATATCATTTCACATATTTTGATTGCCTGTGATGTTTATCATTTATGCATCTTATTTTGCTTAGTACGACGGTAGCATTAAGAGATGATCCCTTACTAAAATTTCAAGGTATACGTGTTCTCCCTGAGTATGCACCGTTGTGACAGTTCGTCATGCCGAGACACCACATGATGATCGGGTGTGATAAGCTCTACGTTCACATACAACGGGTACAAGCCAGTTTTGCACACGCAGAATACTCGGGTTAAACTTGAGGAGCCTAGCATATGCAGATATGGCCTCGGAGCACTGGAGACCAAATGGTCGAGCGTGAATCATATAGAAGATATGATCAACATAGAGATGTTCACCATTGAAAACTACTCCATCTCACGTGATGATCGGACATGGTTTAGTTGATATGGATCATGTGATCACTTAGATGATTAGAGGGATGTCTATCTAAGTGGGAGTTCTTAAGTAATATGATTAACTGAACTTTAATTTATCATGAACTTAGTCCTGATTGTAATTGCATATCTATGTTGTAGATCAATAGCTTGTGATGTAGCTTCCCGTTTAACTTTGATATGTTCCTAGAGAAAAAGAAGTTGAAAGATGATAGTAGCAATGATGCGGACTTGGTCCGTGATCTGAGGATTATCCTCATTGCTGCACAGAAGAATTATGTCCTTGATGCACCGCTAGGTGACACACCTATTGCAGGAGCAGATGCACACGTTATGAACGTTTGACAAAGCTCGGTATGATGACTACTTAATAGTTTAGTGCACCATGCTTTACATCTTAGAACCGGGACTTCAAAAAAGATTTCAATTCCACGAAACATATAAGATGTTCTAAGAGTTGAAATTGGTATTTCATACTCATGCCCGTGTCGAGAGGTATGAGACCTCTGACAGTACGTTGCCTACAAGATGGAGGAGAATTGCTCAACCATTGAGTATGTGCTCAGATTGTCTGGGTACTACAATTGCTTGTATCAAGTGGGAGTTAATCTTCTAGATAACATAGTAATTGATAAAGTTCTCTAGTCACTATCACCAAGTTACTAGAACTTAGTGATGAACTATAATATGCAAGGGATGACGAAAACGATTCACGAGCTCTTCATGATGCTTGTAACACCCCAGTGTAATGTTGCTACAGTAACCCCTGGGGTTAAGTTAATCTTTTTGCTAAACATGTGCCTGATCATTATTGTCTCATGTTCTTTCAAATTCCAGTTGAATTCAAATTCAAATTCTATGTGAAATTCAAAATGCTCTCACATGAAAACAAAAATGTTCATCATGTGCCAAATAATCCACAACTAATATTGGTGGTGAACCAACATTTTGCAAAAGGTTTAAGTGGCCTAAGCTACTTAAAATGGTGACCTAAGCAATAAATTAAATGCCTTTTTAATTTATAAAATTAGCAATCTTTTTCTAAAGTCTCACAATATTTTTGTGGCAGTGCAATATACTTCTTTGAAATTATTTTAGCCAGTGGCATAATTTTTGCTCACTTTTTATTGGCTAACAAGAAAAAGAAAAGCTGTTTAAAAAAGGGAAAAAGGAAACCCCCTGCCCCTGGGCCTAAGGCCACAGAGACAGGCCCAGCCTGGCCGGCCCAGCTCCCCGAAGCACGCCTCCCTCCTGTTCCTTCGACCGGGCGCCTCGGCGCCACCCGACCACCTCGCCGGCCTCGCCGGGAGAGGATAAGGCCCCGACGCCTCGGGCTCCCCTCTCCCCTCCCACTTGCCCTGCCGCCCCCACTCGCGCCAGTCCCTATCCTCCCTCCCCGCTCGCTCCGTCGCCTCTCCTCCTTCTTAGAGCCACCGCCCGAATGCATGTGCCGCCGCGCGCCGTCGTCCTCGCGGTCCCCGACGCCTCCGAGTCGAGCCATCGTGCCGTAGAGCTCCGCCCTCGCCTTATTCATCTACCAGTGGCCTTAGCTGGTGCTGGGAGGCCCTGTCGCTGCTGGACGCCGCCGCCCATTTCTTCTCTGACTCCGGTGCCCGCCGACGAATTCGAGCCGCTCTGCTGCTACTAAACCGTCAAGGGTTTTACGTAACCGCTCGGTGAGCCTCGCCCTCGCCTATCTCTCTCTCTATCTCTCTCTCTCTCTCTATGATGCCTCGCGTTGCCCATAGCCGGCGCGCCGCGCTTGGCCGAACGGAGCTCCGCCGACGTTGTCACTGCCAACGCTATGGTCGTTACCGAGCTCGCCTGCACTCGCGGTCGTGCTTGCCATAGCCGTAGAAGTCGAACGCGCTAGTTGCCGAGGCTTGCGGTGCTCGGAAACGCCGATGCCACACTCGCCCGAACTCCGGCGCCACCCTTGCTCGACGCTGGCGATGATTCCGGTCGAGTCCGACCCTCCCACCACCACAGTTCGACTCGTCGTCGTCTGCTCGTTCGAACGGGCCCGACCACGCTCGAAACGGCCGTCTGTAGTCGAAATCTGACCACCTCTCGAGGCCTCCGTCGCGTTCTGGCATCGCCACCGGTGTGTCGCCGGCTCCGCTGAGCTGGCGCCGCGTGGGACGCACCCACGGTCGCTGACGAGTGGGCCCCTGCGCCCTTTTGACCGTGTTGACCAAAGTCAACACGGGGCACTGTTCATCCCTCTCGTTGACGTGTGGGTCCCCTAGTAGTTAGGCTAATTAATCATGTTTCAAATTAAAATCTAATTAGTTAAACTCTAATCAGACACTGACACTGGGGCCCACACCTCTAATTATCTCTGCTAGATTAGTTTTAATCCACTGTTAAAATAACAGAGGCTGACATGTGGGTCCCACTGGACCCACATGTCAGGTTTGACCTGGTCAGCCGTCTGTTGACCTGCTGATGTCACTGTGACATCATGCTGACATCATATATCATTTTCTGTAAATAAAATAAATCCAGAAAATAAGAAAATCTTTAGAAATTCATAGAAATTAAACCGTAACTCGGATGAAAATGTTTTCTATATGAAAGTTGCTCAGAAAAATCCCACGAATCCGAATGCGTGGTCCATTCACCTGTCACATGCCCCTAACATGCTGAACATGGAACCGTCCCCTCTCTTTCATCTGTCCGGAATTCGTCTAACGCCGGGGATTCATCCTCGGATGTTTACCCCCTCCGTCTGCAATGTGTAGTACTACGTTAGGGCAACCCTAGCTCTGCCTATCGTCATGTTATGCCTTGTGATGCATTGTTTGCTCTGTATTTACTGTTTCTTCCCCCTCTTCTCTCTGGTAGACCCCGAGATCGATGTTGCCCCTGTGATCGACTACGTCGACGACGACCCCTCCTTGCCAGAGCAACCAGGCAAGCAAACCCCCCTTGAGCATTCCGATATCGCCTATTTCTTTCCCTCTCATGCTTGCATTAGAACTGCTACTGCTTTCTATATGATCCTACTCAGATGCATAGCCTGTTGTTGTTACCTGCTTTTATACCTTACCTGCTTATCCTAAACTGCTTAGTATAGGTTGGTTAGAGATTCATCAGTGACCCCACCTTGTCCCAGTTGCCTCGCTTTATGTTTGATGACTCAATCAACGTGATCGACGTCCAGGCCCCGACACCGCACATCATCCCCCTAGTTGTACGACTCTGCAGAGTTACCATCGAGTGCCGATGGTGGAACCTCTTACATCACTCCTGATGAGATCTCTGTAGTGTAGCTATACGGTCAAGGTCATCGAGGGTGATTTCCTCCTTAACCACTTCCGTTACCGCTCTGTCGTGCAACCCCTCAAGTGTGAACCTCGAGGGTGAATCCTCTTACGTTCACCTTGATGATAACATTGAGCGGAATTCACTGGGGGTGATTCCTCGAGTTTTCCCCTTGGTGTTAGACACACAGTTACTATGGTTACTATGGCTTTACACTGAACCATGTTACTAAAGACGGGTCGGCCCTGAGGGGTACCCGCGCAAGCTTAATAGCGAGTGATATGGAGTCGGGTTGACCTAGAAGGTGCCCGCGAGATACTTACGAGGCATGGCTGGGCATTCTTAGCCCTTGCCGCAAGTACTCGAGACGGGGCGATGGGGTCACATCGATCGTGAGTCTCTGCTCGTTACCGCGTGCTCCTAATCCACTACGGTTTGGATATTTGATCCGAGGGGCCTCTGGCCTGATAGCACTAACCATCACGTGGGCATAGTATGGGCGTTCTGCGTCGTATACATCAGCCGAAGCTTAATAGACGTCAGCGACTGAGCGGCGCGCGCTGGGTTGGACTGCGTAAGCTCCTGCCTTGTTGAAGGAGGTAGCTAGGTCTGCTCACCGGCCGCGTACGCAACGTGCAGGAGTTCCCGGGGAGATGACCCATGACCCCTGGGGGCATAGGTTTAGTTCGGCATGTTGACCTCTCTATTAAGCCTAGGTCGGGTTGCGGCGTATTGTTTGGCCATGGCCGGGCATGACCCAGGAAAGTGTGTCCGGCCGGAGTTAATCGAGTGTGGTGGGTAAGTTGGTGCACCCCTGCAGGGAAGAAAACATCTATCGATAGCCTGTCCTATGGTAACGGACACTTGGAGTTGTATCCCGATCGATACAACTAGAACTGGATACTTGTGATGAGAAATGAATGGATTGTGATGAGAAATGGATGGTGATGAGAAATGGATAGTATGGCTCTGGGATTGCTTTCTCGCAGGGAGTCGAGAAGGGATCTCTGGCCAAGGTTGATAACACTACTACTACTTTACATTGTGTTGATCAGTACTATTCTATATGCTGCAAGATGCTTAAAGATACTAGTCTTTGATAGACTAGGATTTCTCCTTCTTTCTGGCATTCTATAGTTTAGTCCACAGATACAACCCATTTCCTTTAATACAGATGCATACTTAGTTTAGATCTGATGTAAGTCTTGTGAGTACTTTGGATGAGTACTCACGGCTGCTTTGCTATCTCTTTTCCCCCATACCCGATTGCTGCGACCATATGACGGATCCCAGGAGCCAGACGACACCATCGATGACTACTGCTACCCCGAGGGTGCCTACTACTACGTGACGGCCGCTGACGACTTGGAGTAGTTAGGAGGCTCTCAGGCAGGAGGCCTTGCCTTTTCGATCGTTGTTGATTTTGTGCTAGCCTTCTTAAGGAAAACTTGTTTAACTTATGTCTGTACTCAGATATTGTTGCTTCCGCTGACTCTTGTGTATTCGAGCTTATGTATTCGAGCCCTCGAGGCCCCTGGCTTGTAATATAAAGCTTGTATCATTTTAAATTGTGTCTAGAGTTGTGTTGTGATATCTTCCCGTGAGTCCTTGATCTTGATCGTACACCTTTGCATGTATGATTAGTGTACGATTGAATTGAGGGCGTCACAATGCTGAAATCGACGAAGGTAGAAATCAAGAAAAGCATCAAATGTTGATGGTTGACAAAACCACTAGTTTCAAGTAAAAGGGCAAGGAAAAGAAAGGGAACTTCAAGAAGAATGGCAAGCAAGTTGCCACTCCCATGAAGAAGCCCAAAGCTGGACCCAAGCCTAGAACTAAGTACTTCTACTGCAAAGGAAATGGTCACTGGAAGTGGAACTACCCTAGAT
The DNA here is from genome assembly GCF_003073215.2 of Triticum urartu. Taxonomy (NCBI): domain Eukaryota; kingdom Viridiplantae; phylum Streptophyta; class Magnoliopsida; order Poales; family Poaceae; genus Triticum; species Triticum urartu. The sequence goes on along the minus strand of NC_053023.1, from coordinate 113,484,473 downwards.
ACTTGGCGGATAAGAAGGATGTCAAAGTGAACAAAAGTATATTTGATATACATGTTATTGATGTGTACTTTACTAGTGTTTATAGCAACCCCTCAGTATTTGATACCGGTTCAATTGCTAAGAGTAGTAACTCGAAATGGGAGTTGCAAAATAAACAAAGACTAGTTAAGGGCGAGGTGATGATGTGAATTGGAAGTGATTCCAAGGTTGATAAGATCACCATCGCACACTCCCTTTACCTTTAGGATTAGTGTTGAACCTAAAATAAATGTTATTTGGTGTTTGCGTTGAGCATAATATGATTGGATCATGTTTATTGCAATACGGTTATTCATTTAAGTCAAAGAATAATTGTTATTCTGTTTACATGAATAAAACCTTCTGAGGTCATACACCCAAGGTGAATGGTTTATTGAATCTCGATCGTAGTGATACACATATTCATAATATTGAAGCCAAAAGATGCAAAGTTAATAATGATAGTGCAACTTATATGTGGCACTGCCGTTTAGGTCATATTGGTGTAAAGCGCATGATGAAACTCCATGCTGATGGGCTTTTGGAATCACTTGATTATGAATCATTTGATGCTTGCGAACCATGCCTCATGGGCAAGATGACTAAAACTCCATTCTCTGAAACAATGGAGAAAGAAACTAACTTATTGGAAATAATACATACTGATGTATGCAATCCGATGAGTGTTGAGGCTTGCGGCGGATATCGTTATTTTCTGACCTTCATAGATGATTTGAGAAGATATGGGTATATCTACTTAATGAAACATAAGTCTGAAACATTTGAAAAGTTCAAAGAATTTCAGAGTTAAGTGGAAAATCATCGTAACAAGAAACTTAAGTTTCTACGATCTGATCGTGGAGGTGAATATTTGAGTTATGAGTTTAGTCTTCATTTGAAACAATGCGGAATAGTTTCGCAACTCACGCCACCTGGAACACCATAACGTAATGGTATGTCCGAACATCATAACCGTACTTTATTAAATATGGTGCGATCTATGATGTCTCTTATCGATTTATCACTATCATTTTGGGGTTATGCATTAGACACTACAGGAATCCAGTACTTTGCCGGACGGCAAAGGCAGGGACGGCTGACGGCAAAGCACTTTGCCGTCCGCGGCGAACGGCAAATAGTGACGGCAAAGATAGGGTCGGCAAACAGGTCCTTTGCCGTCGGCTTTTTATGGAGGACGGCAAAGAGCCCTTTGCCTACAGCGGCTGACGGCAAAGAGGGGGGACGGCAAAATGTTGCATGTCCGCCAGCGTCACTCCGTTAGGCGGCTAACGGCGGCCTTTGCCGTCTGCCAGCGGACGACAAATTTGAGCGCCTCTTTGCCGTCCGCCAGATGACGCCAGCTATACGTCAGCGCCCGCTCTTTTTTGCTGTCCGCCCGGCGGACGGCAAAGGCAAAGTCTTTGCCATCAGCTTGGCTTTGCCGTCCGCCACGGTAGGCAAATTGGCCAAATGGTCCATCCCCAGGAAGCACAGGTGGGCGCCACGTGCCCCCTTTGCCGTCTGCCACCAACGGCAAAGGGGTCTTTGCCGTCTGCCGCGGACGGCAAAGATCCTGCACTGCCTCTTTTTTGTTCTGTTTTTCTTATATCCAACAATTATCACAACAAATATTTCACAGCACATATATATCCATCACATAAATATCCAGCACATATATATCCAACATAATAAATATCCAGCACATATATGTCCATCCATACATACATAGTAGGTTGCACATAGTTCCATCGATCCATACATATTACAATATGCAAAGTTTCATCATAGCAAGCGAGCAGAATACAAGAAGTGCATCAAAGGAAAAAAACAGGAAAAAGCAAGCAATCCATCATAGGAAGCTGGCTTCCGTGAAGTGAATGAAACCTGCAAAATGACAAATAAGAAAGTTAGAAAAAGAAGACTAGAAGAAGAATTAGACTAGAAGAAAAAGAATCGAAGAAGAAGACTAGAAGAAGAAGTATATGCCATATATTAGCTAACTTAGGTGAAATGTATCGTTTATGAGCTAACCTAGGTGAAATGGGTAGTTTATGAGCTATCCTAGGTGAAATGGATCATTTTGGAGCTAAGTTAGGTGAAATGGGTCGTTTATGAGCAAACCTAGGTGAAATGGGTCATTTATGAGCAAATCTAGGTGAAATGAGTCGTTTATGAGCAAACCTAGGTGAAATGGGTCGTTTATGAGCTAAGTTAGGTGAAATGAGTCGTTTATGAGCAAACCTAGGTGAAATGGGTCGTTTATGAGCTAACCTAGGTGAAATAGGTTGTTTATGAGCTAACCTAGGTGAAATGGGTCATTTATGAGCTAACCTAGGTCAAATGGGTCATTTATGAGGTAACCTAGGTGAAATGGGTCGTTTACGAGCTAACCTAGGTGAAATTGATCATTTTGGAGCTAACTTAGTTGAAATGGGTCTTTTATGAGCTAACTAAGGTGAAATGCCACGTTTTTGAGCTAACTAAGGTAAAATGGATCGTTTTTGAGCTAACCTAGGTGAAATGGGTCATTTTGGAGCTAACCTAGGTGAAATGGGTCATTTTGGAGCTAACCTAGGTGAAATGGGTCATTTTAAAGCTAACGTAGGTAAAATGGATCATTTAGGAGCTAATCTACGTAAAATGGGTCATTTTAGAGCTAACTTGGATAAATTGGATCACTTGTAAGCTAACTAAGGTAAAATGAGTCATTTTAGAGCTAACTTAGGTAGAATGGATGGTTTATGAGGTCAGTAAGCTTATTAAGTCATTTTGGAGGAAAAGAAGCTAACTCTAGGTCATTATGGTAAGCATATTGGAGGAAATAAAGCTAAGTCTAGGTCTTTATGCATTTGTTAAGCAAAACACTAGAGAAACTTACCGTGATCACGGAGGTGTAGGAGTGGGCTGGCTCACGCCGGTAGCCAGAGAAGGAGCGGGCTGGCTCGCGCCGGTAGCTGGAGAAGGATCGTGCGATGCGTTTCTGGAGTTAAGCTGCACCAAAGATCATTTCCAATGTCTCGTTAGCATTATGACACTCAAATGTTAAGACTAGCAAGTAATGTCCATTCAAATTAAACTCACCGTGCTCCCAGGAGAAATCACTGGCATCGGCGGAGCGGTCTGACCGGACTTCTCGCACACAGACTGCACATTTGGTTTTCACAACAGAGTCATACTAGTTAGTAATGATCAGACTCAAATGTTAAGACTAGCAAGTAATCTGCAGAAGAAACTTACCACAAGGAGCTCGTACATGGCCCTTGCCTGCATGTCATTCAGTGCCCTCTCCTCCTCCAACATCTTTGTCGTCCTCTCCTCCAACTCCCGCTGCCTCTCCGCCGCCTCCGCCAGAAGTTTCTCCGTTCTATCTCTCTCACTCTGTATAGCAGCCTGCAACACCACTCACATGACCATTTGTAATCATTGATGGAAGCGCACACAATGTAATGGAGAAAGATAGCTGAGTACGTATAACTAACCTTGAAGGCGAGTTGGACTGGCCGTTCACGAGGCCTTATCTCAGGAGCGGAGCTCGACTGGCGCGCCTTGATCTCCGGGAGAGTGCTAGGACAACGGATAAGTCCATCTCCCATGGCTATGGAGCCATGGGACCTCCCGCCACCAGATATCATCAGCAACTCTGTATCAATGGGACCCTGGCTCGGGTTAAAGTCCTCCCCTTTCCTCGCCTTCCCCTGATCTCTATATTGCACGAGCTTGTCGTGGGTGGAGATGTTGGTGAAGTTCTTTGGATCATTGAGGTCAGACGTAGAGAATGCCTTGACTTTCTTGTAAGGGCCAGTGTGGGCCATGGCATACAGGTCGTACACCTCTGGCACCTTATCCGCCTTATTGTAGCGTGCCTGAAAGAGAGAAACAAAGTAAATTAGTAATTAAAGGGCTAAAGCTAGCATGATGAATGAATTGCATGAATCATGAAGCAAACCACATACCCAGTTCCGCCCGTACTGAAATAAGTTGGAGCTGCCTTGGTGGTGTGGCACACCTTCCATTTGGGCACGTTTGTCCTTGGCCTCTTTGTGGGTGGCCAGCCATTCTTTTGAGCACCACGCATTGACCAACACCTCCCAACAATCCATCCGATCCGCACACCATCTCGGAGGGGCCTAAGTTAGCAAATAGAAACTTGAGCGCTACGGCTATGAATTACTAAATGAAGGAAGTAAGTACAAGGCCTTAAGAATTACCTTCATGTACTTCTCCTTACTCAAGAACTTATCGCGGCACTCCTGCTTGGGCTTCTTGATACCACGCCCGGCGTAGTAGTCTCGAACAGCCTGCACCCGAACCTCATGCCGTAAGTTCTGAAGTAGGCGCTTGCACTCCTTGTGGATAACATGATCCGCCTCCTCCTCGTATCCCTCCTCACACCTGTAGAATGTCTGCAATCAAATGAGACAATATTGATTAGTACAATTAATAACTAGCTAGTTGAAGATTTTTAATTGTGTAAAGGAGCAATTACCCAGAACTTTCTGATCACGACGTCTGCCCTCGTCTTGCACAAGACACCGTCGATAATCTCACCCGGCGGGGCCAGGGCAGCCAAGTAGTGCTCCCAAGTCAATCCAACCTCTAGAAGCCGACCCTCACCAGGCAACGTGACAAACCCTGGGAAGTTTTGCCGAATCAGAACTCCAAGGACGGAGTTGGGCCGGCGGACACTTTCATGGTGGTCCCAACCCCTGCAGCATGACAAGGCCAACACATCAGTTATTTGAAGAAACGTGAATGCAGAAGGTACAAAAAGATTAAATGCACTTACCTCTCCCCATCAGGGAAAATCAACCACCTCTGCTCGTGGGTCGCCGGCACGGACAGGAGCCGTGTAGCACCACGCTGGTAGACGTTGCCCCCCTCCTCCCCCTCCTCATCAGTCGGCTCCTCGCCATCATCAGCATGGCCACTCGGCTCCCCGCCATCATCAGCATGGCCACTCGGCTCCTCAGGCTGACCCGACCAGGTACCCCATCCAGACGTGTGCTCCTCCGGGCTCTCGTGGGCCCAAGTCTCATGGGTCGAAGGCCCGTCGACCCGAGGCTCGTGGGCCGAAGACCCGTGGACCGAAGGCTCATGGACCGGAGTCCGTGCAGCCTCCTCCTCAGACGAGTCCACCCTAGCAGTCACGTGCTCGGGTGAAACAGCTGGGGGCGGCGGCGAGGAAGGCGCCGTAAGAGTCACCCTACCTCCTCTCCCGCGACCACGTGCTCCACCTCCTCTCTTCTTCTTACCTCGTCCCCTGCTGGGCACCGCGGTCGATGAAGAAGGGCCTGGCGGTGTCGCCATACTGTCCAGCAACGCTCGGTGGAGAGGTGCGTGTGGAATGGAAGACCTCGCACCACGCGCCGACGAAGAAGGGGCCTCGGCGCGCTCCCGACTAGCGCCCACCATCTTCCAACACCTGCCATGACAAAGAATAAACGAAATTAGTACAACATAAAAAAAGTACCGACATGAATAATAATATGTATATCACTTAAGTGTATCATCATCAAGTACAACATAAAAAAATTGAATACCTGACACTACTAATAATCTCTATCAGTATCATCAATAAATGCATAATCATCATCATCATCACTATAATCAATGATGGGCTCATAGGGTTCATTGGCATCAACATGTGCAAGGCCACCTTGACGTAATCGGTCAAGCATTGACAGGTCATCCGCATCAGTAACCTCTTCTTGTTCCGGCTCTTCTTGTTCCTCCTCTGGGGTGATGTCGGATTCATTGTCGCTGTCTACTTCAATGTTTTGGGGTGAAGTATAGCGGTTCTTGAAATGATTTTTGGAAAGATGTGTCTCTTGGAAGAATTCTCCTTCATATGTGTCTGGGTTAATGTGAGGTTCATAATCCTCTTCCTTTGGGGGAGAAAGTCTAGCACGTGGCGGCACTTCATAAACGACATCCCAACCTTTCAGATTTGGATTAGTTTGGCAGGCCCACGGTAGATAGAATACTTGGGTCGCCTGTTGAGCCGTAATATAGACACCAGGAACATCTAAATGGGTGCTTTGGTTGATTTCAACTAGCCCTATATGTTCATGAGTCCTTCTAGTCTCCTTTGGCTGAAACCAATAACATTTGAAGACTACGACATTCGGTGGGTTTTCACCATAGAACAGAAGTTCATAAATTGCTTCAACTCTCCCATAATACTCGGTACCTCCTTCGCCGATAGCAGATACACAACAATTTGTAGACTTTCGGTCGGCCATAGATAGCTCTTTGCCATAGGTACGAAAGCGATACCCGTTGATGTCGTACTTGTCAAATGAACGGACCTTATAGTCAAAACCATTAGTGACTTGTCTCAATTCGGTGTCCATAGACTCTGAATTAGCCTACAAGTTTAATATGAAAGGATTGTTGCATTATGCACAAATTAGCGAATGAAATGAAATTGTCTAATAGAAATTACCGTTTGTTTGAACCAAGAGATGAAACCGGGATAGCCGCCTCCTTGCTTTGCGAGAAGCTCATACTCGGGCTGTCCATGGATAGTGTTGGACAAGTCAAAAGAATCAAGGTTATAAATATGCAAATGCATGCATATTTATAACTATGACGCTTTCGAACGGGAGACACATATTGGTTACGCATACTGATGATTGAAGACACATATATAGCTAGCTATCAAGTTTCATCGGAATAGATCAAATAATTAATGGGGAGGAGGACTTGTCATTTGTGCTCACCCACGAACGAAGGGGCAGAGCTCGTCAAACGCACGGTGAGGTCGTCGAACACCAAACCTCGCAGCGATGAAACAACTGCACATTTAAAACTACACGATCAACACAATTATATATGATGTTTTTCATAACAAAATCGAAAAATATATGACCTAACTAATAATTCACAAATATATGACTCCGTCGGCCTCTGGAAGGCCAAAGAACACCTTTTCGGGAGGTGTCGGGGGTCGGGGTGTCCTGTCGGTGCCGGGGTGCCGTGTCGGGGTCGGGGTGCTGTTTCGGGGTCGGGGGGTCGGGGTGTCGTGTCGATGTCGGGGTAGTGCCGTGTCGGTGTCGGGGTGTTGTTTCAGGGTCGGGGTGTGGTGTCGGGGTCAGGGTGTCGGGTCAGGCTCGGGGTCGGGGTGTCGGGTCAGGCTCGGGGGGTCAGGGTGTCGGGGTCGGGGTCGGGGTGTCTGGGTCGGGTAGGCTCGGGGTCGGGGTGTCGGGGTCGGGGTCGGGGTGTGGGTCGGGGTCTCGGGGTCTCGGGGTCGGGGTGTCCGGGGTCGGGGTCTCGGGGTCGGGGTGTCGTGGTCGGGGTCTAGGTACCGTGTCGGGTCGGTTTTTTTCCTTTTCCCTTTCTTCTTCTTCTTCTTTTCTTTCTTCTTCTCTTCCTTTTTTCCTTCTTCTTCTTCTTCTCCTTTCCTTTTCCTCCTTCTTCTCCCTCTCTCTTTTTTTCTTCTTCTTCTTCTTTCTTCTTCTTCCTTCCTCTTCTTATTTTTTCTTCTCTTCCTCCTCCTCCTCCTCCTCTTCTTCTTCTCTTCTTCTTCTTCTCTTCTTCTTCTTCTCCTCTCCTCTTTTTCTCTTCTTCTTCTTTCCTAAACTAAACTAAACCTAAACCTAAAACTAAAAAAACAGAAAAAGGAAAAAACTAAATCTAAACCTAAAACTAAACTAAAACTAAACCTATAAACCTAAAACTAATCCTAAAACTAAAACTAAATCTAAACTAAAAACATAAACCTAAAACTGAAAAACAAAAAAGGAAAAAAGGAGGCAGAGAGCTCACCTGGGTGGAGGAGGGGGGCGGGGCGGCCTGGGGCAGCGGAGGAGGGGGGCGGGGCGGCCTGGGGCGGCGGCAGTGGCGACGGGCCGGCCGGCCGGGGCGGCGGGGCCGGGGCGTGGCGGCGCCCAGACGGCAGGGCGGCGGGGGCGACGGGGCGGGGGGCGCCGGGGCGGCGGCGGGGTGGTGGGGCGACGGGGCGGGGGGGGGGCGGCTAGGGCGGCGGCGGGGTGGTGGGGCGACGGGGCGGCGGCGAGTAACTGGGGAGAGAAAGAGAGAGAGAGGGGCGGGGTGGGGGGTCCGTTAACGTTAGTGGGGCCCTCCCTCTTTGCCGTCCGCCTTTTTGCTATTTGCCGTCCGCTAGCGGACGGCAAAGAGGGGGGGCCGTTAGGTTTTTTTTAGTAGCTCGTCAGTGGGGCCCCTCCCTCTTTGCCGTCCGCTAGCCGACGGCAAAGAACTGGCTGATGGCAAATTAGGTCTTTGCCATCAGCCAGTTCTTTGCCGTCTGCTTTTTGGTAGCTGATGGCAAAGAGCTTCTTTGCCGTCTGCTAGCTGACGGCAAAGAGCTGGCAGATGGCAAAGTAGCTGATTCTAGTAGTGAGAGATAGCTACATTCACGTTAAATAGGGCACCATCTAAATCCGTTGAGACGACACCACATGAACTGTGGTTTAGCAAGAAACTTAAGCTGTCATTTCTTAAAGTTTGGGGCTATGATGCTTATGTGAAAAAGTTTCAACCTGATAAGCTCGAACCCAAATCGGAGAAATGCGTCTTCATAGGATACCCAAAGGAAACTATTGGGTACACCTTCTATCCCAGATCCGAAGGCAAGATATTTGTTGCTAAGAGTGGATCCTTTCTAGATAAGAAGTTTCTCTCGAAAGAAGTGAATGGGAGAAATGTAGAACTTGATGAGGTAATTGTACCTTCTCCCAAATTGGAAAGTAGTTCATCACATAAATCAGTTCTAGTGATTTCTACGCCAATTAGTGAGGAAGCTAATGATGATGATCATGAAACTTCAGATCAAGTTACTACCGAACCTCATAGGATAACCAGAGTATGGGTCGCACCAGAGTGGTACGGTAATCCTTTCTAGAAGTCATGTTACTAGACCATGATGAACCTATGAACTACGAGGAAGCGATGATGAGCCCAGATTCCACGAAATGGCTTAAGGCCATGAAATCTGAGATGGGATCCATGTATAAAGAACAAAGTATGGACTTTGATTGACTTTCCCAATGATCGGCAAGCCATTGAGAATAAACGTATCTTCAAGAGGAACACAGATGCTGATAGTAGTGTTACTATCTACAAAGCTCAAATTGTCGCAAAAAGGTTTTTCGACAAGTACAAGGTGTTGACTACGATGAGATTTTCTCACTCGTAGCGATGCTTAAGTCATTCCGAATCATGTTAGCAATTGCCATATTTTATGGAATCTGGCAAATGGATGTCAAAACTGCATTCCTTAATGGATTTCTTAAAGAAGAGTTGTATATGATACAACAAGAAAGTTTTGTCAATCCTAAAGGTGCTAACAAAGTGTGCAAGCTCCAGCGATCCATCTATGGACTGGTGCAAGCATCTCAGAGTTGGAATATACGCTTTGATGAGTTGATCAAAGCATATAGTTTTATACAGACTTTTGGAGAAGCATCTATTTACAAGAAAAGTGAGTGGGAGCTCTATAGCATTTCTGATATTATATGTGGATGACATATTGTTGATCGGAAATGATACTAAATTTCTGGATAGCATAAAAGGATACTTGAATAAGAATTTTTTCAAAGAAAGACTTCGGTGAAGCTTCTTACACATTGAGCATCAAGATCTATAGAGATAGATCAAGACGCTTGATAAGATTTTTCAATGAGTACATACCTTGACAAGATTTTGAAATAGTTCAAAATGGAACAGTCATAGAAGGAGTTCTTGTTTGTGTTGGTGTGAAGTTGAGTAAAGACTCAAAACCCGGCCACATCAGAAAATAGAAAGAGAATGAGAAGTCATTCCCTATGCCTCAGTCATAGGTTCTATAAAGCATGCTATGCTGTATACCAGTCCTATTGTATACCTTAGCATGATTCTGGTAAGGGAATGCAATAGTGATCTAGGAGTAGATCACTGGACAGCGGTCAAAATTATCCTTAGAGGACTAAGGAAATAATTCTCGGTTATGGAGGTGATAAAGGAGTTCGTCATAAAGAGTTACGTCGATGCAAGCTTTTTACATTGATATAGATGACTCTAAGTCTCGATTTGGATACATATTGAAAGTGGGGGCAATTAGCTAGAGTAGCTCCGTGCAGAGTATTGTAGACATAGAAATTTGTGAAATACATACGGATCTGAATGTTGCAGACCTGTAGACTAAACTTCTCCCACAAGCAAAACATGATCACTCTTTGGGTATTAATAACATAGAGATGTGAACTAGATTATTGACTCTAGTAAACCCTTTGGGTATTAGTCACATGAAGATGTGAACAATACATGTGGATCTGAATGTTGCAGACCCGTAGACTAAACTTCTCTCAAAAGCAAAACATGATCACTCTTTGGGTATTAATCACATAGAGATGTGAACTAGATTATTGACTCTAGTGAACCCTTTGGGTATTAGTCACATGAAGATGTGAACTATTGGTGTGAAATCACATGACAATGTGAACTAGATTATTGACTCTAGTGCAAGGGGGAGACTCAAGGAAATATGCCCTAGAGGCAATAATAAAGTTGTTATTTATATTTCCTTATATCATGATAAAAGTTTTTATTCATGCTACAATTGTATTAACCAGAAACTTAGTACATGTGTGAATACATAGACAAACTGAGTGTCACTAGTATGCCTCTACTTGACTAGCTCGTTAATCAAAGATGGTTAAGCTTCCTAGCCATGGACAAAGAGTTGTCATTTGATTAACGGTGATTGACTTGACCCATCTGTTAGCTTAGCACGACGAGTTTAGTTTGTGGCTATTGCTTTCTTCATAACTTATACATGTTCCTATGACTATAAGATTATGCAACTCCCGAATACCAGAGGAACACTTAGTGTGCTATCAAACGTCACAACGTAACTGGGTGACTATAAAGATGCTCTACAGGTGTCTCCGATGGTGTTTTTTGAGTTGGCATAGATCGAGATTAGGATTTGTCACTCCATGTATCGGAGAGGTATCTCTAGGCCCTCTCGGTAATGCACATCACTATAAGCCTTGCAAGCAATGTGACTAATGAGTTAGTTACGGGATGTTGCATTACAGAATGAGTAAAGAGACTTGCCGGTAATGAGATTGAACTAGGTATTGAGATACGGGCGATCGAATTTCGGGCAAGTAACATACCGATGACAAAGGGAACAACACATGTTGTTATGCGGTTTGACCGATAAAGATCTTCGTAGAATATGTAGGAGCCAATATGAGCATCCTGGTTCCGCTATTGATTACTGACCGGAGATGAGTCTCGGTCATGTCTACATAGTACTCAAACCCATAGGGTCCACACGCTTAACGTTCGGTGATGATCGGTAATATGAGTTTATGTGTTTTGATGACCGAAGTTTGTTCGGAGTCCCGGATGAGATCGGAGACATGATGAGGAGTCTCGAAATGGTCCAGACGTAAAGATCGATATATGGGAAGGCTATATTCGGACATCGTAAAGGTTCTGAATGATTTGGGAATTTTTCGGAGTACTAGAGAGTTACGGGTATTCGTATTGGGCCTTAATGGGCCATACGGGAAAGGAGAGAAAGGCCTCAAGGGTGGCCGCGCCCCTTCCCCATGGACTGGTCAAAATTGGACTAGGGAAAGGGGGCACCCCCTTCCTTCCTTCTCCTTCCCCCTTCCCTTTTTTCCTATTCCATGTGCGAGGTGGAATCCTACTAGGACTAGGGAGTCCTAGTAGGACTCCACACTTTGGGCACGCCCTATGAGGCCGGCCTCCTCCTGCCTCCATCCTTTATATACGTGGTCAGGGGCACCCCATAGACACACAAGTTGATTGTTTCCAACCGTGTGTGGTGCCCTGATACGTCTCCATCGTATCTTATTTTCCAAACACTTTTGCCCTTGTTTTGGACTCTAACTTGCATGATTTGAATGGAACTAACCCGGACTAACGCTGTTTTCAGCAGAATTGCCATGGTGTTATTTATGTGCAAACAAAAGTTCTCGGAATGACCTGAAACTTCACGGAACGTCTTTTTGGAAATAATAAAAAATCATGGAAAAAGATCAAGACCAGGGGGCCCACACCCTAGCCACGAGGGTGGGGGCGCGCCTGCCCCCCTGGGCGCGCCCCCTACCTCGTGGGCCCCCTGGAGCTCCTCCAACCTCAACTCCAACTCTATATATTTGCTTTCGGGGAGAAAAAAATAAAGGAGAAGGATTCATCATGTTTTACGATACGGAGCCGCCGCCAAGCCCTAAAACCTCTCGGTAGGGCTGATGTGGAGTTTGTTCGGGGCTCTGGAGAGGGGAATCCATCGCCGTCGTCATCGTCAACCATCCTCCATCACCAATTTCATGATGCTCACCGCCGTGCGTGAGTAATTCCATCGTAGGCTTGCCGGACGGTGATGGGTTGGATGAGATTTATCATGTAATCGAGTTAGTTTTGTTAGGGTTTGATCCCTAGTATCCACTATGTTCTGAGATTGATGTTGCTATGACTTTGCTATGCTTAATGCTGGTCACTAGGGCCCGAGTGCCATGATTTCAGATCTGAACCTATTATGTTTTCATCAATATATGAGAGTTCTTGATCCTATCTTGCAAGTCTATAGTCACCTACTATGTGTTATGATCCGGCAACCCCGAAGTGACAATAATCAGGACCACTCCCGGTGATGACCGTAGTTTGAGGAGTTCATGTATTCACTATGTGTTAATGCTTTGGTCCGGTACTCTATTAAAAGGAGGCCTTAATATCCCTTAGTTTCCATTAGGACCCCGCTGCCACGGGAGGGTAGGACAAAAGATGTCATGCAAGTTCTTTTCCATAAGCACGTATGACTATATTCGGAATACATGCCTACATTACATTGATGAATTGGAGCTAGTTCCGTGTCACCCTATGTTATGACTATTACATGATGAAACACATTCAGCATAATTCTCTATCACCAATCCATTGCCTACGAGCTTCCCATATATTGTTCTCCTCTTATTTACTTTTCCGCTGCTATTGTTACAATCACTACAAAATACCAAAAACATTACTTTTGCTATCATTACCTTTTGCTACCGTTACCACTACTATCATATTACTTTGCTACTAAACACTTTGCTGCAGATATTAAGTTTCCAGGTGTGGTTGAATTGACAACTCAGCTGCTAATACTTGAGAATATTCTTTAGCTCCCCTTGTGTTGAATTAATAAATTTGGATTGAATACTCTACCCTCGAAAACTGTTGCAATCCCCTATACTTGTGGGTTACCAAGACTATTTTCTGGCGCCGTTGCCAGGGAGCATAGATCTATTCTTTGAGTCACTTGGGATTTATATCTGCTTATCATTATGAAGAACTTGAGAGATCCAAGAACCAAGATTTATCCCTCAACTACGAGGGGAGGTAAGGAACTTCCATCTAGCTCTGCACTTGATTCACCTTCTGTTTTGAGTAAGCTTGCAGCACCTAAACCTGCTTCTGCTATTCATTCTGATATGTCGCATGTTATTGATGATGCCACTTCTGCTATGCATGATACCTATGATGAAACTACTTCTATGCTTGATACTACTGTGTGGTAAGTCTTGAGCTTGCGTTGGTTTTCCCCGAAGAGGAAGGGATGATGCAGCAGAGTAGCGTAAGTATTTCCCTCAGTTTTTGAGAACCAAGGTATCAATCCAGTAGGAGGCCATGCTCAAGTCCCTCGTACCTACACAAAGCGATATCTACTCGCAACCAACACGATTAGGGGTTGTCAATCCCTTCACGGTCACTTACGAGAGTGAGATCTGATAGATATAATATTTTTGGTATAAAGATGCAAAGTAAAAAGTAAAAGCAAAGTAAAAAGCAAAGCAAGATTAAAGTGATGGAGATTGATATGATGAGAATAGACCCGGGGGCCATATGTTTCACTAGTGGCTTCTCTCAAGAGCATAAGTATTCTACGATGGGTGAAAAAATTACTGTTGAGCAATTGACAGAATTGAGCATAGTTATGAGAATATCTAGGCATGATCATGTATATAGGCATCACGTCCGTGACAAGTAGACCGAAACAATTCTGCATCTACTACTATTACTCCAATCATCGACCGCTATCCAGCATGCATCGAGTATTGAGTTAAAAACAGAGTAATGCCTTAAGCAAGATGACATGATGTAGAGAGATAAATTCATGCAATATGAAATAAACCCCATCTTGTTATCCTCGATGGCAACGATACAATACGTGCCTTGCTGCCCCTTCTGTCACTGGGTAAGGACACCGCAAGATCGAACCCAAAGCTAAGCACTTCTCCCATGGCAAGAACTACCAATCTAGTTGGCCAAACCAAACGGATATTTCGAAGAGACTTGCAAAGATAACCAATCATACATAAAAGAATTCAGAGAAGATTGAAATATTATTCATAGGTAGACTTGATCATAAACCCACAATTCATCGGTCTCAACAAACACACCGCAAAAAGAAGATTACATCGAATAGATCTCCACAAGAGAGGGGGAGAACTTTGTATTGAGACTCAAAGAGAGAGAAGAAGCCATCTAGCTACTAACTATGGACCCGAAGGTCTGAGGTAAACTACTCACACTTCATCGGAGGTGCTAGGATGATGTAGAAGCCCTCCGTGATGACGGCCCTCTTCCGGCGGAGCTCCGGAACAGGCCCCAAGATGGGATCTCGTGGATACAGAAAGTTGCAGCGGTGGAATTAGGTTTTTGGCTCTTGTTCTGATCGTTTGGGAGTACACGTATATATAGGAGGAAGGAGTACGCCAGAGGAGCACCGAGGGGCCCATGAGGCAGGGGGCGTGCCCTAGGGGGGGGGCGCCCCCACGCTCGTGACCGCCTCTTTTGTTCCTTGGAGCAGGGTCCAAGTCTCCTGGATCATGTTCGGTGAGAAAATCATGTTCCCGAAGGTTTTATTCCGTTTGGACTCCGTTTGATATTCCGTTTCTTCGAAACACTGAAATAGGCAAAAAACAACAATTCTGGGCTAGGCCTCCGGTTAATAGGTTAGTCCCAAAAATAATATAAAAGTGGAAAATAAAGCCCAATATAGTCCAAAACAGTAGATAATATAGCATGGAGCAATAAAAAATTATAGATATGTTGGAGACGTATCAGGCATCCCCAAGCTTAATTCCTGCTCGTCCTCGAGTAGGTAAATGATAAAAAGAGAATTTTTGATGCGGAGTGCTACTTGGCATAATTTCATTGCAAATCTTCTTAAGTGTGGTATGAATATTCAGATTAGAAAGATTCAAGACAAAAGTTTATATTGACATAAAAAATAATAATACTTCAAGCATACTAATAAAGCAATTATGTCTTCTCAAAATAACATGGCCAAAGAAAGTTATCCCTACAAAATCATATAGTCTGGCTATGCTCTATCTTCACCACACAAAATATTTAAATCATGCACAACCCCGATGACAAGCCAAGCAATTGTTTCATACTCTAACTTTTTCAATCTTCATGCAATACATGAGCGTGAGCCATGGATATAACACTATAGGTGGAATAGAATGGTGGTTGTGGAGAAGATAAAAAGGAGAAGATAGTCTCACATCAACTAGGCATATCAATGGACTATGGAGATGCCCATCAATAGATATCAATGTGAGTGAGTAGGGATTGCCATGCAACAAATGCACTAGAGCTATAAGTATATGAAAGCTCAAAAAGAAACTAAGTGGGTGTGCATCCAACTTGCTTGCTCATGAAGACCTAGGGCAATTTGAGGAAGCCCATCATTGGAATATACAAGCCAAGTTCTATAATGAAAAATTCCCACTAGTATATGAAAGTGATAACATGAGAGACTCTCTAATATGAAGATCATGGTGCTACTTTGAAGCACAAGTGTGGTAAAAATGTCGGAGGAAATAGCCATGGGTAGCCTAGCCGGCTTCCCCTGGCCCTTCTGCAAAAATTACGAGCTTGCCCGGCTCTCGAGAACCCAAGACCTTGGGCCGCCTTCCACTAGCCGGCCGAGATCAAGGCCGGCTTTCGGAAGGCGGTCCGACTTTAGCCCTCATAAAAGAGCCGACTCCAAGAAGCCGGCGGTGAGAAGGCCGACTCCTACGAGCCGGCTCGCCATAAAGCAGTCAAGACCGTACCAACAAAGTTTGCACCCACCTAACGGTGGTGCGACGGGGCGTGGCTACAAGAGAGCCTGCCACCCCCGAATCCCGGAGCACGCTTGGCACAGTGCACCGTACGAGGTAGGCACGACCCGTCCGGCGCCGCACTGTAGCCACGTTGACCCTGGCGTCACCCACGACGGGCCGCCAGCGCGGCCCACAGGCGGTGGGCCCCTTCGCGCGGAGGGGCGGCCGAAGGCGGCCACGCTTCCGACCAGCCGGCCCGAGACGGAGCCGGCTCCCCGCGGCCGGCTTGCCGCCTCCCTCGAAGAAGACACCCCATTAAGGAGACAAGACGCGGTAAGGCTACAGCGATCGCCCGGCAGGCGGCGGTACTGTAGCCACGCTTACCACGATGAAGCCCACGTCAGCAAGATGAAGCCACAGTGACCAAGGAGTTGGCAGCCGGCCGGACCCACCAGCCGGTGGGCCCCAGTAGTCGGCGCGGAAGCCGGCGAATGCAGTCACAGACGGCTGGGGCCCGTGCCCAGCCGGATTACCATTGTACCCCCGGGGGGTAGGCCTATATAAACCCGCCGGAGCACCCATGCAAAGGGTTGGACCCCCTGCTAGTTCTAGAGACGATACAAGGAGAAGAAGCAGGCTAGCCGTGCCCTTTCTTCCTCCTCCTCCCCCAAACAGCTCAAGGAGCGTTGTGTAGCTACTTGAATCATCTAGAGAACATGCGGAGACCCCGCAGAGCAGCAGTAGGGGTGTTATCTCTTCAGAGAGCCCCGAAGCTGGGTAAGAGCCGCCGGTGTGCGTGTCTACGCCTCATCCCGCTTCCAGGCACCGGCGATGTCTTACTGGTTCCCACACAGATAAGCCACCCGTTGGCATATGTCGCACCCACCACCCGACATTTGGCGCCCACCGTGGGGCCAGGCGCACCGTCGTTCGGAGACCTGTTCTGGACGGGAACCCTCTTCCTCCCCAGCGAGCGTAGCCAGCCCGGCACGCCCGATGGCGCTTGCCACGACGCGCTGCAAGGCGTCACCAGCATCTGCGCGGGAAGCAGCCTCGCCGATCTCCCCGACGAGCTCGCCTCCGATGCGGGCGCTGACCGCCTCGCCAACTTTCTTGGCCAGCTCCATGTCTCCAGCGAGCCCGCTGCGGACCTGGAGTCGGTTGGTTCCACCGACCCGATGCCTGTCGACTCCGACACGGCCTCCTACGGCGCCTTCCCCGCCAACGTCGCGATCTACAACGACCCGCTTCCCCGAGCCAACGGCCACGATGCTGTCGCCGCCGAAGTGATGGTTGTCGGCCACAGCGGCCCGGCCGACGAGAGCGCCCGCGACGCCTCGCGCGCGGCGGCCCACGACCTGTCCGCTCCTCTCCCGGCCGACGCCGACGACGAAGCCCTGGAAGCACGCCGCCTCGCCCTCCTCGCAGAGGGCCGGAGGCTGGCCTCCGTAAGACGCCTCACTGAGGCCTACCGGCGCGAGGCTGACCGCGCCGCCTTCGGCACGCCGGCCCCGAGCGGGCCAAGCCGGGCCGGCCTTGTCAAGCAACGCGGCGCCGTCATCGCCGACGCGCTGGGAGTCGACCGCCCGGTCTATGCCACTCCGCTCGAGAACTTGCGTGCCGCCCAGGCGGCCGTAGACGAGCTGGACGGCCTGGAGCCCGAAGACCTTCCCCACTTGACCCGGCGCATCCAGCAGTTGATCGACGCCGCCACGCAGCGGCACGAAGCCGACGCTCGCGCGGAAAGCCTTCCCCCGCGCCGAGAGCAGGGCGCGACGTCCCGGACGCCGACTCCGAGCAATACCCGCGCGCGACGCGAGAAGGAACCGGCTACCAGCCACGGCCGGACCCGGATCTCCATCGAGCGGAACGCGGACGGTTATCCCCGAGCCATGGAGTGGCGGGGCGACCCGCCTCTGCCTCCGCCCCGTGGAGAGAGATATCCCGCCTCACCGCCAGTGGCGCACCCGACTCTCAGCGGCCGACTGGGCCGCCGCGAAGGAATCGGCGAGAACGACGCCCGCCATCGGCTCGACCGCCTGGCACGATCCCTGGCATTGGAAGAAGAAGACGATGTCGGCCCGCCTTGCTTTGGCCCCCGCATCCGCGACGAGCCCTTTCCCAAAGGGTTCTCGCTCCCAAGAGACACGCCCAAGTACAACGGCTCCGTGAAGCCGGAAGATTGGTTGATCGACTACTCCACCGCAGTTAGCATAGCCAACGGCAACCGGCGAGTCGCCGTGAAGTATGTGCCCCTCATGCTGCAAGGCATGGCGCGGACTTGGCTCAACAGCCTCAAGCCGCGTAGCATCAACAGCTGGCTAGACTTCACAGAAGCCTTCATCCGCAACTTCACCAGCACCTACAAGCGGGCTCCCAAGCCCAGACAGCTCTCCTTGTGCGTGCAAGGCCCCGCCGAGTCCACTCGCGATTACCTCACGCGTTGGGCCGAGCTCCGCAACTCCTGTGAAGGGGTGCACGAGGTACAAGCCATAGAGTACTTCACAGCCGGGTGCCGAGAAGGCACCCTCCTCAAGCACAAGCTCCTCTGCGACGAGCCGGCTACTCTCGACGAGCTTCTGGACATAGCGGACAAGTACGCCACCGCCAACTCCTCGATGAAGACCGAGCTTCGGGTAGACGCGTCCGGGAAGGTGCTCAACCCGGCGCCCAAGACGCCGGCTGGAGAGCCCGGCCGACACCCCAACTCGAACGACAACAAGCGCAAGGGCCCTGCGCCGCCTCCCGCTAGCCGGCAGGTGGCCACGGTCGAAGATGCGCCGCCTAAAGAACGACCGGCGCCCAAGAAGCCCAAGGGCGGCAGGCCGGCTTGGCAGCCCGCCTTCTCCTACGAGCAAACCCTCGATGCCCCTTGCAAGTTCCACAGCGGCGCGAAGCCGTCCAACCACACGACCCGGAAGTGCAACTGGCTCACCCGAATCTCTAAAGGCGAGGGGCTCTTGCCACCTCCGCCTGCCGGCCCGCCGCCTCCGCCTCCGCCGCCTCCGGCCGCTCGGCCCGCAGTCGGAGCCATGCATGATGAGTTCCCTGATGAGCAAGCAACCTACGTCGTCTTCACCAGCCAGCCCGAAGACCGGCGCAGCAAACGCCGAGAGCACCAGGAAGTCAGCGCGGTCGCTGCCAACCCCGCTGAACACATGCATTGGTCAGAAAAGCCCATCAGCTGGAGCTGGGCCGACCACCCGGAGGTGATGCCGTCTCCCGGCTCTTATGCTTTGGTCCTGGAAGCCACCCTTGCAACGGACAGACGCGCCGCCCGCTTCTCTCGTGTATTGATAGACGGCGGGAGCAGCATCAACATCTTGTATCGTGACACCCTGGAGAAGTTGAGCGTCAAGACAAAACAGCTCATGCCCACTCGGACAGTGTTCCACGGCATCGTACCCGGCCTGTCCTGTGCCCCCATTGGCAAAATCAAGATTGATGTACTTTTTGGGGACAAGGAGCATTTCCGCCGGGAAGCGATCTGGTTTGAGGTGGTGGACCTGGAGAGCCCTTACCATGCATTGCTGGGCCGACCTGCCTTGGCCAAATTCATGGCGGTTCCCCACTATGCATACCTCAAGATGAAGATACCAAGCACCAAAGGCGTCATCACCGTAGCCGGCGACTACAAGAAGTCCTCCGAGTGCGCCGCGGCCAGCAGCCGGCTGGCCGAGTCCCTTGTGATCGCTGAAGAGAAGAAGATGCTGCACCGAGTCATGGCCATGGCCGGCAAGCAGTCGGACGTGTCCCCCGACCCCAAGGAGCATGACACTCAAGGGTCTTTTCAGCCGGCCAAGGAGACGAAGAAGATACCTCTTGACCCCGAGCGTCCGGAGAGGTTTGCCGTCATCGGGGCAAACCTGAACAGCAAATAGGAAGGCGAGCTCGTCGATTTCCTCCGTGAGAATCGGGACATCTTCGCATGGTCCCCCAAGGACATGCCGGGTGTTCCAAGGAAATTCGCCGAGCACAAACTGCATGTTCGAGAAGGCGCGAAGCCGGTCAGACAACCCCTTCGCCGGCTGTCAGAAGAGAAGCGCAGGATTGTAGGGGAGGAGATAGCCCGGCTCTTGGCGGCCGGCTTCATCATGGAAGTTTTCTTTCCAGAGTGGCTCGCCAACCCAGTCCTTGTGTTGAAGAAGAATAACAAGTGGCGCATGTGTATAGACTACACAAGTCTCAACAAAGCCTGCCCCAAAGATCCTTTCGCCCTGCCAAGGATAGACCAAGTGAT
Source organism: Triticum urartu (assembly GCF_003073215.2). Taxonomy (NCBI): domain Eukaryota; kingdom Viridiplantae; phylum Streptophyta; class Magnoliopsida; order Poales; family Poaceae; genus Triticum; species Triticum urartu. The sequence goes on along the minus strand of NC_053023.1, from coordinate 113,464,142 downwards.
AGACTCCACAGCCGGATGCGAGCTGTTGAGTTTTTTGGATGCTTACTCCGGATATCACCAGATAAAGCTAGACCCGGATGACCGCCTGAAGACCGCCTTCATCACGCCGTTCGGAGCCTTCTGCTACCTGACTATGACATTCGGCTTGAGAAATGCCGGTGCCACCTTTCAGCGTTGCATGCAGAAGTGCCTCCTCAAGCAGCTCAGCAGGAATGCCAACGTTTACGTGGACGACATCGTGGTGAAGACGGAGAAGCGTGGCACCTTGCTGGAGGACCTCAAGGAAACATTTGAGAACCTGCGTCGGTTCCAAATCAAGCTCAACCCCGAGAAATGCGTGTTCGGGGTGCCAGCCGGCCAGCTCCTAGGCTTCTTGGTCTCCGAACGCGGCATCGAATGCAACCCAACGAAGATCAAGGCCATCGAGAGAATGGCGATCCCCACCAAGCTTCGAGACATTCAGAAGTTCACCGGGTGCTTAGCCTCCTTGAACCGCTTCATGAGCCGGCTCGGAGAAAAGGCCCTCCCCTCTACCGCCTCATGAAGAAGAGCACTCACTTCGAGTGGAACGACCAGGCCGACCAAGTTTTCCACGAGTTGAAGAAGATGCTAGCCACGCCGCTTGTCCTCGCAGCGCCGACTGAGAAAGAGCCCATGCTCCTTTACATCGCTGCAACCAGCTGGGTGGTCAGCACCGTCATCGTAGTCCAGCACCCGGAAGAAGGCCGAGCCCAGCCGGTCCAGAGGCCGGTGTATTATTTGAGCGAGGTGCTGTCCGCCTCAAAGCAGAACTACCCGCACTACCAAAAGATGTGTTACGGCGTGTACTTCACCGCCAAGAAGCTGAAGCCCTACTTTCAAGAGCATCCCGTCACGGTCGTATGCACTGCCCCGCTAGCCGAGATCATAGGCAGCCGGGATGCATCCGGCCGGGTCGGGAAATGGGCAATCGAGCTGGCCCCTTACACAATCTTCTACCAGCCCCGCACCGCCATCAAGTCCCAAGCGCTGGCCGACTTCCTCGTCGACTGGGCCGAGACCCAGTACCTGCCGCCGGCTCCGGACTCCACCCATTGGCGCATGCACTTCGACGGGTCCAAGATGCGCACCGGCTTGGGAGCCGGCATCGTCCTTACTTCTCCCAAAGGCGACAAGCTCAAATACGCGCTACAGATCCACTTCGCCGCCTCCAAAAATGTGGCCGAGTACGAGGCGCTCATACACGGGCTCCGGCTTGCCAAAGAGCTTGGCATTCGCCGGATCCTATGTTATGGCGACTCGGACCTGGTAGTCCAGCAGTCATCCGTTGACTGGGACGCCAAGGACGCGAACATGGCGAGCTACCGTTTCTTGGTCCAACAACTCAGCGGATACTTTGAAGGGTGCGAGTTCCTCCACGTACCTCGAGCCGACAACGAGCCAGCCGATGCCTTGGCCCGAATAGGCTCCACCCGGCAAGCAATTCCAACCGGCGTCGCTCTACAACGCCTACTCAAGCCGTCTATCAAGCCGTCTCCGGAATCCGATTCCATCTTCGTGCCGCCTGACCCCGATGCAGCAGGTCCGGCTCGAAGAATCAAGTAGCCGACCTCAAGACCCCTGTAGCCGGCCCGGGGACTTCGGCAGCCGGCTCGGGGACTGCGGTAGCCGGCCCGGGGACTGCACCAGCACTACAGCCGGCGGCCGACTCCAGCACCTCACCGCCCAGCCCGCCCACCCTAGTGGCAGTAGCCACTTTGGCAGTAGAAGAAATCGCGGCTCCGTCTTGGGCTCAGTCCATCCTCAACTTCTTAGTAAACCAAGACCTGCCGGCTGACGAAACAGAAGCAAGACAAGTCCAGTGTCGAGCCGGAGCGTACACAATCGTCAACAGAGAACTACTCAAGCACAGCGTCACCGGAGTCCTCCAGCGATGCGTCGAGCAAGAGAAGGGCATTGCAATCCTCGCAGACATTCACCAAGGAGAGTGCGGCCACCATGCGGCCTCAAGATCACTTGTCGCCAAAGCCTTCCGCCATGGTTTCTTCTGGCCGACTGCTTTGGACGACGCCAAATAACTAGTCAAGCATTGCAAGGGATGCCAGCTCTTCGGCTCCAAGCAACACATGCCGGCCTCGGCACTCAAGACCATAACGGTTCACCATACGTGCATGCTACGGGAATCACAAACTTTAACACAAGTATTCTTTAAATTCACAACTACTCAACTAGCATGACTTTAATATTATCACCTCCATATCTCAAAACAATTATCATGTTTCAATCTTTTCTTAGTATTCAACACACTCAAAAGAAAGTTTCACAAATCTTGAATACCAAGCATATTATTATTAAGCAAATTACCATGCTATTAAGATTCCCAAAATAATTTAAGTGAAGCATGAGAGATCAATAGTTTCTTTAAAACAAATCCACCACCATGCTCTAAAAGATCTAAGTGAAGCACATAGAGCAAAATTATAACGCTCAAAAGGTATAAGTGAAGCACATAGAGCAAAATTACTTAGCTCAAAAGATATAAGTGAAGCACATAGAGTATTCTATCAAATTCTAATTCATGTATGGCTCTCTCAAAAGGTGTGTACATCAATGATGATTGTGGCATACTAAGACACAAAGACACAAATAATACAAGACGCTCCAAGCAAAACACATATCATGTTGGTGAATAAAAATATAGCTCCAAGTAAATTACCGATGGAAGTGGACGAAAGAGGGGATGCCTTCCGGGGCATCCACAAGCTTTGACTTCTTGGTGTCCTTCGATTATCTTGGGGGTTCCATGGGCATCCCCAAGCTTAGGCTCTTGCCACTCCTTGTTCCATGATCCATCAAAAGAATTCACCCAAAACTTGAAAACTTCACAACACAAAACTCAAAATAGAAAACTCATGAGCTCCGTTAGCGAAAGAAAACAAAAGACCACTTCAAGGTACTGTAATGAACTCATTATTTATTTATATTGGTGTTAAACCTACTGTATTCCAACTTCTCTATGGATTATAAACTATTTTACTAGCCATAGATTCATCAAAATTAGCAAACAACACACGAAAAACAGAATCTGTCAAAAACAGAACAGTCTGTAGTAATCTGTAGCTAGCGCAAGATCTGGAACCCCAAAAATTCTAAAATAAATTTCTGGACGTGAGTAATTTATCTATTAATCATCTGAAAAATAATTAACTAAATATCACTCTCCAAATAAAAATGACAGCAGTTCTCATGAGCGCTAAAGTTTCTGTTTTTTACAGCAAGTTCAACAAGACTTTCCCCAAGTCTTCCCAACGGTTCTACTTGGCACAAACACTAATTAAACACAAAAAACACAATCAAAAAAGAGTCTAAATAATTTATTTATTACTAATCAGGAGCAAAAAGCAAGGAATAAAAATAAAATTGGGTTGCCTCCCAACAAGCGCTATCGTTTAACGCCCCTAGCTAGGCATAAAAGCGAGGATAGATCTAGGTATTGCCATCTTTGGTAGGCAATCCATAAGTGGCTCTCATGATAGTTTCATATGGTAATTTATTTTCTTTCTAGGAAAGTGTTCCATGCCCTTTTTTAATGGAAATTTAAATATAATATTCCCTTCCTTCATATCAATAATCGCACCAACCGTTCTAAGAAAAGGTCTACCAAGAATAATAGGGCAAGAAGGATTGCAATCTATATCAAGAACAATGAAATCTACGGGCACATAATTCCTATTTGAAACAATAAGAACATCATTAATCCTTCCCATATGTTTCTTAATAGTGGAATCCGCAAGATGCAAGTTTAGAGAGCAATCATCAAAATTACGGAAATCTAGCAAATCACACAAAGTCTTGGGAATAGTAGAGACAGTAGCACCCAAATCACACAAAGCATAAAACTCATGATCTTTAATTTTAATTTTAATAGTTGGTTCCCACTCATCATAGAGTTTTCTAGGGATATAAACTTTCAACTCAAGTTTTTCTTCATAAGATTGCATCAAGGCATCAACAATATGTTCGGTGAAGGCTTTATTTTGACTATAAGCATGTGGAGAATTTAGCACGGATTGCAACAAGGAAATACAATCAATTAAAGAGCTTCTTTCACAATTAAATTCCTTGAAATACAATATAGTGGGTTTAGCAACATCTAGATTTTTATTTCTTTCAATCCCACTTTCGTCAATTTCATCATTAAGATCTAAATCCTCCGAATTTTTAGAACGCCTTCTAGGTAAAGGAAGATCATATTCAGTTTCATCAAGATTAATATTGCAAAACAAATATTTAATAGGGGACACATCAATAACTTTTATATCTTCATCTTGATTTTCATAGAAATTGGAGGAACACGCTTTAATAAAGGCATCTTTGGAAGCACACATCCTAGCGGTTCTTTCCTTGCACTCATCAATGGAAATTCTCATGGCTTTGAGAGACTCATTGATATCATGCTTAGGAGGAATAGATCTAAGCTTTAAAGAATCAACCTCAAGAGAAATTCTATCAACGTTTCTAGCCAATTCATCAACTTTAAGCAATTTCTCTTCAAGCAAAGCATTAAAATTCTTTTGTGAATTCATAAACTCTTTAACACTATTCTCAAATTCAGAGGGCATCTTATTATAATTTCCATAAGAGTTGTTGTAGGAATTCCCATAATTATTAGAAGGATTACTAGGATATGGCCTAGGATTAAAATTCCCTCTATACGCGTTGTTACCAAAATTATTCCTACCAACAAAATTCACATCCATAGATTCATTGTTATTCTCAATCAAAGTAGACAAAGTCATATCATTAGGATCAGAAGAAACACTCTTAGTAGCAAATAATTTCATAAGTTCATTCATCTTTCCACTCAACACATTGATTTCTTCTATCGCATGCACTTTTTTATTAGAAGATCTTTCAGTATGCCATTGAGAATAATTAACCATAATATTATCTAAGAGTTTAGTAGCATCTCCTAAAGTGATTTCCATAAAAGTGCCTCCCGCGGCCGAATCTAAAAGATTTCTAGAAGCAAAATTTAATCCGGCATAAAATTTTTGTATGATCATCCACAAATTCAAACCATGAGTAGGGCAATTACGTATCATTAATTTCATTCTCTCCCAAGCTTGTGCAACATGTTCATGATCAAGTTGTTTAAAGTTCATAATATAGTTTCTAAGAGAGATGATCTTAGCGGGAGGAAAATACTTAGAGATAAAAGCATCTTTGCACTTGTTCCACGAATCAATACTATTTTTAGGCAAAGACAAAAACCAAGCTTTAGCACGATATCTAAGCGAAAAAGGAAATAGCTTCAATTTAACGACATCATTATTGACATCTTTTTTCTTTTGCATATCACATAAATCAACGAAGCTATTTAGATGAGTAGTGGCATCTTCACTAGGAAGGCCGGCGAATTGATCTTTCATAACAAGATTCAACAAAGCAGTATTAATTTCACAAGGTTCAGCATCGGTAAGAGGAGCAATTGGAGTGCTAAGGAAATCATTATTATTGGTATTGGTGAAGTCACACAATTTGGTAGTATCTTGAGCCATCGCGACAAACAAGCAATCTAACACACGAGCAAACAAAAAGCAAGCGGGCAAAAAGAGGCAAATAGAGAGGGAGAATAGAGAGAGAGGGCGAATAAAACGGCAAGGGTGAAGTGGGGGGAGAGGAAAACGAGAGGCAAATGGCAAATAATGTAATGCGAGAGATAGGGATTGTGATGGGTACTTGGTATGTTGACTTTTTGCGTAGACTCCCCGGCAACGGCGCTAGAAATCCTTCTTGCTACGTCTTGAGCTTGCGTTGGTTTTCCCCGAAGAGGAAGGGATGATGCAGCGGAGTAGCGTAAGTATTTCCCTCAGTTTTTGAGAACCAAGGTATCAATCCAGTAGGAGGCCACGCTCAAGTCCATTGTACCTGCACAAAGCGATAGCTACTCGCAACCAACGCGATTAGGGGTTGCCAATCCCTTCACGGTCACTTACGAGAGTGAGATCTGATAGATATAATATTTTTGGTATTTTTGGTATAAAGATGCAAAGTAAAAAGTAAAAGCAAAGTAAAAAAGCAAAGCAAGATTAAAGTGATGGAGATTGAGATGATGAGAATAGACCTGGGGGCCATCGGTTTCACTAGTGGCTTCTCTCAAGAGCATAAGTATTTCTACGGTGGGTGAACAAATTACTGTTGAGCAATTGACAGAATTGAGCATAGTTATGAGAATATCTAGGCATGATCATGTATATAGGCATCACGTCCGTGAAAAGTAGACTGAAACGATTCTGCATCTACTACTATTACTCCACTCATCGACCGCTATCTAGCATGCATCTAGAGTATTGAGTTAAAAGTAGAGTAACGCCTTAAGCACGATGACATGATGTAGAGAGATAAATTCATGCAATATGAAATAATCCCCATCTTGTTATCCTCGATGCAACGATACAATACGTGCCTTGCTGCCCCTTCTGTCACTGGGTAAGGACACCGCAAGATCGAACCCAAAGCTAAGCACTTCTCCCATGGCAAGAACTACCAATCTAGTTGGCCAAACCAAACGGATAATTTGAAGAGACTTGCAAAGATAACCAATCATACATAAAAGAATTCAAAGAAGATTCAAATATTATTCATAGATAGACTTGATCATAAACCCACAATTCATCGGTCTCAACAAACACATCGCAAAAAGAAGATTACATCGAACAGATCTCCACAAGAGAGGGGGAGAACTTTGTATTGAGATTCAAAGAGAAAGAAGAAGCCATCTAGCTACTAACTATGGACCCGAAGGTCTGAGGTAAACTACTCACACTTCATCGGAGGGGCTAGGATGATGTAGAAGCCCTCTATGATGACGGCCCTCTTCCGGCGGAGCTCCGGAACAGGCCCCAAGATGGGATCTCGTGGATACAGAAAGTTGCGGCGGTGGAATTAGGTTTTTGGCTCCTGTTCTGATTGTTTGGGGGTACGTGTGTATATATAGGAGGAAGGAGTACGCCGGAGGAGCACCGAGGGGCCCACAAGGCAGGGGGCGCGCCCTAGGGGGGGCGCCCCCCACCCTCGTGACCGCCTCTTTTGTTCCTTGGAGTAGGGTCCAAGTCTCCTGGATCACGTTCGGTGAGAAAATCACGTTCCCGAAGGTTTTATTCTGTTTGATATTCCGTTTCTTTGAAACACTGAAATAGGCAAAAAAACATCAATTCTGGGCTGGGCCTCCGGTTAATAGGTTAGTCCCAAAAATAATATAGAAGTGGAAGATAAAGCCCAATATAGTCCAAAACAGTAGATTATATAGCATGGAGCAATCAAAAATTACAGATAGTTGGAGACGTATCACTGTGCCACTTGGTGAATTTCTTGATGAACAACTTGCTAGGGTTAGAGAGAGTGAAATTACTGAAACTGATAATATTGATGAAAGTGATGATGAAGACTCCCCCCTAATAAATATGAATCGCCTGTTGTTCCTGAGGGTTATGTTTTGGAAAAACAAGCTACTATAGCTATTTTAGCTTGCAAAGATAGATATGAGCTCAAGAGGTTATTAGCTAAATGGAAGTAGTAATCTCTTAATGCTATAATGAAACCTGACCCTGCTTTTGATACTTCACCTATCTGTGTTACTGATAAGGGTTATGGATTCCCTGTTGATCCTGATATAATTACTTTGGTTGAATCTGATCCTTTTCATGGCTATGAATCTAAAACTATTGTGTCACATCTTACTAAATTAAATGATATAGCCACCCTGTTCACTAATGATGAGAAATCTCGCTACCTTTATATCCTTAAAATATTTCCATTCTCATTAAAGGGTGATGCTAAGATATGGTTTAATTCTCTGGATCCTGGTTGTGTGCGTAGTCCCCAGGATATGATCTATTACTTTGCTGCTAAATATTTCCCAGCTCATAAGAAACAAGCTGCTTTGAGGGATATATATATATATATAATTTTGTGCAAATTGAAGAAGAGAGTGTCCCACAAGCTTGGGGGAGGCTTCTCCAATTACTTAATGCTTTGCCTGATCATCCTCTTAAGAAAAATGAAATACTTGATATCTTTTATAATGGATTAACCGATGCTTCCAAAGATTACTTGGATAGTTGTGCTGGTTATGTTTTCAGGGAAAGAACACCGGATGAAGCTGAAATTCTATTGAATAATATGTTGACAAATGAAAATAATTGGAAACTTCCTGAGCCAGCTCCTGAGCCTATTCCTAAACCAACTCCAAAGAAAAGAGGTGTTCTATTTCTCAGTCCTGAAGATATGCAAGAGGCAAAGAAACCTATGAAAGAAAAAGGTATTAAAGCTGAAGATGTTAAGAATTTACCTCCTATTGAAGAAATACACGGTCTTAATTTAACGCCTGTTGAAGAAACATATGATCTTAATCCATTACCTATGAAGAAATACATGGTCTTGATAACCCGACACAGGTAGTAAAGGTAAATTCTCTCTATAGATATGATAAAGCTGAAATCCCTCTTACTAAGTTTGCTAGCCAATGCTTAGATGAGTTTGATAATTTTATGGTGAAGCAAGAAGATTTTAATGCTTATTTTGGTAGACAATTGAAATATTTTTTAATATGCTTGAACACTTGGGTGATTATATGGCTAATGTCAAAGGTGAACTTAAACATATTAGTAAACATGCTTCTATGGTTACCACTCAAGTAGAATAAGAACTTAAGGCTCAAAATGATTTGCTCAGTGAATTGAATAGTAAGAATAATGATTATGCTGTTAGAGTGGCTACTCGAACTAGTAGAATGAATCAGGAACCTCTGTATCCTGAAGGCCACCCTAAGAGAATTGAGAAAGATTCTTAGAGAAATAATATAGATGCACCCAGTCCTTCTAAAAGGAAGAAAAAGAAAAATGATAGGACTTTGCATGCTTCTAGTGAACCTATTGCTGAAACACCTGAGAATCCAAATGATATTTATATTTCTGATGCTGAAACACAATCTGGTAATGAACCTGAAACTAGTGATAATGTTAATGATAATGTTCATGATGATGCTCAACCTAGTAATGATAATGATATAGAAATTGAACTTGCTGTTGATCTTGATAACCCACAATCAAAGAATCAACATTGTGATGAGGAAGACTTTGTTGCTAGGAAACATGGAAAGGAAAGAGAACCTTTGGTTCAGAAACCCATGCCTTTTCCTCCCAAACCATCGAAGAAAAAGGATGATGAGGATTTTGAGCGCTTTGATGAAATGATTAGACCTATCTTTTTGCATATGCGATTAACTGATATGCTTAAAATGAATCCTTATGCTAAGTACATGAAAGAAATTGTCACTAATAAAAGAAAGATACCGGAAGCTGAAATTTCCACCATGCTTGCTAATTATACTTTTAAGGGTGGGATACCAAAGAAACTTGGAGATCCAGGAGTACCCACTATACCATGCTCCATTAAAAGAAACTATGTTAAAACTGCGTTATGTGATCTTGGACCGGTGTTAGTGTTATGCCTCTCTCTTTATATTGTAGACTTGATTTGAATATGTTGACACCTACTGAAATATCTTTGCAAATGGATGATAAATCAACTGCTATACCTGTCGGTATTTGTGAGGATGTGCCTGTTGTAGTTTGATACGTCTCCAACGTATCTATAATTTTTGATTGTTCCATGCTATTATATTATCTGTTTTGGATGTTTATGGGCTTTATTATGCACTTTTATATTATTTTTGGGACTAACATATTAACCCAGAGCCCAGTGCCAGTTTTTGTTTTTTCCTTGTTTTAGAGTATCGCAGAAAAGGAAAATCAAACGGAGTCCAATTGACCTGAAACTTCACGGAACTTATTTTTGGACCAGAAGAAGCCCACGGAGTATCAGAGTTGGACCACGAGAGTCCCGGGCTGCCCACGAGGGTGGGGGCGCGCCCCTGCCTCGTGGACAGCCCGAAGTTCCACCGACGTACTTCTTCCTCCCATATATACCCATATACCCTAAAAACTTCGAGGAGCACAATAGATCGGGAGTTCCACCGCCAGAAGCCTCCGTAACCACCGAAAAGCAATCTAGACCCATTTCGGCACCCTGCCGGAGGGGGGGAATCCCTCTCCGGTGGCCATCTTCATCATCCCAGCGCTCTCCATGACGAGGAGGGAGTAGTCCACCCTCAGGGCTGAGGGTATGTACCAGTAGCTATGTGTTTGATCTCTCTCTCTCGTGTTCTTGAGGTGGTACGATCTTGATGTATCGCGAGCTTTGCTATTATAGTTGGATCTTATGATGTTTCTCCCCCTCTACTCTCTTGTAATGGATTGAGTTTTCCCTTTGAAGTTATCTTATCGGATTGAGTCTTTAAGGATTTGAGAACACTTGAGGTATGTCTTGCGTGGGATATCCGTGGTGACAATGGGTTATTCTATTGATTCACTTGATGTATGTTTTGGTGATCAACTTGCGGGTTCCGCCCATGAACCTATGCATAGGGGTTGGCACACATTTTCGTCTTGACTCTCTGGTAGAAACTTTGGGGCACACTTTGAGGTTCTATGTGTTGGTTGAATAGATGAATCTGAGTTTGTGTGATGCATATCGTATAATCATACCCACGGATACTTGAGGTGACATTGGAGTATCTAGGTGACATTAGGGTTTTGGTTGATTTGTGTCTTAAGGTGTTATTCTAGTACGAACTCTAGGGCTGTTTGTGACACTTATAGGAATAGCCCAACAGATTGATTGGAAAGAATAACTTTGAGGTGGTTTCGTACCCTACCATAATCTCTGCGTTTGTTCTCCGCTATTAGTGACTTTGGAGTGACTCTTTGTTGCATGTTGAGGGCTAGTTATGTGATCCAATTACGTTATTATTGTTGAGAGAACTTGCACTAGTGAAAGTATGAACCCTAGCTAGGCCTTGTTTCCTAGCATTGCAATACCGTTTGTGCTCACTTTTATCATTAGTTACCTTGCTATTTTTATATTTTCAGATTACAAAAACCTTTATCTACCATCCATATACCACTTGTATCACCATCTCTTCGCCGAACTAGTGCACCTATACAATTTACCATTGTATTGGGTGTGTTGGGGACACAAGAGACTCTTTGTTATTTGGTTGCAGGGTTGCTTGAGAGAGACCATCTTCATCCTACGCCTCCTACGGATTGATAAACCTTAGGTCATCCACTTGAGGGAAATTTGCTACTGCCCTACAAACCTCTGCACTTGGAGGCCAAACAACGTATACAAGAAGAAGGTTGTGTATTAGACATCAAGCTCTTTTCTCGCGCCGTTGCCAGGGAGGTGAGTGCTTGAAGGTATATCTTTAGATCTTGCAATCGAATCTTATTGTTTCTTGTTTTAGCACTAGTTTAGTTTATAATAGAAAACTACAAAAAAAATATGGAATTGAGTTTGCCTCATACGCTTCATCTTTTTAATATCTTTCGTGAGTATGATGGAAAGGAAAATTGTGCCAAAGTGTTAGAAGAAGAATGCATTAAAATGTTTGGCACTAAATCTTTGAATGATGAGCATGATTGCAATGTTGTTAGTATGAACTCCTTGAATATCCATAGTACTAATGATGATTGCACTAGTTATGATGAAAATGTCTCCTATAAACATGTCAATTTTTGTGGAGTGCATTGGGTTTGCAAGTACACACCAATTAGGGAAGATAGATTTTGCAAGAGGCATAAGTACTTAGAAAATAAATTGTTGCAAGAAAGGCTAGATGTTTGTGCTGAAAATTTAAATTTTCTTGGCCATACTTGTGAGCTTTGCAATGAACGTGGTCATTTAACCATCCGATGCAAATTGTTTCATGATCCAATCGTTTCCAAAAATTGTGATGACTTTATTTCTCTTGCACATCATAATGAACTTAGTTTGCTTATTGGTTACGAAGAAATGAAACGTATAATTAACTATCTTCCAGTATTTGCCCGTGGTAAACTTCTTGACTTTGATCTAGAGGAAATATATATGTATTGTGCGATGAATTGTATTGAAAATCCTTATATTGCCAATTACATAAAGAAAACAAAACAAATAGAAGATGAAGATAATACTAATGAAAGGGAAGAGACTTCCCAATATCCTCCTATTATTTCTTATGATGAATCAGGTAACGAGGAGGAGCCTTCTATTCAACCAATCTCATTAATAAGGAGCCCCAAAAGGAGGATTGAACCCACACATGATGTGGTGAAGAAGAAGAAAAGAAAAAGGAAGAGAGGTAAAAAGATATCTCTCCCAAGTAATGCTGCTCCTATTACTGATGTGCCTCATGAAAATATAATTGTGGAAGATAATGGTACTTCTTATGATCTTGAAAATCTTTTTGGCACTTTCTTGGAAGAATACGATAATTGCTATACTATTGGTGCTATCCATACTACTAATGATGAGAGTGATTATGCTTCTGATATGAAAAGGCCCAAGCTTGGGGATGCTATGTTTGATGAAGATGATGTTTTTGAAAATATATTTGCTGCAATTAATGTTTGTCCCAAGCTTGGGGAAGCTATGTTTAATGAAGATGATATTTGTAGTCTCCCAAGTTTTGATATGCAAATTTATTATGATGATATCATGCCTCCTACTTGTGATGATTATATTGATGAAAGTGGGTTTGGAAGAGTGTCAACTTTAGGAAGTAATGATCCCACTATTTTGGATGATGTTGAATCTTATTGTGATAATTATGAAAGTGGATTTGGAGAGGTCATGACTTTATTTAGTAATGATTCCACTATCTTGGAAGAGGTTTCAATCGATTATGATGAGAACAAAGTTGCTACTGATGATAATTATTGTGATGATACTTATGCTATAAAAAGTAGTGATGATTATATTTATAAAACTTGTCATGATTATGATTACCATTTTTCTGAACAATACTCTTTTAATGTGGAAACAATTTATAGTATTCAAGTCTCTTATGATACTCCCACTATTCCGAATGAAAAGAATTTTGCATATGTGGAGAGTAGTAAATTTTATATGCTTGTAGATCATGAAAAGAATGCTTTAGGTTCTAGTTATATTGTTGAATTTATTCATGATGCTACTGAAAATTATTATGAGGTAGGAACATATGCTTGTAGGAATTGCAATAATATCAAGTTCCCTCTCTATGAGCTTAAAATTTTGAAGTTATGCTTGTTTTACCTTCCTATGCAAGTTGATTCTTGTTCTCATAAGTTGTTTGCTCACAAAATCCCTATGCATAGGAAGTGGGTTAGACTTAAATGTGCTATTCATATTCTTCCTGATGCTCTCTTTATGTTTCAATTCTTATCTTTTATGTGAGCATCATTGAAATCATCATGCCTAGCTAGGGGCGTTAAACGATAGCACTTGTTGGGAGGCAACCCAACTTCAATTTTGTTCCTTGCTTTTTGCTCCTGTTTAGTAATAAATAATTCATCTAGCCTCTGTTTAGATGTGGTTTTTCATAACCCACAAGTATAGGGGATCGCAACAGTTTTCGAGGGTAGAGTATTCAACCCAAATTTATTGATTCAACACAAGGGGAGCCAAAGAATATTCTCAAGTATTAGCAGCTGAGTTGTCAATTCAACCACACCTGGAAACTTAGTATCTGCAGCAAAGTATTTAGTAGCAAAGTAATATGATAGTAGTGGTAACGGTAGCAAAAGTAATGTTTTTGGTATTTTGTAGTGATGATAGCAATAGCAACGGAAAAGTAAATAAGCGAAGAAAAATATATGCAAAGCTCGTAGGCAATGGATCGGTGATGGATAATTATGCCGGATGCGTTTCATCATGTAACAATCATAACCTAGGGTGACACAGAACTAGCTCCAGTTCATCAATGTAATGTAGGCATGTATTCCGAATATAGTCATACGTGCTTATGGAAAAGAACTTGCATGATATCTTTTGTCCTACCCTCCCGTGGCAGCGGGGTCCTAGCGGAAACTAAGGGATATTAAGGCCTCCTTTTAATAGAGTACCGGACCAAAGAATTAACACTTAGTGAATACATGAACTCCTCAAACTACGGTCATCACCGGTAAGTATCCCGATTATTGTCACTTCGGGGTTAACGGATCATAACACATAATAGGTGACTATAGACTTGCAAGATAGGATCAAGAACTCTCATATATTGATGAAAACATAATAGGTTCAGATCTGAAATCATGGCACTCGGGCCCTAGTGACAAGCATTAAGCATAGCAAAGTCATAGCAACATCAATCGCAGAACATAGTGGATACTAGGGATCAAACCCTAACAAAACTAACTCGATTACATGATAGATCTCATCCAACCCATCACCGTGCAGCAAGCCTACGATGGAATTACTCACGCACGTCAGTGAGCATCATGAAATTGTTGATGGAGGATGGTTGATGATGACGATGGGGACGGATTACCCTCTCCGGAGCCCCGAACGGACTCCAGATCAGCCCTCCCGAGAGGTTTTAGGGTTTGGCGGCGGCTCCGTATCGTAAAACACGATGAATTCTTCTCTTTGATTTTTTTATCCCTGAAACCAAATATATAGAGTTGGAGTTGAGGTCAGAGGAGCTCCAGGGGGCCCACGAGGTAGGGGCCGGGCGCCCCTAGGGGGGTATGCGCGCCCCAACCCTCGTGGACAGGTGGTGGGCCCCTTGGCCTTCATCTTTCGCAATAAATATAATCGATACTATGAACTTGAGGTTGTTTCCTCAGAAAGTGTACCGTATGCTCATTACCATTAACATGAAAAGTGACATTGCCTTTAGTGCAATCAATAACAGCCCCTGCAGTGTTCAAAAAAGGTCTTCCAAGTATAATAGACATACTATCGTCTTCGGGAATATCAAGAATAACGAAGTCCGTTAAAATAGTAACGTTTGCAACTACAACAGGCACATCCTCACAAATACCGACAGGTATAGCAGTTGATTTATCAGCCATTTGCAAAGATATTTCAGTAGGTGTCAACTTATTCAAATCAAGTCTACGATATAAAGAGAGAGGCATAACACTAACACCAGCTCCAAGATCACATAAAGCAGGTTTAACATAGTTTCTTTCAATGGAGCATGGTATAGTGGGTACTCCTGAATCTCCTAGTTTCTTAGGTATTCCACCCTTAAAAGTATAATTAGCAAGCATGGTGGAAATTTCAGCTTCCGGTATCTTTCTTTTATTAGTAACAATTTCTTTCATGTACTTAGCATAAGGATTCATTTTAAGCATATCAGTTAATCGCATACGCAAAAAGATAGGTCTAATCATTTCAGCAAAGCGCTCAAAATCCTCATCATCCTTTTTCTTGGATGGTTTGGGAGGAAAAGGCACGGGTTTCTGAACCCATGGTTCTCTTTCTTTACCGTGTTTCCTAGCAACAAAGTCTTTCTTATCATAACGTTGATTCTTTGATTGTGGGTTATCAAGATCAACAGCAAGTTCAATTTCTATATCATTATCATTACTAGGTTGAGCATCATCATGAACATTATCATTAACATTATCACTAGTTTCAGGTTCATTACCAGATTGTGTTTCAGCATTTGAGACAGAAATATCATTTGGATTCTCAGGTGTTTCAATAACAGGTTCACTAGAAGCATGCAAAGTCCTATCATTTTTCTTTGTCTTCCTTTTAGAAGGACTAGGTGCATCTATATTATTTCTCTGAGAATCTTTCTCAATTCTCTTAGGATGGCCTTCAGGATACAGAGGTTCCTGAGTCATTCTACCACCTCTACTCATAACTCTAACAACATTATCATTATTCTTACTATTCAATTCATTGAGCAAATCATTTTGAGCTTTAAGTACTTGTTCTACTTGAGTGGTAACCATAGAAGCACGTTTACTAATAAGTTTAAGTTCACCTTTGACATTAGCCATATAATCACCCAAGTGTTCAAGCATATTTGAATTGTATTTCAATTGTCTACCAAAATAAGCATCAAAGTCTTCTTGCTTAACCATAAATTTATCAAACTCATCTAAGCATGGGCTAGCAAACTTAGTAAATGGGATTTCAGCTTTATCATATCTATAGAGAGAATTTACCTTTACTACCTGTGTCGGGTTATCAAGATCATGTGTTTTGTTCAATAGGTAATGGATTAAGATCATATGTTTCTTCAACAGGCGGTAAATTAAGACCGTGTATTTCTTCAATAGGAGGTAAATTCTTAACATCTTCAGCTTTATTACCTTTTTCTTTCATAGATTTCTTTGCCTCTTGCATATCTTCAGGACTGAGAAATAAAATACCCCTCTTCTTCGGAGTTGGTTTAGGAATAGGCTCAGGAATTGGCTCCGGAGCTGGCTCAGGAAGTGTCCAATTATTTTCATTTGTCAACATATTATTCAATAGAATTTCAGCTTCATCTGGTATTCTTTCCCTGAAAACAGAACCAACACAACTATCCAGGTAATCTCTGGAGGCATCGGTTAGTCCATTATAAAAGATATCAAGTATTTCATTTTTCTTAAGAGGATGATCAGGCAAAGCATTAAGTAACTTGAGAAGCCTCCCCCAAGCTTGTGGGAGAATCTCCTCTTCAATTTGCACAAAATAATATATATCCCTTAAAGCAGCTTGTTTCTTATGAGCAGGGAAATATTTAGTAGAGAAGTAATAAATCATATCCTGGGGACTACGCACACAACCAGGATCAAGAGAATTAAACCATATATTAGCATCACCCTTTAATGAGAACGGAAATATTTTAAGGATATAAAAGTAACGAGTTCTCTCATCAGTAGTGAACAGGGTGGCTATATCATTTAATTTAGTAAGATGTGCCACAACAGTTTTAGATTCATAGCCATGAAAAGGATCAGATTGAAACAAAGTAATTATTTCAGGATCAACAGAGAATTCATAATCCTTATCAGTAACAAAGATAGGCGAGGTAGCAAAAGCAGGGTCAGGTTTCATTCTAGCATTAAGAGATTGCTACTTCCATTTAGCTAATAACCTCTTGAGCTCGTATGTATCTTTGCAAGCTAAGATAGCTAAAGAAGCTTCTTTATCAAAAACATAACCCTCAGGAATAACAGGTGAGTCTTCATCATCACTTTCATCAATATTATTAGATTCAATATTTTCATTCTCTCTAGCCCTAGCAAGTTGTTCATCAAGAAATTCACCAAGTGGCACAGTCGTATCAAGCATAGAAGTAGTTTCATAATAAGTATCATGTATAGCAGAAGTGGCATCATCAATAACATGCAACATATCAGAATGAATAGCAGAAGCAGGTTTAGGTGTCGCAAGCTTACTCAAAACAGAAGGTGAATCAAGTGCAGAGCTAGATGGTAGTTCCTTACCTCCCCTCGTAGTTGAGGGATAAATCTTGGTCCTTGGATCTCTCAAGTTCTTCATAATGATAACAGATATAAATCCCAAGTGACTCAAAGAATAGAGCTATGCTCCCCGGCAACGGCGCCAGAAAATAGTCTTGATAACCCACAAGTATAGGGGATCGGAACAGTTTTCGAGGGTAGAGTATTCAACCCAAATTTATTGATTCGACACAAGGGGAGCCAAAGAATATTCTCAAGTATTAGCAGCCGAGTTGTCAATTCAATCACACCTGGAAACTTAGTATCTGCAGCAAAGTATTTAGTAGCAAAGTAATATGATTGTAGTGGTAATGGTAGCAAAAGATAACGGTAGCAAAAGTAATGTTTTTGGTATTTTGTAGTGATGATAGCAATAGCAACGGAAAAGTAAATAAGCGAAGAACAATATATGGAAAGCTCATAGGCAATGGATTGGTGATGGAGAATTATGCCGGATGCGGTTCATCATGTAACAATCATAACCTAGGGTGACACAGAACTAGCTCCAGTTCATCAATGTAATGCAGGCATGTAGTCCGAATATAGTCATAGGTGCTTACGAAAAAGAACTTGCATGACATCTTTTGTCCTACCCTCCCGTGGCAGCGGGGTCCTAGCGGAAACTAAGGGATATTAAGGCCTCCTTTTAATAGAGTACCGGACCAAAGCATTAACACATAGTGAATACATGATCTCCTCAAACTACAGTCATCACCGGTAAGTATCCCGATTATTGTCACTTCAGGGTCAACGGATCATAACACATAATAGGTGACTATAGACTTGCAAGATAGGATCAAGAACTCTCATATATTGATGAAAACATAATAGGTTCAGATCTGAAATCATGGCACTCGGGCCCTGGTGACAAGCATTAAGCATAGCAAAGTCATAGCAACATCAATCTCAGAACATAGTGGATACTAGGGATCAAACCCTAACAAAACTAACTCGATTACATGATAGATCTCATCCAACCCATCACCGTCCAGCAAGCCTACGATGGAATTACTCACGCACGGCGGTGAGCATCATGAAATTGTTGATGGAGGATGGTTGATGATGACGATGGGGACCGATTCCCCTCTCCGGAGCCCCGAACGGACTCCAGATCAGCCCTCCCGAGAGGTTTTCGGGCTTGGCGGAGGCTCCATATCATAAAACGCGATGAATTCTTCTGTCTGATTTTTTTCTCCCTGAAACCAAATATATAGAGTTGGAGTTGACGTCGGAGGACCTCTAGGGGTCCCACGAGGTAGGGGGCGCGCCCTAGGGGGGTAGGCGCGCCCCCACCCTCGTGGATAGGTGGTGGGCCCCCTGGCCTTCATCTTTTGCAAGGATTTTTTATTATTTCCTAATAGTTGTTCCGTAGAGTTTCAGGTCATTTCGAGAACTTTTGTTTCTACACATAAATAACACCATAGTAATTCTGCTGAAAACAGCGTCAGTCCGGGTTAGTTCCATTCAAATCATGCAAGTGAGAGTCCAAAACAAAGGAAAAAGTGTTTGGAAAAGTAGATATGATGGAGACGTATCCGTTTTATGCTTTTAATTAGTGTTTGTGCCAAGTAGAACCTTTGGGAAGACTTGGGGAAAGTCTTTGTGATCATGCTATAAAAAACAGAAACTTTAGAGCTCACGAGAATTGCTGCCATTTTTTTATTGGAGAGTGCTATTTAGTTAATTATTTTTGCAGATGATTAATAGACAAATTACTCAAGTCCACTAATTTATTTGAGAATTTTATGAGTTCCATAAGTATATGTTTGATCCAGATTACTACAGACCGTTCTGTTTTTTACAGATTCTGTTTTCGATGTGTTGTTTGCTTTTTTTGATGAATCTATGAGTATTATCGGAGGGTATGAACCATAGATAAGTTGGAATAAAGTAGATATTACACCAATACGAATTTATAATGAGTTCACAATAGTACCTAAGTGGTGAGTTATTTTCTTATACTAACGGAGCTTACGAGTTTTCTGTTAAGTTTTGTGTTGTGAAGTTTTCAAGTTTTGGGTAAAGATTCAATGGACTATGGAATAAGGAGTGGCAAGAGCCTAAGCTTGGGGATGCCCAAGGCACCCCAAGGTAATATTCAAGGACAACCAAAAGCCTAAGCTTGGGGATGCCCCGGAAGGCATCCCCTCTTTCGTCTTCGTTCATCGGTAACTTTACTTGGAGCTATATTTTTATTCGCCACATGATATGTGTTTTGCTTGGAGCGTCATTTTATTTTCTTTTGTTTTGCTTGCTGTTTGAATAAAATACCAAGATCTGAAATTATTAAATGTTAGAGAGTGAGGGAGTCCTAGATTAGGGGGTGTTCGGATAGCCGAACTATACCTTCAGCCGGACTCTTGGACTATGAAGATACAAGATTGAAGACTTCGTCCCGTGTCCGGAAGGGATTTTCCTTGGCATGGAAGGCAAGCTTGGCGATACGGATATTCAGATCTACTACCATTGTAACCGACTCTATGTAACCCTAACCCTATCCGGTGTCTATATAAACCGGAGGGTTTTAGTCCGTAGGACAACATACACATCAACAATCATACCATAGGCTAACTTCTAGGGTTTAGCCTCTCTGATCACGTGGTAGATCTACTCTTGTACTACCCATATCATCAATATTAATCAAGCATGATGTAGGGTTTTACCTCCATCAAGAGGGCCCGAACCTGGGTAAAACTTCGTGTCCCTTGCCTCCTGTTACCATTCGGCCTAGACGCACAGTTCGGGACCCCCTACCCGAGATCCGCCGGTTTTGACACCGACATTGGTGCTTTCATTGAGAGTTCCTCTGTGCCGTCGCCGTCAGGCCCGATGGCTCCTACGATCATCAATGGCGATGCAGTCCAGGGTGAGACCTTCCTCCCCGGACAGATCTTCGTCTTTGGCGGCTTCGCACTGCGGGCCAATTCACTTGGCCATCTAGAGCAGATCGAAAGCTACGCCCCTGGCCGTCAGGTCAGATTCGGAAGTTAAACTACACGGCTGACATCCACGGGGACTTGATCTTCGACGGATTCGAACCACTGCCAAGCGCGCCGCATTGTCATGACGAGCATGATCTAACTCTGCCGCCGAACGGTGCCCTGGAGGCCGCACCCGCACCGGCTCCGACCCTTAGTTCGGAGTCAACTGCGCCGATCGAGGATGGGCGGTTGGACGCCACCTCGGGGGCTGCGATCCAAACGGCGATTGAGCCGAACACCAGCCCCGTACTCTGCGAGGCTCGTGACTCCAAGGAGCCGGACTCCTCTCCGGACTCCGAACCCTCCGCGCCCCTGCCAGTTGAATCCGATTGGGCGCCGATCATGGAGTTCGCTGCCGCAGACAACTTTCAGCACTCGCCTTTTGGCGATATCCTGAAATCACTGAAGTCTCTCTCTTTATCAGGAGAGCCCTGGCCGGACTACGGTCAGCAAGGATGGGGTACGGACAATGAAGAAATTCAAAACCCACCCACCACCCACTTTGTAGCCACTGTCGATGACTTAACCGACATGCTCGACTTCGACTCCGAAGACATCGACGGTATGGACGCCGATGAAGGAGATGATGAAGAACCAGCGCCTACTAGGCCCTGGAAAGCCACCTCGTCATATGACATATACATGGTGGACACCCCAAAAGAGGGAGAGGGCGATGGAACAGCGGAGGATGACCCCTCCAAGAAACAGCCCAAGCGCCGGCGTCAGCGGCGCCGCTCAAAATCCCGCCAACACAAAAACGGTGATTCCAGCACGGGAGATAATAATACTCCGGAGAGTGCCGAAGAAAACCCCCTCCAGCAAGGTTTAGCACAGGAGGATGGAGAAACCAGCCCTCATGAGAGAGCGGCAGACAGAGAGGTTGAGGACGATAATTATATGCCTCCCTCCGAAGACGAGGCAAGCCTTGACGACGACGAATTTGTCGTGCCAGAGGATCCCGTTGAGCAAAAGCGTTTCCAACGCAGGCTTATGGCCACGGCAAGAAGCCTCAAGAAAAAACAGCAACAACTCAAAGCTGATCAAGATTTGCTGGTTGACAGATGGACTGAAGTCCTTGCGGCCGAAGAGCATAAACTCGAACGCCCCTCCAAGAGTTACCCAAAGCGCAAGTTGCTACCCTGATTAGAGGAGGAAGCACTTGATGCGGCCGAACGGCCACCTCGTGGCCACGACAGAGAGGCCTCCCGACCCTCCACTCAAGCCGCACCCCATACAAAGGCAAGGGAAGATGCGCCGGACTTACGAGACATGTTGGAGGACAAGGCAGGGCAAACACGATCGATCTACGGATCGCGTGGGCACCCCACGGCTCGAGACGGTAACCGTCACGCCGGCCACAAATTCGGCAGGGCCAAACACAGTAGACAAAGCTCATTGGAGCTACGTCATGATATCGCCCAGTACAGAGGCGCCGCACACCCACTGTGCTTATAGACGAAATAATGGATCATCAAATCCCCGAGGGTTTCAAACCCGTAAACATCGAACCATATGATGGCACAACAGACCCTGCGGTATGGATCGAGAATTATCTCCTTCATATCCACATGGCCCGCGGCGACGATTTTCACGCCATCAAATACCTCCCACTCAAGCTTAAAGGACCATCTCGGCATTGGCTCAACAGCTTGCCAACAAGATCAATCAGTTGTTGGGAGGACCTGGAAGCTGCATTCCTCGACAATTTCCAGGGCACTTATGTGCGACCCCCAGACGCCGATGACGTAAGTCACGTAATCTAGCAGCTAGAGGAATCGGCCAGACAATTCTAGACACGGTTCCTAACAAAGAAAAATCAAATAGTCGACTGTCCGGACGCTGAGGCCCTAGCAGCCTTCAAGCACAATATCCGTGACGAGGGGGTCGCCCGGCACCTCGGACAGGAAAAGCCGAAATCTATGGCAGCACTCACGACACTCATGACCTGCTTTTGCACGGGAGAAGACAACTGGCTCGCTCGTAGCAACAATATGACCAAGAACCCTGGTAGTTCGGAGACCAGGGACATTAGTGGCAGGTCGCGTCGCAACAAGCAGAAGCGCCGCATTAACAACGACAATGTTGAGGATATGACAGTTAATGCCGGATTCAGAGGCTCTAAATCCGGTCAGCGGAAGAAGCCATTCAAAAGGAATCCTAGGGGCCCGTCCAGCTTGGACCGAATAATCGATCGCTTGTGCCAAATACATGGCACCCCCGAAAAGCCGGCCAATCACACCAACAGGGATTGTTGGATGTTCAAGCAGGCAGGCAAGCTAAGTGCCGACAATGAAGACAAGGGGCTGCATAGCGATGATGACGAGGAGCCCCGGCCGCCGAACAACAATGGACAGAAGGGTTTTCCCCCACAAGTGCGGACGGTGAACATGATATACGCCACCCACATCCTCAAAAGGGAGCGGAAGCGCGCGTTAAGGGACGTATACGCGGTAGAGCCAGTCGCCCCAAAGTTCAACCCATGGTCCTCCTGCCCGATCACCTTTGATCGAAGAGACCATCCCACTAGCATCCATCATGGCGGATTTACCGCATTGGTTCTAGACCCAATTATTGACGGATTTCATCTCACTAGAGTCCTCATGGACGGCGGCAGCAGCCTGAACCTGCTTTACCAGGATATAGTGTGAATAATGGGCATCGATCCCTCAAGGATTAAGCCCACCAAAACGACCTTTAAGGGCGTAATACCAGGTGTAGAGGCCAACTGTACAGGCTTAGTCACACTTGAAGTGGTCTTCGGATCCCCGGATAATTTCCGAAGCGAGGAATTGATCTTCGACATAGTCCCATTCCGCAGTGGTTATCATGCACTGCTCGGACGAACCGCATTTGCCAAATTCAATGCGGTACCGCACTATGCATACCTTAAGCTCAAGATGCCAGGCCCTCGTGGAGTAATTCGGTCAATGGAAACACCGAACGCTCCCTCCGAACGGAGGATCACACGGCGGCCCTTGCAGCGGAAGTACAAAGCAGCCTCTCCAGGCAGTTCTCCAGTCCGGCCATTAAACGTCCGGACACCGTCAAGCGCGCCTGGAGTAACCTACAACAAGACCGCCTGGCACGTTCCGAGCAGGCGTAGTAATGCGGCCCCAACCCCAACCCTCACAAAAAGGCGACGCCAGTACTTCGCGTCCATAACTACGCTCTGGAAATACCATGGGCATAGGGGGAGGGGCACCATCACGGCACGCCCAAAACACGGCTTAAACCGCACCAGGGGCTGCCGATTTTTTACTTTTCTCTTACTTCCAGGACTCTACTCTTCGGAAGGCCTATTCGGCAGTTCAATTGCCGCACAAACGATGCAAGAACCAGGGAATCAGACAAGCCATGCCGCATTACGGAAATCCCAGGTGGTCTCTATCACGAGCAGGATACCTGTTTCGCATACTATTCCGCAGCTTGCCCCTGGAGTAGACATGTTAAATAGTCCAACTTTTCGTTGATCGCATTACTTGTATCATTTTGCTTTGATCGCAGCTATTTTTAATAAACAATGCATAGCTTTTGTCTATTTTTTTGCATTATATTTTTATAAATAAATGTTCCTTAACGACATGTTGCACCCGTACAACTTGGTATGGCCAAAATACGCCAGGGGCTTTTAGCATCCCTCAATATGGTGTGAGAAGTCCAAACACTTTCACAAGTGCGGCACCCCGAACTTATAGCACTATATGCATCGGCTCCGAATCATGTCTTGGGTCAATAGTTGGGTTTGCCCGGCTCCTATGTTTTGGTGCCTTACGTTCCGCTATATCGGCTAAGGTAGCACTAGGAGAACCACTGCGATTGTGCCCCGGTTGAGCTGGGTCAAGCACCTCAGTGGAGAAAGCTAAAACCGACTGTCATGATGAAGCGAGAGCTGGTCGCTGTTCGAGTGGTTTTTTGAGTCCCTAAAGACTTATGCCGCTTAGGGCAAGGAGCCGGCTCTGTCCGGCCAAGGCATGGATAGCACCCCGAACTCGGTCTTCTGAATACTAGGGGCTTCGCCGAAATTTAAAATTATAGAATTCTATGGCTAAGTGAGTGTTCACGCATTATAGTCCGATTGCCTCGTTCGTTGGGCTGAGCGCCTCCCTCGAAGGACCCAAATATGGGAAAAAGAGCGCCTAGGTTTATCCCCGAACACCCCAGCACTAGCGGCAAGGGGGCAGAAGCCGACGACTCACCATCTCTCAGTATTGATAAACAGCCGCACAGAAGGTAATATTTTAAATTCAAGCAGCATTGCTTAGCGCATATGAACAAGTTTTCAGCGCACAGGATAACACGAGCGGGTTTTACTCAAAAAATACATCCTTGGTACATTCATCCGCCACAAGGCGGGCGCCCTTCAGAACATCCTTATAGTAATTCTTGGGCTTGCGATGCTCTTTCCCCGACGGTGGCCCGTCCTTCACAAGCTTCTCCGCATCCAGCTTGCCCCAGTGCACCTTAGCACGAGCAAGGGCCCTACGGGCACCTTCAATGCAGACGGAGCGCTTGATGTATTCAAGCCTCGGACAGGCCTCCACCAGCCACCGCACCAGCCTGAAATAGCTCCCAGGCAGAGCCTCTCCAGGCCACAGCCGAACTATGAGGCCCTTCATGGCCTGTTCGGCCGCCTTGTGGAGCTCGACCAGTTGCTTCAACTGGTCGCTCAGGGGCACAGAGTGTCTGGCCTCAACATACTGAGACCAGAACACCTTCTCTGTCGAGCTGCCTTCCTCGGCTCGATAGAATGCGGCGGCATCGGATACACTCTGGGGAAGATCTGCGAACGCTCCTGGAGAGCTCCGGATTCGGGTAAGTAACAGGTAACTCACGTTTATGTGTTTGCTTTGCGTAAAGAATGCCTTACCCGCCGCAATCTTCTTCACCTCATCCAACTCCTGGAGGGTCTTCTGGGCTTCGGCCTTGGCAGATTTTGCATTTTCAATAGCCACCTCAAGCTCGGACGCTTGCGTCTTCGAGTCACGCTCCAAAGTCTCATGTTTTTCCATGAGAGCCTGGAGCTCTTGCCGCACCTTGCCAACCTCGGCCTCATACTTCTCCCGCTTGGTGCGCTCCGAGGCCGAATTCTTCTCGGCCTCGTCCAGCGCTTACTTAAGGGTCGCCACCTCAGATGTGGCCCCTACAATAGCCATGTTAATCCTGTCATTTCTTGCAATTGCACCTTTTATATATATATATTTTAACAAGGTATTTCTTACCTTCATTGTCCTCGAGCTGCTTCTTGGCACGCTCGAGCTCTTGCTCGGACCTTTCGAGGTCCAGCTTTATAATGTCCATTTCCGCAGTCAGTGCGGCAGACGCCAGCAGGGTAGCCTGCACATGCATATTGGCTCATTTTTGTTAGACTCCTGCGAATTCTATTTGATCCTCTATTCGGCTTTTCTTCCCGAACGCCAAACAGAGCATCAGGGGCTACTATCTATGCGGTACTATTATTTACACTTTCTTTACTTACCTCGAAGCCTGTCAAAAGGCTAGTACAAGCTTCAGTTAGTCCGTTTTTTGTGGACTGAACCTTCTGGACCATCGCACTCATAATAGCGCGGTGCTCCTCATCGATGGAGGCGCCTTGGAGCGCCTCCAACATATTGTCCGGCACCTTCGGTTGGACGGAGGTCACCGGCACGGCGGGCTTGCTCCTCTTGGAAGGAGGTCCCCCGCCGGACTCTGGAACCGTTGAAGGTTTCGGAGCGGTGTCCGGCCTAGGGCCGGACTTGGAGCCCTGGGGGGTTTCATCTCCCTTACTCCTGGAGTCCGGGAGGTCACCTCGCGGTGCCTCCAGGACCACCTCCTCCCGGATTGGAACCTGTTGGGACAACACTTCGGTGTCGTCCGTAGGGCGGGGGGAGGAAGCCGTCGGAAGTGAGTTCACGTCCGACGAGTCCAGTGAGCCGCTCGACGACGCCTCGAGCCGGTCTTTGGGTGGGCTGCATAAACACATTCGACATAAGGGAAAGCTGTGCAATAAATGAATACTATGAATTACTTTGGTATCCGGATACTTACGATTTTCCCAGGGGCTTGGCCCTGGGCGCCCACTTCTCTCCGCCATCGTCAGCGTCGGTGGAGTAATCCGGAGAAAGGGTTTTCCCCTTCTTGGACCCTTCGGCCTCCCCAGTTGGGGCGGCCTTCCTTTTCTTCACTTCCCCCGCTGGAGGGGGAGGGGTCTCTTCTTCCTCCTCCTCGTCTTCTTGGGAGGAGTGCGTCTTGGATTCGTCGGATGGTGAATCCGACACCTCCAGGCGCTGCGCACTCTTTCGAGTCCCCGCAGCCTTTTTTGCGGCCTTCTTCTCCGGCACCACATAGGGTGCCGGAGCCAGCAGCTTCGCCAATTGAGCGTCCGTTGTGCCTTTGGGCAAAGGCGCCGGATAGTCGATCCGTCCGGACTTCGCCTGCCAATCCTGTCAGAGGTAAGGGAGTTTAGATCCCGCACAGAGTTAAACTATGAAAAACTAGTGCCCTGTAAAAGGTACAAAAAACTTACCGCGCTAGCATGACGCTGCGTGCTGAATCCGCGATCCTCAGTAGCGGATGAGGGAGCCTCGGCGCCTTTGAAAAGCACCTTCCAGGCATCTTCGTACGTCGTGTCGAAGAGCTTGTTCAGAGTTCGGTGCTATGCCAGATTGAACTCCCATAGATTGAAGGCCCGTTGTTGACACAGGAGGCTCAGGCGGATGAGCATAACCTGGACTACGTTGACAAGCCTGAGCTGCTTGTTCACCAGGGATTGGATGCATGTTTGCAGTTCGGTCACCTCCTTTGGGTTGCCCCACGACAGGCCCGTCTCTTTCCAGGATGTGAGCCACGTTGGGGGTCCGGACCGGAACTCGGGGGCTGCGACCCACTTAGGGTCGCGCGGCTCGGTGATATAAAACCACCCCGATTGCCACCCCTTCAGGGTCTCCACAAAGGAGCCCTCGAGCCATAGGACGTTGGCCATTTTGCCCACCATGGCGCCTCCGCACTCCGCCTGGTTGCCGCGCACCACCTTCCGCTTGACGTTGAAGGTCTTGAGCCATAGGCCAAAATGGGGGCGGATGCGGAGGAAAGCCTCGCACACGACGATAAACGCCGAGATGTTGGGGACAAAATTCGGGGCCAGATTGTGGAAATCCAGGCCATAGTAGAACATGAGCCCCCGGACAAATGGATGCAGAGGGAAACCCAGTCCGCGGAGGAAATGGGGGGAGGAATACCACCCTCTCATGGGGCCTAGGGGTGGGGATGAGCTGCCCCGTTTCGGGAAGCCGGTGCGCGATGTCGCTAGCCAGATATCAGGCCTTCCTCAGCTTTTTGATGTGTCCCTCCGTGACGGAGGAGACCATCCAGTTGCCTCCCGCTCCGGACATGACTGGAGAAGGTTGAGGTGGTAGTGCGGACTTGGGCGCTGGAGCTCGAGTGCGCAAGAATGGATAGGCGAAGGAGGAAGAAGGCGTAGGTGAAAAGGTGGATCTTTATCCCCTTATATGGGTGGACGCAACTACATGTCCCCACCAGCCTGGTAAAACTCGCTTATCTCCCAAGCGCCGTAATCAATGGCGCGGTTGGGTTACCCACGCCCGTATTGATGAGAATCCCAGAATAAGGGGACACGATCTCTGCTTTAACAAGACGTGCCAAGGAAACCGCCTCGCATAACACGCCAAGATGGGACAGTAAAACGGTTCGAATAAAAGCTTGGCCATGGTGTGATGTCACACTACGGAATACGTCAGCAGATTAGATTTGTGTAAATATTATTCTCTCTATGGCAATATGTGGAAACTTATTTTGCAGAGCCGGACACTATCTTTGTGTTCAAAATCTTCTATGAAGTACTTGGAGGAGGAACGCGCCTTGCAATGCCGAAGACAATCTGCGCGCCGGACTCGTCGTCATTGAAGCCTGGTTCAGGGGCTACTGAGGGAGTCCTGGATTAGGGGGTGTTGGGATCGCCGAACTATACCTTCAGCCGGACTCTTGGACTATGAAGATACAAGATTGAAGACTTTGTCCCGTGTTTGGAAGGGACTTTCCTTGGCATGGAAGGCAAGCTTGGTGATACGGATATTCAGATCTCCTACCATTGTAACCGACTCTATGTAACCCTAACCCTATCCGGTGTCTATATAAACTGGAGGGTTTTAGTCCGTAGGACAACATACACATCAACAATCATACCATAGGCTAGCTTCTAGGGTTTAGCCTCTCTGATCTCGTGGTAGATCTACTCTTGTACTACCCATATCATCAATATTAATCAAGATGGACGTAGGGTTTTACCTCCATCGAGAGGGCCCGAACCTGGGTAAAACTTCGTGTCCCTTGCCTCCTGTTACCATTCGGCCTAGATGCACAGTTCGGGACCCCCTACCCGAGATCCGCCAGTTTTGACACCGACAGAGAGTCTTCACATAGTTGCATAATTATTCGACTACTCATTGATCTTCACTTATATCTTTCGGAGTAGTTTGTCATTTGCTCTAGTGCTTCACTTATATATTTTTAGAGCACGGTGGTGGTTTTATTTTGTAGAAATAGATGAACTCTCATGCTTCACTTATATTATTTTGAGAGTCTTTAGAAAAGCATGGTAATTTGCTTCGGTTATGAAATTAGTCCTAATATGATGGGCATCCAAGAGGGATATAATAAAAACTTTCATATAAGTGCATTGAATACTAAGAGAAGTTTGATACTTGATGATTGTTTTGAGATATGGAGATACTAATATCAAAGTTGTGCTAGTTGGGTAGTTGTGAATTTGAGGAATACTTGTGTTGAAGCTTGCTCCCATAGCATGCACGTATGGTAAACGTTGTGTAACAAATTTGAAACATGAGGTGTTATTTGATTGTCTTCCTTATGAGTGGCGGTCGGGGACGAGCGATGGTCTTTTCCCACCAATATACCCCCTAGGAGCATGCTCGTAATGCTTGGTTTTTGACGACTTGTTGAGTTTTGCAATAATTATGTGAGTTCTTTTTGACTAATGTTGAGTCCATGGATTATACGCACTCTTACCCTTTCATCATTGCTAGCATCTTCGGTACCGTGCATTGCCCTTTCTCACATTGAGAGTTGGTGAAAATTTCGCCGGTGCATCCAAACCCCGTGATATGATACGCTCTTTCACACATAAACCTCCTTATATCTTCCTCAAAACAGCCACCATACCTACCTATTATGGCATTCCCATAGCCATTCTGAGATATATTGCTATGCAACTTTCCACCGTTCCATTTATCATGACACGTCCATCATTGTCATATTGCTTTGCATGATCATGTAGTTGACATAGTATTTGTGGCAAATCCACCATTCATAATCCTTTCATACATGTCACTCTTGGTTCATTGCATATCCCGGTACACCGCCGAAGGCATTCATATAGAGTCATACTTTGTTCCAGTATCGAGTTGTAATCTTTGAGTTGTAAATAAATAGAAGTGTGATGATCATCCTTAATAGAGCATTGTCCAAAAAAAAAGAGAAAGGCCAAAAAAAGAAAGGCCAAAAAAGGAAAGGCCATATAAAAAAGGCCAAATAAAAAAATAAAAAATAAAATAAAAGGGACAAATGCTACTGTCTTTTTTTCCACACTTGTGCTTCAAAGTAGCACCATGATCTTTATGATAGAGAGTCTCTTGTTTTGTCACTTTCATATACTAGTGGGAATTTTTCATTATAGAACTTGGCTTGTATATTCCAACAATGGGCTTCCTCAAATTCCCTAGGTCTTCGTGAGCAAGCAAGTTGGATGCACACCCACTTAGTTTCTTTTGTTGAGCTTGCATACATTTATAGCTCTAGTGCATCCATTGCATGGCAATCCCTACTCCTTGCATTGACATCAATTGATGGGCATCTCCCTAGCCCATTGATTAGCCTCGTTGATGTGAGACTTTCTCCTTTTTGTCTTCTCCACATAACCCCCTCATTATATTCTATTCCACCCATAGTGCTATATCCATGGCTCACGCTCATGTATTGCGTGAAAGTTGAAAAAAAGTTTGAGATTACTAAAGTATGAAACAAGTGCTTGGCTTGTCATCGGGGTTGTGCATGATGAGAGCATTCTTGTGTGAGGAAAATGGAGCATGACCAAACTATATGATTTTGTAGGGATGAACTTTCTTTGTCCATGTTATTTTGAGAAGACATGATTGCTTAGTTAGTATGCTTGAAGTATTATTATTTTTATGTCAATATTAAACTTTTATCTTGAATCTTATGGATCTGAACATTCATGCCAAAATGAAGAGAATTACTTAGAGAAATATTGTTGGGGATATTACTATCAGCTGAGACCCGCCCAGGAGGGGCTAGGTCAGCTTCAATGGCGGGTTACGCAAGAAGTTCAGTAAACGTCCAAGTTTGCAGTTTATTAAGTCTTATAGAAGGCCCAAAGGTCAGGGACCGGCTTAAAGCCCGATATTGTAAAACGCCACATGTGAGTAAATACTTGTACAGAAAGACATATAAAGAAAGTCACCGAGCCGGACACGATTATGAGCCGGCCGGGACTCTGTAGGCCACCTGGCGTCAACCCGTGCATATAAGGGGACGACCCGGTGGCGTTTTAGGGTAAGAAACAACAAGTCGATAACCAAGTCAGCGAGTTAAGCCTCTTGGTGATCGAAACCCCAACAATACCAAACCCAACGTAGGCTTTTACCTTCATCGTAAGGGGCCGAACTAGTATAAAACTCTCTCATGTCCTTTGTCCTGATTAACCCCTTTAAGCTTCCTAGTGCGATGGGCCTACGACTAAGTCCTTGCTCTAGGACATCTGCCGTGAAAATTCCATGACAGTTGGCGCCCACCGTGGGGCCAGCGCACGGTGGATTTGAGTTCTTGAAGGGCAACTTCGAAGGGCTCAAGGGATACGCTGTGGGCCGGATGACCAAGAGTCGTCGTGGCAAGATCTACATCGACGACGAAGGCTGGGGCCCCGAGGCCGGCTCAATCGAGTACGGGTACCGGGTCCCCTTCGGCATAATCCACGTCTTCATCGGCTGGATCGGTGAGTCAGGCCTTGAGCCGGATGTCCACACATACCTCATCGAAACGGCTCAGCGTGTCGGGTCCGCCCGTGTTCAATCTGTCATGAAGCATGCCTTCGTAGGCTGCGTCCATGGTGGTGAATACTCCGAAGGATCGATGGAAGGCGGGGAGACGGCCATCTGCTCTGATACTGCATCTTCAACGGGTGAGACGGACTCATTGTACCAACTGCAAGACGTCATGCTCGGGGGCTGTTCCGATGGCAGCAGTATTCCGGACCCCCTTGAGCCGCCAAATTGGGCCAGAGTCTTCATGGCAGGGACGCAGCCCGGGCAGAACTCCACCGCAGCGTCAGCAGCCGCCACCGGGTCGGCAGCTGCTGGGTCAGGAGACCCCACGCGCCCCTTGGCTCAGGCATGGACCTCATGGATAAACTGACGACTCTGTTAACCGCTGCGGTAGAGCCGGCGGATAAAGCCCAGCATGACGCGGAAGTGGCACGCGTGCGGGAGGAGATGGTGCAAGCTAAGGAAAATTTGGCTGCGGAGGAAACCTGGATGGCAGCAGAACGAGAAGCCTTGGATGCTCATGCTCAGCAGCTTCAAGCAAAAACCTTCCGGCTCTCCGTGGATCTTAATGCGTCAAATGAAGTCATGAGGAGGAGGCGTCAGAAAACTCAGTCGCGTCTGCCTCTAACACTGGATCCAAGGAATCTGTTCCATACACCTGGAGCTGGAGGGAGCAACCCGCCAGAGGTAAACCGGGTCGGGACGCCCGGAGCACCAGTTCAGCCACGCACCATGGAGCCGCCGCGCATGAATACAGCTCCTCCCCATTATATATCAACACCCCCGGGTCACTTCTCCAACCCCATGGAGAACCTCATTGCGGCGTCAGCTCGTTTGGCAGCTCTCTCGATGGAAGGCGACTCACGAGCAGCAATTGAAACCCGGAGGGTAAGAGAACTGCTTCAGACAGCTTTGGCCCAGCAAGATGCATAGTCCTACAGTCGAGACAGGATTCATTCAACTCCTCGCCCAAGCCGGAGCCCAAGTTACAGTAGGCACATGGAATCTGCAGAGATGCCAAGTAACACTCAACGCCACAACCGGCCATATAGGCATGAGCCGGTGCGGGCTGGAGCCCTCAACTTGGCGGATCAGGAGAGAATTCGTCAAGAGGCAGAACGGGCAGCTCAGATAGCAGCGGAGCAGGTGGCTCACTAGACTTTTCCGGCTTACTCAATGACTTTGGTGGAGGCAGGTGTAGTTACGAGAATCGGAGGCGTACCTTGCCTGGTCCCAGCCATACGCAATGAACGGTTTCCCAAGGATTTCAAGGGGCCTCGTAAGGTACCAAACTACATGGGTGACTTTCAGCCAGGGGCTTGGATTGAGAGTTATGAGATGGCTATGGAGCTGTTGGAGGTTAGTGATGCTGCAATGGCCAAGTACTTTACCATGATGTTGGATGGAACGGCTCGGACCTGGCTGAAATGATTGCCACCCAATTCCATCGGCTCATGGGCAGAGTTAAAGTCACGGTTCATCCAGAACTTTAAAGACACGTGTAAGCAGCCAATGTCAATTATGGACCTGACCAATTGCAAGCAAGAGGATGGAGAATCTACGACTCATTGGGTGCGTCGGGTCAAGGAAATAATACATTCGTCTGATAAAATGGACGCCGGTTCAGCAGTTTTGATGTTGGAGAAGATTGCCGTTTTGAGCCCCTGAAGCAGAAGTTGGGGCGGCTTAAACTAGACTGTAATGACATGGGAACGTTGATGGCGGCTCTTTTCAAGTATGACGATTCTGATACCACCAAAGACCCGGCGTCTGATGAGGAAAAAGCAACAAAGGGAAAGAATAACGGCAATGGCAAGGGTCACTAGCATAACCCGGCAAATCAAGGAGGTAATAAGCGTAAGGCTGATGAGTTTGTTGCTAATACTAATGCACATGGCAGTAATCAACAGCGCAAGGGCAGACAGCCCCCTCGATTGGGCTGGTCAGGTCCCACCCTTGAGCAGCTGTTGAATGAACCTTGTCCTAGACACGACACCAGGGAGAAGCCAGCTACCCACTTGTGGAAGGATTGTACGATCATGAAGGCATTTAAAAATTCAAACGCGTTTGATGGGGGTCATGGTCCGGGTGGCGGCTCAGGCGGCTTTCAGGGCCCAGGCGCCGGTTCAAATGGAGGAGGTTTTCATGGTCATCCTGGTCACCAGGGGGGATATAATCAGCAACACAACCAAGGGAATCAATAGCAACAACAATCCGTCTATCAGAGCAACCCGAAGCAGTTGAGTAGCGGACAATATCATGTCTTTACTACCAGTTTATGTAAGAGAGACCAGAAACTCCACAAGAGGGCCGTCAATGCCGTTGAACCGGCAATCCCACGTTATCTACGTTGGTTGGAGCAGCCTATTGTGTGGAGCAGAGAGGATCACCCACCCCGGGTTGATAATCCGAGTCACTTGGCATTGGTAGTGGCACCTCAGGTTGGTGGGTACAAGTTTACTAAGGTACTCATGGATGGAGGCAGCAACATCAACATCCTTTACTATGAGACGTTCCGCCGGATGGGATTGACGGATAAAAATCTTAAACAATCCAACACTGTTTTTCATGGTGTAGTACCCAGTAAGTCGGCATACCCCGTTGGTAAGATCGAGCTAGAGGTAGCCTTTGGGGATGAGTATGACTCCAGGGCAGAAAAATTAACCTTTGAAGTGGTTAAGATCAAAAGCCCATATCATGCTCTGTTTGGGCGACCGGCTTATGCCAAGTTCATGGCTCGGCCGTGTTACGTGTATTTACAGCTCAAGATGCCGGGTCACAAGGGCACCATTACAGTCCATGGGAGCCGGAAGATCGCCTTGGAATGTGAAGAGGGGGATGCTGCCTATGCTGAATCCGTTTGTGCGACAGAGGAGTTGAAATTCTATAAGGATCATCTTGACCCGGCGGACATGACGTCATTAAAGAAACCAACCATAGAGCATGAGCCGGAGTTGAAGTTCAAGTCAGCCGATGACACTAAGATGGTTGACTTTGTGCCTGGCAACTCATCCAAACAGTTCATCATCAGCGCAAACTTGGATCCGAAATAGGAAAGCGCGCTCATCGAGTTCATCCATGAGAACCGGGACATCTTTGCATTGAAACCTTCAGACATGCCGGGTGTCCCGAGGGAACTCGCTGAGCACACTCTTAATATTGATCCAATGTTCAAGCCCGTCAGACAGTTTCTTCGGCGGTTCAATGAAGAAAGGCGTAAGGCCATTGGAGAAGAGGTGGCCCAGCTCTTGGCGGCCGGGTTCATTGTGGAGGTCTTTCACCCAGAATGGTTAGCTAACCCGGTGCTCGTGCTAAAAAAGAATGGCACCTGGCGTATGTGTGTGGATTACACAGATTTAAACAAGGCCTGTCCGGCTGATCCTTTTGCTCTTCCCCGTATTGATCAGATTATTGATGCTACGGCGGGTTGTGCACGGTTGAGTTTTTTAGATGCTTACTCCGGGTATCATCAGATTAAGATGGCAGTCAAGGATCAAGAGAAAACATCGTTCATAACACCTTTTGGGGATTTCTGCTATGTGTCTATGCCTTTTGGGCTCAAGAGTGCTCAGGCGACTTACCAACGGTGTGTGCAGAATTGTCTTCATGGTCAAATTGGGCGCAATGTTCATGCCTATGTGGATGATATAGTAGTGAAATCCAGGGAAGAGGAAACCTTGGTCACAGACTTGAAAGAGACTTTTGATAATCTTCGGGTGTACAAGATGATGCTTAACCCAGCCAAATGTGTTTTTGGAGTGCCAGCCGGCAAGCTTTTGGGTTTTCTGGTGTTTAACCGAGACATTGAAGCTAACCCGGAGAAGATCAAAGCAATTACATCCCTGGCCAAACCAACATGCGTCAGTGATGTTCAACTACTAGTGGGTCGTGTGGCTGCTTTGAGCCGGTTCATAAGCCGGTTAGGGGAAAAGGCTATGCCTCTGTATCATTTGATGAAGAAAACAGATGTGTTTGTTTGGAGTGATGCCGCAAACGCCGCTTTTAAAGATCTGAAGGCACAACTAGCTGAGCCGCCGGTCCTAGCTGCTCGAATTGAGAAAGAGCCGCTATTGTTATTTGTAGCTGCCAACTCACGGGCTGTTAGCGTGGCTATGGTGGTAGAGCGCAAGGAGGTTGGCAAAGCGCATCCGGTTCAACGGCCGGTTTATTATGTCAGTGAAGTGCTAATTTGTCTAAGCAACGATATCCACATTGGCAGAAGCTTGTTTATGGGGTGTTCATGGCAAGCCGGAAGCTTAAGCATTACTTTCAGGGACATCCAATCACTGTGGTTAGCTCTGCTCCTTTGGGAGACATTATTCAAAACAAAGAAGCTATAGGGCGAGTTGCCAAGTGGGCAATTGAGCTTGGGTCTCATGGGTTGAAGTATGTTCCACGCACTGCAATTAAGTCTCAAGCCCTGGTTGACTACATCAATGACTGGACAGAGATGCAGATGCCAGAAGAAAAGCCGGACATCACATATTGGACTATTCATTTTGATGGGTCCAGGCAATTGGAGGGCTCGGGGGCTGGAGTTGTATTAACTTCCCCACAAGGTGATAAATTTTGTTATGTGTTACGATTGATGTTTCCGTGCACTAACAACGCAGTAGAGTATGAAGCATTGCTCCATGGTCTTCGAGTGGCAATGGAGATGAGCTTGAGCCGGGTCAGATGTCTTGGTGATTCGGATCTAGTGGTTCAGCAGGTGTCTGGCAAGTGGGATTCCAAAGACGCTCTCATGGCGGCTTATCACCGAGAGGTCAATGCTGTTGCAGGATATTTTAAAGGCTATCAGGTGGAACACATTGACCGTCGAAAGAACGAAGCAGCTGATGCTTTGAGCTGGCTGGGGTCTCAACGTA
Source organism: Triticum urartu (assembly GCF_003073215.2). Taxonomy (NCBI): domain Eukaryota; kingdom Viridiplantae; phylum Streptophyta; class Magnoliopsida; order Poales; family Poaceae; genus Triticum; species Triticum urartu. The sequence goes on along the minus strand of NC_053023.1, from coordinate 113,427,903 downwards.
AGCCGGTACCACCCAACACCTTTTTAGATGTTTTGCATAACCCCTTTGTCAAATTGCCCACAGAAGAAGATTTAGCTGTTCCTGACCCGGAGGTGCAGTTGGTGGCGGCTCTTCATGTCATCCCAGATTGGACGGTGCCGTTCTTGGCTTACATGACCCGGGAGAATTGCCAGCGGATGAGACCCTGGCTCAACAGATAACCCGGCGGTCTAAGTCCATGATGATTTCAGATGGAGAGTTATTTCGTCGCAGTGTTTCTGGAGCGTTTCAACGGCGTGTTTCCCCTGAAGAAGGTCAAGAAATCCTTCATGAGATCCATGAAGGTGATTGTGGTCATCACGCCGGGTCAAAATCTGTGGTGGCCAAGGCATTTCGTCACGGTTTTTACTGGCTGACGGCTCACGCTGATGCAGAGGATCTAGTTAGTAGATGTGACGGATGTCAGAAATTCGCACGACGGGCGCATGTGCTGGCTCAAGAGCTCCGGATGATTCCAATCACTTGGCCGTTTGCAGTCTGGGGGCTTGACATGGTGGGACCTTTCAAAAGGTCTAAGGACAAGAAGACACATCTCCTGGTGGCTGTTGATAAGTTCATTAAATGGGTTGAGGCAGAGCCTGTGAGTAAGTGTGATGCAGCCACGGCGGTTCAGTTCATGAAGAAAATAATCTTCCATTTCGGTTTTCCACACAGTATTATCACGGACAATGGCACCAATCTATCCCAAGGGGCTATGGAAGAGTTTTGTCAGCGAGAGCACATCCGGCTTGATGTTTCTTCTGTAGCTCATCCTCAATCCAATGGTCAAGCTGAGAGAGCCAATCAGGAAATTCTAAAAGGGCTATAACCCCGCTTATGGTTCCTTTACAGCGAACGTCGGGTTGTTGGGTAGAGGAGTTGCCTTCAGTGTTATGGAGCATCAATACTACACCCAACAGGTCTACGGGTTACACACCCTTCTTCATGGTTTATGGGGCAGAAGCGGTATTGCCCAGTGACATCCGTCATGACTCGCCCCGTGTGGCGGCTTATGTTGAAGCTAACAATGAAAAAGCCAGACAGGATGCGCTTGACTTGTTGGATGAAGAAAGAGACTTAGCAGCAGCACGATCAGCAATCTATCAATAGGACCTGCGTCGTTATCACAGCCGCCGGGTTAAGACCAGGACTTTTCAGGAAGGCGACTTGGTGCTCCGGCTCATCCAAGATCTTTCAGATGCACACAAGTTATCCCCACCTTGGGAAGGACCCTTTGTGGTCAGTAAAAATTTAAACAACGGGTCTTATTACCTCATTGACGTTCGAGAGCATGCAGACTCACGTAAGTCAGAAGAGGAGACCCGCCGGCCGTGGAACATTGCTCAACTTTGGCCGTACTATACCTAAGCCACTGGCTCTCATCCTGTACATACGTTCATCCTGTATATACGATGATAAGCAATAAAGTAAGACCATCGGTCTCTTTTCTTTTCAAAGATTATGCATCTTTATTACTTTTACACAAATGACTATTAAGGAGCTGATCATATTTGAATCAAGTTTAACCTTTTTCTAGTCCGGCTTATGATCGTATTCGAATCTAGCTGTAAATATCATGGTCACTTGGGGGCTTCCTGTTCAAACATAGGTCGTATTCGAACCAAAGAGAACATAGCTGTCGTAACCCTTTTGATCGTCTCAAGGCCAAACTCACTTGGGGGCTTCTTGATCGTATCCGAATCATAGCTTAACCCCTTTTGAGCCGACTTGGATCGTATTCGAATCAGGGTCGTTAAAAACCTCTCAAGGTCATTTGGGGGCTTCCTGTTCAAACATAGGTCGTATTCAAACCAAAGAGAACATAGTTGTCGGTAACCTCTTGATCGGCGCAACGCCAAAGCCACTGGGGGCTATATGGTCGTATTCAAACCATAGCTTAACCCCTTTGGTCTGGTTTACTGATCGTATTCAAATCAGAAACCCCCAATCTTTTAAATACAGAGTTAAAATTATGTTTGTTATCTGTTGCTTGCCTTTGAGTTTTTGTTGCTTCAATATTACAAATGAGATGGCCTTACTCTCTTCGCCGGCTAAGTTATCGGACAACACAGCTGCCCGGGTTATCCAAGCCAGTGGTCTAAGGATCCGAAGGTACGAGCTACTGAGATATGATGATTATTGAATGTTCAAGGAGTCTCAACTTTTATATTGAATTCTCAAATTCATCACCCGATTTATTTGAACCGGCGATCTAAGGATCACCAAGGACAAGGTATGGTTTTTACTTACATGCGCTTATCGGATGCGTTAACTTCAGAGTTGGTATTAAACCTTATCCTTTATTTATATTTGTCTCTGTTTTTTGAGGTGGAAATATGGGCTGTAAAAGAGGTGTTTAAACCCAGTTGTTTCTAAACCGCCTTGCCAGGTCTTTCCTTTTTTCCTTGTGTTCACAGGAACAGAGTTTAAACATTGCAGAGACAAGTGTTAAACAAGGCATAAGAAAATCATTAAAACATTGGCACCCGGAAGCACAGATTCACATAGAAGCATTTTATGCGCGATGGCATAAGCAAACATGCGGTGTTTTTAACAGCTAAAGCTATTACAAGGCTTTCTAAAGCCCATGAAGATGATAATTGTCCTTCCCTCACCGGCTCAACATCTTGAATCTGCTGGAAGTTGGGTTTTGACCAGTCATAGCCATTCATGGCAACAAATTCAGCTTCATCATCAATCAGGCCGACCGGATCAACCTCCGGGGCAAATGTGTCTTCTCTCGGCGGTGGGATCAAGTCGGTTACTTTATAGGAAGGAGGGCCATCTTCCTATTTTCACTGTCAAAACCCGGTTGATACTTGTCCACATTGGTGTCATCTCCAAGGCTAGTTGCCTGAGGCCGGACTTCACGGACGCAGGCTATAAAGTCATCCTGATCAAAAGGAGACCCGTCCTCCTTCACGGTAGGATAACCCCTTGCCACGTCTACCGGGTCTAGATCCGGTACCCAAGCCTTGGAGTGGCTTAGGGCAGTCAAAGCTCCGGCTCGCGTGCAGGAGCGTTTCACCTCTTGGAATCTGGCAGGGAGAATGGACATCCTCTTCAGGACGTCACTGATCCAGTTAGACCCTTGATTAGTAGGAGAGATGGCTGCTAGAGCTCGTTGCACACCGATATACAATTGTGCAGTTAAAGTGTATACGGCTTTCATCTTAATCAATGGGTCTTGGTCTAGATTCTTACTTCGCGGACCTACACGCATTTTTCACAGAGTCAGTTAACGGATCATATTCCGGCTTGACAGGAAACACATATGAAAGATCAAATCAGGAAGCTTACCAAAGATAGCAGCGACCATCTGAGACACCCGGCCTTTTAAACTGTTCAGTTCGGTTGAAATTTCCATCAGAGCTATTTCGGCTATCTCAGCTCGCCGGGTCAGAAGTATCTTCTCATCTACCCATGTTTTCTCTTTGACAACAAAGTCAGTCTTCAACTTCTCCATTTCAGAAAGACTTATTTGCAGTTGGGAGGTGGAAGATTTAATTTCTGATTCCTGGTTCGCTAGCCGAGTCTTTGTATCAGTCAATTGGGATTTCAGTTCAGACAATGCATTCTGTGAACACATTCAGATAAATCAAGACTTGGCTTCAAATTCCAGTATCCAATTTCAAAGATTCAAGTCTCAAATACTTTATGAATAAACCACTTGACACTTGGGGGCTAATGTATGTCAAATCAAATTTTTACGACTCTACCAACATATTTGAAGTCCAAGTCCTTTACAAAGTAACAACACTTGGCACTTGGGGGCTAATGCACGCAGTTCAGCAAGTTTTTCAAGTTTAAACCGGAATATTAAGTATTTTACAGATGGCGTTCAATTCTGAAGTACCGATTCATTAATGATTAAATAAACCGGTCCTTGGGGACTACGGGTGAAGTCTTGTTCTACTAATATCAAGCAAAGATTCAGAGGTAAAAGTATCAGTCTATATTGTAAGTCTATAGGTTATTCTGTTTCTCTCATAATCTACAGACTTGGGGGCTGAAGGAATGTTGATAAACCGGAAGTTACATACCTCATACTTCAATTGAAGCTGCTTGACCATCTCAATCTCAGAATCACGACTGGAGTGTACATGACTAAGATAGCCGGATAAGATATCAGTGGCGTTAAGACGGTCATAATTGGCAACATCAAGATGAACCTTCCGCCTCTCCAAAGCTTCTTGCTTAGCGGCGCACCGTGCCAAAACCATCGGATTCCCCGGCTCAACATAGCGGCTCCTAGTAATTTGAACATCTTGAACATGGGGATACGGTGGGCTGGTTGAGCTTGATGGACCAGTTGCAGAAGAGTTAATAGTGTTCTTGACAAGGGATGGCTCTAGAGGATTTGCTTCATGAACAATAGGCGAGTCTTCTAGGGCGACAGTCAATAGAGAAGGTGGCCTAGCCCGCCCAGATGCTAGTACTGGCGGATCTTCCATTGGTTTTGTTGCCTTCGCTTTTTTGGACTTAGCTTGACCACTGAAGAAAAATATCTTAGAATAATCAGCATTAAGATAACAATTGATCAAACTCGGAAGAAAAGAGGGTTTTTAATTACCCAAGAGCAGTCTTGAAAGCCGGAAATTGTGTTTGTGAAGAGTCGCCCAAAGAACGAGACACCTCCTGAAAAGGTAAATGAAAGGAGTTAAAGAAAATACAAGGAGCAGGATTCATCAAAACGGGTTAAAGACAGTAACAATTAAACCTCGTTCGGGCGTTTCTGAGGAGTCTGTTGAAGGACAATAGCCGGTTCAACCTCAATTCCAACTTCACGGCAGCTTTCATGTTGCTGTTTTTTCAAATGAAAGTTGGGATCCAAGTGAGCTAAAGGGTTAGAAAACCTTACTTTACGGATCACTCGACGAACTTTGTGTCTTGGTAAGGGCTCTGAGTCGGAGGAAATAATAGTTACCTCTACTTCCTCAGCCTGGCTGGCCCCAGTGTCATCCTGGTAAGGATCAGTGTCAATAAGAGTGTTAAAAAATTGGCCAAGGGAGTCAAGGGCTACCTCCGAGTCAGACGAGTCATCAAGCTTCATTAAATCTTCAGCAGTGGTTTTCTTCTTCTTCTTCTTCTTGGATTTCCGGGCTGTTTTCTTGGCGTTCATGGCGGCGAGTTTCGCCTTCTTGGCAGCTTCATGATCATATTTCACCTTCCAGAAGTCAGAATTGGCCTGTAAAGACAAGAAGAAAGATCAGTATTAAGTACTAAAAGCCTGGCAAAACACAGAAAAAAAGAGATTAGAATGTACTTACTTCTGGCATCGGATTAATCTTGCAGAAGGGACTTAACCCAACAATACTGCAATCTTCGTACTTCCCATTTTGTAACGCCCTCGATGCGGCTATATCTCCCACATGTCGAAGCACGACTTAGAGGCATAACCACATTGAAAGCAATGTCGCAAGTGAGGTAATCTTCACACAACCCAAGTAATACATAAGGGAAAGAGATACATAGTTGGCTTACAATCGCCACTTCACACAATTACATAAATAAAGCATTACATTAAACAGATACAATCAAGGTCCGACTACGGAACCAAAACAAAAGAAGAACCCCAAATGCGACAAGGTCCCCGATCGACCCCAACTGGGCTCCACTACTGATCAACTAGAACGAAACAACACAAAGGACAAGATCTTCATCGAGCTCCTCCTGAGCTTGGTTGCGTCATCTGCACGGACTCATCGGCACCTGCAAGCTGGTTTTGGAAGTATCTGTGAGTCACGGGGACTCAGCAATCTCACACCCTCGCGATCAAGACTATTTAAGCTTATGGGTAAGGTAAAGGTATGAGGCGGAGCTGCAGCAAGCGACTAGCATATATGGTGGCTAACATACGCAAAAGAGAGCGAGAAGAGAAGGCAAAGCACGTTCGAGAAATCTATGATCAAGAAGTGATCCTAAAACAACCTACGTCAAGCATAACTCCAACACCGTGTTCACTTCCCGGACTCCGCCGGAAAGAGACCATCATGGTAACACACGCTGTTGATATATTTTAATTAAGGTCAACTTCAGGCTTTCTACAACCGGACGTTAACAAATTCCCATCTGCCCATAACCGCGGGAACGGCTTTCGAAAGTTCAAATCCCTGCAGGGGTGTCCCAACTTAGCCCATGACAAGCTCTCACGGTCAACGAAGGAATAGACCTCCTCCCGAGACATTCCGATCAGACTCGGTATCCCAGTTCTACAAGACATTTCGACAGGGTAAAACTAAACCAGCAACACCGCCCGAATGTGCCGAAAAATCCCGATAGGAGCTGCACATATCTCTTTCTCAGGGCACACCGGATTGTCTAAACTTCTGGTAGGCCAGCCCAGAGTTGCCCCTAGTGGCCACCGGCGGCTGACAAGTTGGACCAACACTCAGAGGAGCACTGGCCCGTGGGTTTAAAATAATGATGACCCTTGGGCGCGCGACCCCCAAGGGAAAAGAAAAGGCTAGGTGGCGAATGGTAAAACCAATGTTGGGCATTGCTGGAAGAGTTTCACTCTAGGCGAACTGTCAAGGGGTTCCCATTATTACCCAACCGCGTAAGAACGCAAAATCCGGGAACATAACACCGATATGACGGAAACTAGGGCGGCAAGAGTGGAACAAAACACTAGGCATTAGGCCGAGCCTTCCACCCTTTACCAAGTATATAGATGCATTAAGATAACATGGCAATATACTGATATCCCAACAAGTAAATAATGTTCCAACAAGGAACGACCTCCAATCTTCACCTGCAACTAGCAATGCTATAAGTGGGGCTGAGCAAAGCGGTAACATAGCCAATCAACGGTTTGCTAGGACATGGTGGGTTAGAGGTTGAACATGGCAATTTGGGAGGGATGATAAGCAAGTGGTAGGCATGATAGCATAGGCATAGCAAAAGAGCGAGCATCTAGCAAGCAAAGATAGAAGTGATTTCGAGGGTATGGTCATCTTGCCTGAAATCCCGCAAGGAAGAAGAACGAGTCCATGAAGAAGACAAACGGAACGTAGACGAACGGGTCCTCACAACGCGACGTTATCGGAACCAACCCGAAGAAGCAAACACCAGAAAAGAAGCACACAACATAGTAAACAACCAACACATGAACATGGTATGATATGCGGGATGCGGTATGCGATGCATATGCATGATTGCAAAGGAATGAATGAACCTGGCCTCAACTTGGAAATCCAAGTGTGCCACTGGAAATATGAGATGAAAACGCTTGAAAACGATATGAAGAACGCCGGAATCGGAGCTACGGTTTGGAAATGGCAAGCAATTCAAATATGGCACCGGTCTACGATTACAGCAAGTAGCCATCTAAATGCGACAAGATGAACATGCTACAGCACCCAAACATGGCATCAAAATACATGGCAGGGATCCATTTAAGATGCTTAACAAAAGACTAGCACTGAGCTACGGCCAATTCATCCATTAACAGGTTCAAACAAGCATGGCAAAAATGCATTTGGTAAACAGATTTCAGACTTAGTGAAATTAACACTTGTCTGGAATTTCAGGTCAGATAGCACTCTTTGTAGCATGAAAACTATATGCTACAGGATCTGAATATGGCAAAGTAAAGCATGGCATGGAGCTACTCAAAGAGCTTAACAAAAGTCCCTTAGTGACCTTGAGCCAAAAGGGATCAGAAAATACAATTGCAGGCATGTGAACATGGCAAAAACATAATCAGTTCTTAGACTTAGTGAAAACTGGAGCATGCTGAAAACAGATATCAAGTAGGCATGTTTACGAGCTCGATGCACTCACTACAGAGCAAGTCATGACAATCTAAGCATGCACCCATCAAGAATACACATTATACAAGCTAGACATGGTAAGAACAATAACATAGCATGCACGGATCAACTACAACATCCTCGGCAAAATTGCTAACAAGTAGACAATCTGCCCAGATTCACGAAATAGCAAAAGTAGAGCTCGATTGACTCAAGATAGGGTGCTGCATAATTGAAAACAAATACATGGATGGATAGAGCACGACAAGATTAACAAATCATCCTTACTGATCATCCTCAAAAGAGGCACGGATCACTAGGAAACAACATGAACATATGGCATATTGAGATAAACAGATCAAGGACTTGGTGGAATTGCTAAGTCCTTGAAATCAGCATTAACGAATGCACTACTTTGCAAGCTTGTGCTAGTCACCACACACACCAAAAAAATAAATGGATGGCACCTCTGGAAAGATGGCAAAGCATATAACAAAACTCATGTAGAGTTCAGGGGCATATCATGCACACATTAATCATGGCAAAAAATGACAAATAGCTATTTGGTGCAGCAGATCTGACAATTAACTCAAATAGCACTCTTCCAACAGCATTTCGGGCAACAAGATGAACTCAAATGAAAATTATGCAATGAGATGAAATGATGTGCTCTCTGAGACGAACATTTTGATATGCTACACGCATGAATCGGAGCTACGGATGCAAAGTTACGACATGATGAACATGGGCATATGAAACATGGAAAACTCAGGGACTTAGGGAAAAAGTCAACCTCTCTCAGATCTCTGATCTAGGGTTCGTGCACGTGAACCGAGGCGCGGACGGAGTTCGCCGGAACAGTGGCGGAGCTCGCCGGAGGGACGATGACGGCGGCGGACAGAGATGGCGGAGCTCTGGGACGGCGCAGAGCCGCGGTGGCCGGAGCTACTGCGCCGGCGAGGGGAGGCGGGCCGGCGCCGGCGGAGGAGCAGGGCGGAGGCGGCGGCCAGTGGGCGCAGGCGGCGGCGCTCGGCGATGGCCAGTGGCGGTGGGGCGCGGCGAAGACGACGAACGGCGGCTGCCGCCGGTGGAGAAGAGGCGGCGAGGCTCGGGCGCTCGGGGCGGCGCTGGATGGGCCCCGCGGGCTCGCCCCGGGCCTGGGCGGGCCGCGCGGCTGGGAGGCGCGGTGAGGACAGGGCGGCACGGACACGTGGCACGGCGGGGTTGGCGCGGGAGGCGGCGGTGACGACGTGTCAAGCCATGATTGGCCGGGGCGACGTGGAGGCTGGACATGTCCGGCTCGGTCGGACATGTCCGGCGGCGCGAGGAGGAAGACGCTAGGGTTTCGACCGCGAATTTTGACGGGGTGCACATATTTATAGGTAGAGGGAGCTAGGAGAGTCTAAATGAGGTGCGGTTTTCGGCCACGCGATCGTGATCGAACGCTCTAGATGATGGAGAGAGTTTTCGTGGGTTTTGGGCCACTTTGGAAGGGTGTTGGGCTGCAACACACACGAGGCCTTTTCGGTCCCTCGGTTCACCGTTGGGGCATCAAACGAAGTCCAAATGGTACGAAACTTGACAGGCGGTCTACCGGTAGTAAACCAAGGCCGCTTGCCAAGTCTCGGTCCAATCCGGAAATGTTTAATCCCCACACATGAGAAGAAGGTAGAAATGACCACCGGAGGAGAACGGAGCGCCGGATTGCAAAACGGACAACGGGGAAAATGCTCGGATGCATGAGACGAACACGTATGCAAATGAAATGCGCATGATGACATGATATGCAATGCATGACACGCAAGCAATGACAATGCAACAACAGCGAATAACTGGTCGACACCTGGCACATCAGTCTCGGGGCGTTACACATTTACCAAAAGGGTCGACATCGAAACAATGTCTTCTTCGATGAGTTCAACTTGGCTGGGACGAAGAGGGTGGTCTGGGCTACCGTCATATTCATACATCAGTTGAGATCGACGACTTAATGGGATAACCCGCCATGAGATCCAACAACGGGTCAGATCTACTCTGGTTAGACCATTACCCAATAAGCCATTCATTCTTCTAATGGAGGGAAGAAGCTTCCTATGTTTAGCGACAGTAAGCTTATACAGAAGGGTGAACTTGGAGTCAAGACGGTTAGGGCGATAACCCGGCAAAGGCTTCTCGTTTGCTGGAGAAGTATCCTGACAATAAAACCAAGTTTGGTTCCAATCTTTTGGGTGGCTCGGTAAGATGATGAGAGGAAAAATAGCACCCTGACGGCGCTGAATTGAAATGCCTACAAGTTCTAAGCTAGAACCGTTGGTGCATTGATTCTGGCGATTCAAATAAAAGTACTCTCTAAACAATTCTATAGTGGGCTCTTGCTGAAGATACGCCTCATAGAGCACTTGGAAGTTACAAATATTGGAAATAGAGTTGGGTCCAAGGTCTTGAGGATGGAGTTTGAAAAAATGAAGGACCTCTCTGAAGAATTTTTAACCGGGTGGTGAAAATCCCCGGTTCATGCGGTCAGTAAAGATAATCACTTCTCCATCTTTCGGATTGGGACGTTCTTCCTCCGGGTCAGGAGCACGATAAGACATGACATTCTTTGAAGGCAGAAACCCAATGATGAAGAATTCTTTTAACCGTTCCTCAGTTACGGAAGAAGGGACCCAGTTACAGACAGTCGGTGACTTCGACGGCATGATGAGTAATGAACTGAAAAATAAATAACAATATGGTGGTTCGGTCTATGGTCAATTATAAAGCAAGTAATGGCAGTTTAACTAAGGGCTAATGGTATATAAGGACAACAAAGCCGGAGTGGTAAGCCGCCATGACTACAGATTTTCTCAGAAGGCAGAATTCAGTTAAGTGTTGGTATAAACAAGTTTCGCCAAGTTCTTATTATCATTTTGGATCAAAGGGCTGTTTCAAAAAGGGAAATATTCTAGACCTAAAAAACATAGTATAGAGAAGTTTGTCGACTATAATGAAGCATCTGTTCAGGTAAAAGGGATCTACTGATATCAAAAACAAATGCCAAACAGCTACCGCGCGAGTTATATCTCTTTTCTAGATCAAAATAAGTTGCGAAGAAGATCTACAAGATGGCCAGTGATGAACAGATGAAGAACACTGAAGAACTCGTGAAACCTAGAAACGGATCTAGGTACGGGAGAGAGAGGAAAGCTTACAGGAAGCAGGCCTACCGCGAAAAGTCGCCGCGTTCTCTGGATGAACTCAGGGTGATGCAGTGGCCAAGCTTGATGACGACGATGAGAGTCGCGGCGGCGGCGGAGCTCGAGCAGCGACGGAGGTTGCGAGAGGAAGAAGATGAGGAAGAAAGGAGAATGGGAAGGACCGGCCGCGTGCCTATTTATAAGGGCGTATGCGAACAGGCGGGCACGAAAATCAAGGAGACCCAATAATAATTGTCCAACTAAACAGACGCCTCGATTCTCGGAAGGCATTAAAAACTAAAAGATCCGTTGTAAGATGACGTCATGAAGGTTTTTTGTGTATTCAAAAGATGACGTCACGACGGGTTACAGAAGTTTTTAGACAGAGGATGGATTCTGACTAAGTGTTGAAGATTGACAAAGAACAAAGTTCAGAGTCAACCTGGGGCCTAATGTTGGGGATATTACTATCAGCTGAGACCCGCCCAGGAGGGGCCGGGTCAGCTTCAATGGCGGGTTATGCAAGAAGTTCAGTAAACGTCCAAGTTTGTAGTTTATTAAGTCTTATAGAAGGCCCAAAGGTCAGGGGCCGGCTTAAATCTCGATATTGTAAAATGCCACATGTGAGGAAATACTTGTACAGAAAGACATATAAAGAAAGTCACCGAGCCGGACACGATTATGAGCCGGCCGGGACTCTGTAGGCCACATGGCGTCAACCCGTGTATATAAGGGGACGACCCGGTGGCGGTTTAGGGTAAGAAACAACAAGTCGATAACCAAGCCGGCGAGTTAAGCCTCTTGGTGATCGAAACACCAGCAATACCAAACCCAACTAGACGTAGGCTTTTACCTTCATCGTAAGGGGCCGAACTAGTATAAAACTCTCTCGTGTCCTTTGTCCCGATTAACCCCTTTAAGATTCCTAGTGCGCTGGCCCTACGACTAAGTCCTTGCTCTAGGACATCTGCCGTGACAATTCCACGAAAAATATGTTAGGTAGCATTCCACATCAAAAATTCTTTTTTTATCATTTACCTACTCGAGGACGAGAGGGAATTAAGTTTGGGGATGCTGATATGTCTCCAATGTATATATAATTTTTTATTGTTCCATGCTATTATATTATCTGGTTTGGATGTTTATGGGCTTTATTATGCACTTTTATATTATTTTTGGGACTAACCTATTAACCCAGAGCCCAGTGCTAGTTTCTATTTTTTCCTTAGAGTATCACAGAAAAGGAAAATCAAACGGAGTTTATTTGACCTGAAACTTCACGGAACTTATTTTTGGACCAGAAGAAGCCCACGGAGTATCGGAGTTGGACCAGGAGACTCCCGGGCTGCCCACGTGGGTGGGGGCGCGCCCACCCCCCTGGGCGCGCCCCCTGCCTCGTGGACAGCCCGCAGATCCATCGACGTACTTCTTCCTCCCATATATACCCATATACCCTAAAACCTTCGAGGAGCACAATACACTACAAAAAAAGACACATTCGTGACATTTTGGGCCGAACGAAATTTTTTTCTGTCATACATATGACACTTCTATGACAATAATTGTGACAAAACCCGGTATCATCATAGATGTGGTGGGCTCCTACTTCTATGACAAAAAATAATGATAGAAAATGGGCTTTTCGTCCTGGGCGGGCCGGAGACGCAGCTGCATGACATTCTTTGGGCCGTCCATGACGGAAAAAACCGTGGTAGAAGCGAGGGGGAGGAAAATTTCGGGGATTTCCCGGTTACGGTGGGAGGTCGGGGCCGAGCGATGCGCGTTTCTCTTGTGCACGTACGTGCGTGAGTGCGAGGCGTTGGGCTCTAACTGAACCCGAGCGATTGCACTGCAGGCTACGCGTTACTGAACTCGAGCGATCGATCGATGTTAACTGAACCTGATCGAGCAATTCCTTCGCTACTGCTGCTAACTGAAGCCGATCGATGCTGCCTCTAGGATGAATAGTGAGTGTTGCGGGGGGGTGGGGGGGTTGGATGAACAGTGAGCGGTGGCGTTGCCTCTGGATGAACAGGACCCCGTGGTGTGGTGGAGGGCTGGATGAACAGTAGACGGTGGAGGGGTGCCCGTGGAGGGGTGGTTGAACAGGACCCCGTTGTGTGGAGGGCTGGATGAACAGTAGACGGTGGAGGGGTGGTTGAACAGTAGCTGAACAGTAGACAGTGGAGGGGTGGTTGAACAGTAGCTGGTGGAGTAGCACGCGGTGGAGGCTGGATGAACAGGAGCCCGTGGAGGCTGGAGGAGGTCGACGGTGGAGATGAACAGTATCTCGTGGAGTCCCGTTTTGCGGTACGCCACACCCCTCCCGATGAACAGGACCCCCGTTTCGACCGTAGGAGGTCCTTTCCTCCGTTTTGCGGTACGCCACACCCCTCCTGATCAACAGGACCCCTGTTTCGACCGTAGGAGGTCCGTTTGCTCCGTTTTGCGGTACGCCAGACCCCTCCCGATGAACAGGATCCCGTTTCGAACGTGGCCGGTCGAACACAAGGCCGTTTCCTCCGTTTTACGGTACGCCAGGCCTCGTTTCCATCGCCTATTTCGTCCAATCCCTCCCGATGAACACGACCACGCATTCCGTTCTGACCCAGTCGGTTGGCTCCCACACGTTCCGTTGCCTCCCGATGAACACGACGCATTTTGTTGCCTCCCCATGAACACGCCGCATTCCGTTGACTCCCCATGAACACGACGATGATGCTGTTTCTCCGTTCTGACCCAGCCATGTACAGGAGCCCAGGCCGTACGTATGCGCGAGTAGGTGTTCGAGACACCGCTCGTATGTACACATACGTGGCCGTATTTTCATTCTTGCACCCTGGCCGCTGTATGTACGTGTACATGCTATGTACGCGCCTCTACTATGACACATACGCGCCTCTACTACGACACGTGCATGCCTCTATATCCACCAGTATATATGTACGTACACGTTCGCGACCAGAATGACAACACTACGTACGCTTCAACCAGGTGGGTCCCGACTATCAGGCACTTCCTTGCGTGCGAAGATGTAGCTGGTGGGTCCCAACAGTCAGGGGGGCGAATCGTTTTGTTTTGTTTTTGCCCGGATGCACTTCCTTGCGTGCGAAGGTGTAGCTGGTGGGTCCCAGCAGTCAGGGGGAAACATTTTTTCGCGAAATACGGTGGCCCGTCCGGTGGGTCCCCGCTGTCAGGTGGAGGAATAATTATTTTGCGCGTAATAAGGAGGCAGTTCCTTGCTGCGGCCGTGGACCCAGCTGTCAGCGTCTCCATGCACAGTACTCTTCCGATGGAAGTCGGTCGTTGACCACATTGACCATGCCGCGCCGAGAGCACCATGGCGGTGGACGACGGCGAGGCCTAGGAAGGGGACGATACGGAGGCAGGGAAGACTCGACAGTTGTTTCCCACGCGGAGGGGAGTACGACTGTACGAGGGTTTACTGGTTCGTCTGACGTCGCCGAAGAATAACCGCAGGTGTGGGTGAGTAGAGGGATGGCTAGGCCAGCGATGGGAGTACGATGGGGCGGTGAGGCCTGCGCGGCAGCATAGCCGGCCGCAGGAAGGAGGGCGCAGGCAGTCCTGCGATGCTTGTTTGAGAGGCTGGAGCAGGAAGAGCAGAGATTGAAGAAGCACGACGGTCGTTCGATGGACATCCAACAGTCACTGCTTGTGCGTCAACCTTTTTTTAGGAAAGCCTCAAATCTGTGGAAAACATCATGCAACCCATCTGCCATTATTTCTAATAATTTACATCCCATTTGCTAATTCTTAAGATTTTTTTGGAGCCCATATTATTTTTGTTAGCATTACAACCCATATTGTGGCCACGGTTAAAAAATTATATGAAATTTTGCATATTTCGGTGCGGTCCGAACTGTTTTTAATCCCAAAATTTCGACTCACATTCAAACTGATTTTAAAAATAAATGTATATCAATATAAAATCCAACAAATTCTCCACGCATAAAAATAATGTAATTTAAAATCTCGAAATAAAAAAAGATATTTGAAACTAATTGCCGGTTTGATGTGTTTTAAAAACGTAGAACCCATTTCTCATTACTGATGTGCCATTTTCTCGGCCAGCCAAATGAAAGCTCTCCTCGTCTTGAAAGATTTGCTGCCCAACAGGCCTGACAAAGCGACTTACTTGGCAAATCACAAAAAAACTGGGTTGTGGCCGTGGACCCAGCTGTCAGCCTCTCCACATACAGTACTCTTCCGATGGAAGTCATTCCTTGACCACATTGACCACGCCGCGCGGAGAGCACCACGGTGGTGGACGACGGCGAGGCCTAGGAAGGGATGACGCGGAGCCGGGGAAGACACGGCAGTGGAAGCCCGCGCGGAGAGGAGTACGAGGGTTCACTGGTTCGGCTGCGGCGTGAGGCTGTCGTCGCCGCAGGGCCTAGCCAGCGGTGGGAAAAGTAGGGGGCGGTGAGGCCTCCGCGGCAGCACAGCCGACCACGGGAGGCAGGAGCATGCGGCATGACCGGCGCTTCTTTGGGCGGCTGGAGCAAGCAGACCAGAGGTTGAAGAAGCACTACGGCCGTTGGATGGACATCGTCGGTCACTGGAGCTAGAATCATTCATATTGACTAAGTTGACAAAGCCATTCGTCCCCGTCAACTTAGAAGGCCCACAAGTCAGCCTCCCACCAAGGTGGGTCCCAGGTAGCTGGGGGAGTATTCATTTTTTTGTGCGTAATAAGGAGGCACTTCCGGTGGGTCCGAGCTGACAGCGAGGGGGGGGATGTTTTTTCGCAAAATACGGTGGCTCGTCAGGTGGGTCCCAGCAGTCAGGGGGCAAACGTTTTTTTGCAAAATACGGTGGCCCGTCCAGTGGGTCCCTGCTGTCAGTTGGAGGAATCATTATTTTCCGCGTAATAAGGAGGCACTTACTTGCTATGGCCGTGGACCTAGCTAAGACTCTCCACGTACAGTATACTTCCGATGGAAGTCGTTCCTTGACCACATTGACCTCGCCACGTTCCGTTGCATGCATGCGTCCATGGGCGTGGTGCGTCCCCACTGTCAGCCTCTCACGTACAGTCATCTTCCGATGACTCTCGGTTGTTGACCACGTTGACCACACCGTGCCGAGCGCACCCAGACTGGAACGACCCGGAGATGGGGAAGACGGGGCAGTGGAGTCGCAGATGGAGAGGAGTGGGAAACTTCACTGGTTCGGGTGCGCGACAGCATAGCCACGGTGCCGCCCACGGGAGATAGGAGCAAGAACAGAGGTTGAAGAAGGAGCACGGCTGTTGGACTAACATCCAAAGGTCCTGCTGCTAGAATCATTTGTTGATTAAGTGGACAAAGCCGTGCGTACACGTCCTCTTAGTAGGCCCACAAGTCAGTCACCAAATCTGACGGGTCCTAGCTGTCAACGGGATGAATAATTTTTTTTCACAAAACAAGGAGGCACTTCCTTCCGTGCGAAGATACAGCCGGTGGGTCCCAGCTGTCAGGTGGAGGAAACATTTTTTTTCAGCTTAATAAGGAGGAACTTTCCTTGCATGCGACCATGGACCTCGTGGGTCCCAGCCGTCAGGCTCTCCACGTACAGTCCTCTTCCGATGACTCTTGTTTGTTGACCACGCCGCATCGAACGCAGCGAGGCGGTGGACGACGGCGAGGCCCCGGACGGGAACGACTCGGAGATGGGAAAACGCGGCAGTGGAGTCGTAGATTGAGAGGAGGAGAAGGGTTATAACTGGTTCTGTTGCGCGTGGGGATGTAGTCTGTGGAGAATAACAGGAGGTGTCGAGGGGTGGAGGGATAGCCTGGCCGGCGGTGGGGTAGCGCTTCGCAGCGATGCATGCTAAGCAGAGCTGCTAGCCGCCGGAGGCCGGACCAGGCGGTCCCGGCGACGCTGGAGGAAGAAGACAAGAGATTGAAGGTGCATGCCGGTCGTTGGATATAGATCCAATGGCTGTGGATGACAAAATCATTTGTTGACCAAGTTGACAACACCCTGCGTAGGCTTCGACCTATTGGCCCACATGTCAGCCTGCAAAAATGTGGCATATATTTAACCCATGTTTTCTAGAATGTACAGTCCATTTGCTGGGCTAGGTGAACAAATAATTTCACGTCAATCAGGCCCATTTATATTTTCTAAGAAATCCCAGCCCATTTGCACTTCCTTGAAATACATGTATTAGGTGGGCTCATTATATATATAATGTTATGTTAGAAGGAGCAATTAATATCAAAGAATAAACCGGAGAGGCACATTATATATATAATTAAGAAATTAGCGAGTTATTGCTCAAAATAAAAATGAGCATGTTATTATTAAATTGGTCCTTAAAATCTTCGCAAGCTTTTGTACGCAATCACCAGGATTTTCCTTGCCAGTGAGTCAAAAACAACCAGGATTTTCCTTGCCAACTTCCGTTAAACATTTACCTTTATAAGTTAATAACACGTGGGATGTTTTTCTAATGTATATATATATGTCTCTATAAAATATACGATAATAGTAATAATATAAATCTTTCCCTAATAATAAAGCACGGATTGACTCTTTGGGTTCACCGTCACAATACACTTCTTTCCGTGAATTTACGCTTTCAGTTTTTTTCCGTTAGTTTTGATCGATAGTCCATACAATTGCTGCGAGGTGGTACTAAAAACTTTGTCCATCCAATTGGTCCACGTCCACATTCTCTTATTGGGCCTGCATGCATGTTTTGGCCTGCATGCACGCTTCTGTATCTGTACCTTACCTGATTTTCACACATGTACTCGGAGTAATCCCACCTTGATTGCTTACATGAAATTCTACCAGTTTATATACCTAGGAAAATTGCATATCAACAACGAGCCTCTTGAATCAACAAACACAGAATGAGAACGAAGGGAAATTTTACAAAAAAAAGGCAGTCCAGCGGAGGCGCAGCGCGCAGATGCCTGCGACGCAGCCTGTTCCACACGCTGGCCACCTCTACACCACGCACGACATGGACACGAGCGCGGCGGCAGGGTAGCTTGAGGCTCGTGGTGGACCGGATCCAGCGAGGGGAAGGTCGGATCCGTCGGCTTGGAGAGGGAGGTGTGGAGGAGCACGCAGGACAGAGGTCGGAGGAGGATGGAGGCGGAATGCCGAGGTCAGGCTGTGGACTCGGAGTGGAGGAGCCACAGAGAGGCCCGGGAGCCACCACGACAGCCACGAAAGCGAGATGGGCCTGGCCATGCTCGGCGGTCGTCAGCCGACTTCGTGTTTCTCTGCTGATGATCCCTGACCACGTGCTGCCCGGGGTCGGCTACTGTTATCTCAGTTTTCTTGGTAGTTTCATTCTTGCTTAAGATTAGACCTAGCCGTGTAGATGCAGATGGACATTGGAGGTACAATGTTGGCACTGACGACTTGGATAAAAATATTTTTGTATGCACTCCGAGTGGGTCAGTCTATATACACTTAAATTTTCACATCCAGTTTCCTTCAGTTAGACGACAGCAAGGAGATAATGCACTCCTTTTTCTAAAAAAATATCATAAGGGACATCTTTTGGAAGAATGACGAGCCATGTTGGCCGTAGTTGGACTGAAAGAGTTACAACTTTTTTGTGCCAAATAATCAAATATAGCACTGGTTCAAGAAAAAAACCGAAACCATGAGAAATGTTGTTGTTGGATGTCAGTGCGCATCATATATACTCTTGGCCATGCCGGTCATAACAGCAACAACTTTGTTCAGGCTGGTGATGCTCATATTGTCAATCATTCTCACTGTGGTGCCTGAGACAAAATTTCCTAAGGCAGTTTGGTAATTTATGATGTTATTACACCAGAGCACATGTAATGACAGACCCGGTAAAGAAGAATAGAACGTAAGTGTGTGCCATATTTTTTTCCCGTTGCAACGCGCAGGTCCTGTATCTCGCCAAAATTCTACATTGCAGACGAGAAAGGAGGCGGTTGAGAAAATGAACCACCCAAATTTTTTGTGCAGTTCAACTGAAATGGAGCATCCTTGGTGTGCAGACTGATTATGTGCCAGATGAATATACGCGTCAACCAACTTGTCTGGAATCTTTAGACTCCATGCCATATAGTTCGCTACCGTATGTGCCGATAACCAAAAGGCACAAGTTGGGACCAAAGACTGGACTGCGTTTTTCTGGGCTATGCATCAAGCAATATTTTTGGCATTCACTCTCCTAATACTTGGAGTTTGACAATTGGTTGACGCCGGTTGATACTCGAATGAATATAGGCACTTCTTGTCAACATCGATGCTTGTCTGAGTGAACTTTGGAGTACATAGCAGCAGCAGAAGTACCTGTCCATCTGATCATTTTGTGTAGTTATACTGAAATCACCCGATGTAATGATTTGCCTGCGAGTTCAGGCTCCAAATTACTCCTTTATGAAATCGGCAAACAGTAGCACAATACCAAATTACCAATACATATGACAGGCACAATAATCAGGATAAAGACTAGTACCAACCTGTGTGAGGATCGTCTGACATGTAAGGTAGTCGTTACCTGAGCCCTTGAATGGCCTCGACTGAGACCTCAGGCTTCAGCAAGATCTCCTTGGCACTGTTTATTCTTCTTCTTCTTCTTCTTCTTCTTCTTCTTCCTCTTCATGCTCTGTTTCTCTTTCTCCTCACCAGTTGGTAAAACCAAGTACATGATTGGCCTTCTAATTCATAATTGGTTTTGTCAGTGAGGGAGTACAAGTGTACTAGTAAAAAATAGCATTATTTTGTCATGGCAGTCGGAAAATAGAGATGAACACATGCATTAAATATCATTCTTACCTAAAGGAAGGTTATGGCGCAAATATGGATGATGAGGATTGGAACACAGATCTTCCTTTGTGCAGTTCCACCAAAATGAACCAACTATTTCATTCTGACATTCCAGTTAAACAACACAAAAGTCACTTCTTTTAAGAAGAGTTTTGTGCAGTGCACCAAAAGGTCACAACAGCAACCAGGTGAATTGGATATCCCTGTTTGCACAAAAAGGCACAGACGAAACAGTCAGAGTCTCAAACAATTACAGGCAAAAACATTGGCTAAACTTGTCATGGCTTATAACAGTGGCATGGCTTCATTTTTACCAGGGACATTAGATTAAGAATAGTGGGTGCACCAGCAGTCCAGCACCATGTACGTAAACAGGGGCATAAAGTGGTGATTCATAGTTTGTTGCCCCGAGAAACAAACATCCAAGAAACATATCCGGGTTGGTCCCATTTTTGTTCACTCTAGCCACCTACTCCTATGTGTGGATAGCAAATCTAGTCCTGGTCATACCACTTTGTACAGCGTTACCCCTATATTTCCCTTTTTGACCAAGAGACCGATTGGATGACCAGTGTGTACTACTTTCACCCCTTTCCTTCCTGTTTGTACCAAGTCTGATGTACATACTAAATTCCCCCACCCCCACTTCATTTCTTGTTTGAACTAAGTACTACAAGATTCGACTCCATGAAGTAGCTTTACCTCTAACAATAGAAGAAGAAAAATGTGTGACGTTGGACCATCCGATCGAGAGGGGCTGAGAGGTAGAAAATGATGCACATGCAGTGACGTAGCGAGCTGGGGAAGTAGAGCTAAGGCGGTTTCGAACGAAGATATACCTGAAGGTCGTCGGGATGTGGATAGGTGGGCGGCGGGAGGCCGGATCTGCCCACAGGCAACGACGAAGGGATCTGAGGACCTCCCACGCCGGCGCTCGGCCAGAGATAACGGTGCGGCCGGCAGTGGGTCTCCTCCCTCGCTGTCGACGACGGCCTAAACGCTGCCCCTCCTCCCCTTCACCTGCGGAGGGGGATACATCCGGATCTGTAACCAACGGTGAGGATAGAAAGCCAGTGTTTTTTGAAGGGAGAAAGACAGTGTTACTACCCCTATCTTGTTTAGATCTAGAGAGGATGAGAGTGTGTGAATAGAGCAACCCTAGCAAGCAAGCGCGGAGGCTCCGACCTATATATACGTAGTGGGGTAGTTTTCCTTTTTACTCCATCAAAACAGTCTTTGGCTACATGATAGGAGGGCCAACCACCTGTTGGGCCCACCTGTCATAGACGCAAAGGCGGGAGCAGTATGTAGAAGCTTTCGCTACATGCTATCCCTCCCGCACGAGGTGGACAGACGTGCAACAGTGGATTCGATACTGTAGAAGTAGGAGTAACATCATTGTTCGTCTTCTCGAAGAGGCGAAGAGCCAAGCGCAACCCGAACATGGCAGTTGTGAACGCTCGCGTGGTGCGGTTCCTTGGAGTACTAGCCAGGCTCTTGCATGAGACAAAATTGCTATTGTTTAACAATTAAACTCCATTATCCATTGGTTGATACTCATTCTGCATAGGTCCACGCGCTTAGCACCGTTTCCTCCTGGGGTCACCAATGTTTATTTGCTAATTAATAGCATTGCATGCAATGAACTAGCCATTGCAAGTCATTAAAAGCATGCACACCTCTCATCTCTTATTGGTTGATATGTCAAGAAACAAGAAACAAGGTAGAAGTTAATGCACCGTGCCTAAGTGTTTTGGGACTATTTGGTTTTCGTAAGATGACTTACACACCTAGACAGAGGGAGTAGTATAGCCCTATAAACCGGAAAGGAATATTTGCCTTTCTAGAGATTTCACAAGTGACTAGACTACACCGTGTGTAGTACTCCCTCCCTTTCGGTTTATAGGGCTCAAATCTCAAATCTCATGAACCAAGGAATTTTGCGATTGGAGGAATGTATCTCGTACTTTACAAAGCTACCCTAATTAAACTCATGCATTAATTACGTAGTTCTCTCGTTTTCCTCTCCGCCTTGGCCGTGGTGCACAATATTGAGCACTCCTATATGACTAGCCGCTCTATCTACATGCAGGACATTTCAAAGCATCCGGGCCCGTGTGCCATCCACCAAATCACAGCGAGGTGCTACAGTCGAGACTCACCTGTAACCCCGGTGTGGCCATCATGACCCGTCATATCACAAGACTCACACCTTTACCAGCAGTGGTAAGGTGGCCTCCAAGTTGGACTGGACGAAGCAACCATCATTTCACTGGAATGCTCATTCAAGCCCTTTCTTCCCTTTCTTGAAGAAAAACTCACTCCAGGCTACTCACTTCTGCCATTTTGCTTCTATACCGACGAAGGAAAGGTGGGCGAATCAGTTATGCTGCTATATTTTCATTCCAAGAATCTTCTTTTTGCGAAGCACCGACCGATTCTCACATCCTATTCTTTTCTCGTTTTCATTGCGATTGTGGTTTTCTTTCGATTGCTTTTTGTTTGTCAGTTCATTGATGGATCCTGGAGCACTAGGCAAAGAGTTGCTGATAGACAACCCACTGGAGACGTCGATCTCCAGGAAGCGAGCACCGACCAACGAGTTGACCATGTTGGCGGGCCAACCCATGGAGACGAAGAACTCCAAGAAACAAGCACTGACCAAAGAGTTGAGGACGTTGGCGGACGAACTCCTCAAAGGAAGTTGGAAGAACAGCAAGGGCCCCACTGTGCCTACCCCAGGAACTCTGATTGCCACCTATGTGAGGCTCAAGACCGAGTTTGAGGAGATAGTCGCCGTTGAGAAGCAGTATTCCCCTGGAAAGGTGATGGCCCCCATCGAGGACGAGGAGATGGCCCTCGGAGGGATGAGATCCCCCGGTGAGCTGCACAAGGTAAAAAATAATGGATTATTACCATATTTGTGGTTTTTGATTATTTGTAATGTGCTTGCTAATATGTTAGGGTTGTGCAGGTGCCGATGGACGTCCTTGATGATTCCGATGTCGTGGCCCGTCCTGTTGGCATCGCCCCGGAGATCGATTCGGATGCCGCTGTCCATCCTGTGGACATCGCCCCAGAGATCGATTCTGATGTCACGGTCAGTCCTATGGACATCGCCCCAGAAATCAATTCCCATGCCGCTGTCCGTGATGTGGTCATTGCTCGAGAGATCGATGACAAGAAATAGTTGGTCGCGCTAATCCTTCAGGGTAGTTTGCATTGCCCTGTGTTTAATTACCAGAACGATGCGTGTTATCAAACCATCTTAGGGCTAGTGCATTGTCTTGTGTGGGCAGATCTTGCTACTTTTGTTTGATAGTGAATCATGCGATGAATCATGCGAACCCTCTCCGAGTTATGGAAACAGATGTATCCTCACCAGCTTTTGATGTAATATATGGCATGCTTAGATGTAAGTTTGAACTGTTTATCATATCAGCAGGGCTTGTTTGATGATTCTTGGTGTTAGTAGGCTAGCTACTGTGCGAGCTATAGTACTTGCAAAACACTCACCAAAGAGAAACGTTCGGGCTGATGAGCTCGTGGTATGCTTATACTTATCCCTCGTCGATCGACCAATAGCCCTAGCTCCTAAAATTATAGGCTTAGCGATTGATCAGACAATCGTCAACATACATTCAGGCCTCATTTGGTTCATAGGGTAGAAAAATTGTAGCAAAAGTACAAAGAACGTGCAACACAAAATCATAGCAGTGCAGAGACGTACTCCCTCCGTTCCAAAATAGATGACCTAGGCGGGCTAGTTTGGCCTAGAGGGTTTCAGTGATATGACGTCGTACAGTGCCGTCCAGTCTTCGTGTGTGGTAGCTGTAAGTGCATCTAGTGCCACCCCTAGTTGGTTTTGGAGTATTGACGACAAACCTGGTTGAGGGACTAATGTGTTTGTGAGAATTGTAGGATAACACAGGTAGAAGTCCCTCATTGATTCGGTTTTCCTACCGGAGATGACCCCTAAAAATGTATGAAGACATTCAAGTCAAAGGAGGTATGTGAAGACATTCACATTGAAGACTATGACAAGAGAAGACATCACGTGAAGACTATGGAGCGCGAAGACTTAGTTGTTTCGTCGTTCTTTTTCTTCTTTGTTGATTCATAGGAACCACCGTACTGTTAAGTGGGGTCCAAGTGAACCAGTCAGAATGACTGAAGTGATGCTTAACCAAAATCCTATGTCTTCGAGCGAAGACAATGAGAGCAAATCTTATCCAGAGCTGGATAAGTCAGCTTTGCTTGTAGCTCAAGTAAAGTTGTCGTGTGTGTTTGAAATCTGATCGTTGGAACACGTGTCAGTTCCTTAGTGACCCAGGGTCATTTCAGAAAAATCAGGTCGGGTTGCCTAGTGGCTATAAATAGCCCACCCCTACACCATAAATTGGTTGGCTACTCAGAGTTAGTGCACGGCTTTTGTCGTTTGAGAGCAACCCACCTCGAAGCCTTTGAGAGAGAAATCCTTGCGAGGACAAAGCCCTAAACACCCAGAGCCAAAGAGTGTTAGGCATCACTGAAGTCTTCCTGCCTGTGTGATCTGAAGACTTATTACACTTGAGGACTGTGAATCCTCTAGCCGGTTAGGCGTCACATTCTGAGCATCCAAGAGTCATTGTGGATCGCCGGTGAACGAAATCTGTGAAGGTTTGGAAGTCTACCTTGAAGACTTACCAGAGTAATTGGGCGAGGACTGGGTGTCCTTAGCTGAAGGGGAATAAGGTGAAGACGCGGTCTTCTGAGTTGAATCTCAGCCTCCCTAACCAGACGTACAGTTGTCACAGCAACTGGAACTGGTCCCACAAATCATTGTCTTCAACAAGCCACTGGTTCTATCCTTCCCATCTCTTTATTTACAGATTGGTCCTTGTGAAGTCATTGCCTGTTTGCATTATCTATTTGTCTTCACTGTGTGACTGCTTGTTCTGATTGGCTTCATACTATCCTCCATCCTGATCTATACTGCCTAGCTGCTATTAGTCTTTGTGCTTTCATTTCATCAAATACTTGACTATGGCTTGCTTAGTGTAGTCTACCTTCCGATGCATGGTAATAGGTTTATTTCTATCATTTGTCTTCAAAACTTCCATGTTTTGAAGACTTTCATAAAAATCGCCTATTCACCCCCCTCTAGTCGATCACTAGCACTTTCAATTGGTATCTGAGCAAGGTACTCCCTTGTTCTATGTGATTCGGTTTAACCACATGGAGTTTTAGCTATCTCGACTGCAGGGATAATCAAAGTCTCCTCTGCGTGCCCAGTCTTCGATGGAACTGAATATCCCTACTGGAAGAATAAGATGCGCATGCATCTGGAAGCCATTGATGTTAACCTCTGGTATGTCATCAAGAATGGCGTCCCCAAGGCTGGTGAAGGTGTCACCGCTGCTGATGTCAAGAAGTTCATTCAATTGGATTCCACTGCCAAGAACATCATCTGTGGTCATCTGACCAAAGGACAGTATGGCCATGTGAGTGCTCTGGAAACATCCAAGCTAGTCTGGGACTGGCTCTCCAAGGTCAACGAAGGCGTCTCAACCCAGAGAGATCAAAGAATCAGTGTCCTTCGCAACCTCTTCAACCGCTTCAAGAGAAAAGACAATGAGAATGTTCAGCTCACGTTTGATCGACTCACTGACATCACAAATGAGCTTCAAGCTCTCGGCGCTACTGAGATCACCAAGCATGAAGTCGTCAAGACACTCCTGAGATCACTTGACAGCTCGTTTGACACCCTAGCCTTGATGATTCAAGAATGCCCTGACTTCAAGACACTCGATCCGTCTGACATACTTGAAAGGCTCAACACACATGAGTTTCAGCTTTCTGAGAAATGAGACATCTATGGTCCCAACTATGGGCGAACTCGTGCTTTGAAGGCAAAAGCTGTTTCCTCATCTGAAGAAGAATCTGATTGTAGTTATGATG
The DNA here is from genome assembly GCF_003073215.2 of Triticum urartu. Lineage (NCBI taxonomy): Eukaryota > Viridiplantae > Streptophyta > Magnoliopsida > Poales > Poaceae > Triticum > Triticum urartu. Next base: position 113,402,240 of record NC_053023.1, on the reverse strand, counting down.
ATCCTGAAGACATTGGAAAGGAGCTTGCTATGCTTGTGAAGAAGTTCCAGAAATTCACCAAAAAGAAAGGC